>NW_022985445.1:1027786-1470729 GCF_010093595.1 Mytilinidion resinicola | reverse complement strand
AATTGCACCGCTCAGAGCCTGTTACAACCACGCCAGTTAAGATAACGCCTATTTGGAAGCCAGCTTTATTAAAGTTGTGTATATCTTTATCCAGGATGCTATACTTTGCTTTTGTATTGTGTATAAGCTTAAACCAATCGCTAATTGCCTTTGGATCCTCGCATAAAGCTCTCTAATGATTGTACTTTTAATTGAATTGTGTTTTGAGCTTAGGTGTTCGCTTGACAAAGTTCTCTGGCCAGTTCTTGCCAACGTGGCCGGCGGCGCGCTCGGCGAGCAATTTGTTGGCCATCTCTCGTACAGCATGCAGGTTGGGCGGAAATCCTCGCGAATCCAGGTCGAGTATATGTTGAACAACAACTGATTCCTCCAGCTTGGAAAGCTTCTTCGAATTAGGCTTAGAATCGCGTCGTGGGGTCGTTCCAGCGCGTTGATCTCGAAGTGTGCTTCTGGGTACGTTATATGTCGTAATAGCGCGCCGTTCGCTTTTAAATTGCTGCTGATTGATTGCTGCGATAGCCATGCATATTCGACCTTCATTTTGTATTGATTGCACGTTGTGTTGTCGACGCATGGTGGTTGGAAGTTGACGCGTCGCGTTTTTGTGATGAAGTGGACGGCTCGCTTGGGTGGACGGCTCGCTTGTGGAATACGTTATTAGTATTAGTTATTTAGTAATATATTTTTATTACTAGAAACTAAGCTTAGTAAGGGTATTAAGTTTTAAAAAAGATTTTCCTAGTAAAAATAAAAAGCTTAGTAAGCTTACTATAGATTACCTTATATAAGCTAGCTCCTAACCTTTATATTAAGGAATACACCCCACTATAAATACAACACCCTGTTATGGCAAAGCAAGTAAGTACTAAGCTACATCCAGCCTTCCTGCTTGTTTACTTGTTGTCGCATCCTTTGGCACAACACAGCGCCTTTGTCGCATCGTGTTCTCTATTCAATTTGTCGACTCACAACATCGCAGCAAGACACGATCGTCGTGAATACCGGCGTGAAGACCGAAGACGATGATTTCGACGACGATGCTTCAGACGCGGAAGCTCCCAGCGACGGCTCTGGGAGTGAAGAGTTTGAAGTCGAGAGCCTCGATGAATCGCACCCGATGCGACACCCGATACACAAACTCATAGGTGAGTCGGACCATTTATCGCCTACAAGTGAGGTTCCTGTATTTCTGGGTTCCGACTAATCACGGCTCTAGCACTGGTTGACGGACCGTACATGGATCTTGATCCCGACTATCAGCGAGGAGTTGTCTGGACTGGTATGTTGATTTCACTAGATTTGCTGCTATGCTAGTCCTTCAGCTAATCTTCTGGTGTAGCGGACCGGATGAGTAAACTGATTGACTCATTGATGGGTAAGTGCGCTCCCAACTTTAGTACTCCATGCGAAAGAAGCTCACACTTAAAAGAGAATTACTACGTCCCTCCAGTAATCTTCAACTGCTTCAGACTGGCAGGGAACGACGAAGGCGAACGTTGGAGGCGAGTTTGTATCGACGGGAAGCAACGAATCTCGTCAATTCACGCCTTCATCAAAGGCAAAATACCATGTCACGACAAGTACAAGAGAAAATGGTACTTCACCGCGCCCGACCATCCGAAGCGTCGTGTCCTTCCACAGAGCGTCAAGGAGTCCTTCCAAAAGAAGGAAATCCTGAGCTTCGAATTCGCCGCTCTCAACAGACAGCAAGAGGAGGATCTGTTCGCACGCGTCCAGCTTGGCATGAGCCTGAACCCGGCTGAGAAGATGAGAGCTACCAACGGGCCCTGGCAGGAATTCGCTCGGATGTTTGAAGACGATTTCAGGCCGATCATGAAGCTGCTTACCGCACACACCCAGTCTCGCTCTGGGGGCTTTAGGTTGTTCCTCGCATGCTTCGCCCAGATTCTGGAGGTCCAACATCCGACAAGTGCAAATGGGATTCCAACCTTGAAGACGAGCGTAACGGCGATCGACAAGCTTATCAAAAACCCCAAAGCCTTAGATGATTCCATGAAGAGCCACCTTGCCACGGTCTTTACGACCTTCACGGAGCTTGTTAATGAGAGAGAAGCAGTCTTCAAGGACAATGGCTACGAGAGGGTCAAGACCTTTTCTCCGTTGGAAGTAGTTGCGGTAGCCGTCCTGATCTCGAAGTATGGGGATAAGCGAAATCATGAGATGTTGCTTGGGGACATTAGTATGATGAGAATCATATTCCGTCAGAAGCACTTAGACCTGAAGCTAAACGGCGATTGTTGGAGGATGGTCTGGGAGTTTGTGGACACTTTGGAGCAATTTCGCGGAGCGACAGATGGAGAGACCGCGCAGAAGAAGTCGTCCTCTGCTGTTGCGATTCAGCCTCCCGAGCTTACACCACAAGCAAGTGCCTCTGCGAAGCCTGCTAAGGAGTCTACGAAGAAGACGACCGACAAGACGCCGACCCGGAAAGCAACACCTTCGAAGACAGTAGGAATCCCGGATACGGTAGCCCCCAAGGGCACCAAACCGAGACCCGTCGTGGAATCCGCATATGTCACTGCCGTAGGATCTGCTGCGGAGTCAACGAAGCGAGTCGTTACTGAGCCCCCACCCGTCGCTACCGCAGAATCTGCTGCTAAGGCTGGACGACGTGTCTCCGCTGAGCAAGCTATGCTTGCGGCGGCAAACCAGAGAATCCATGAGGAGACGAGGCGCTATGTGACGGCGATTAAGGATGTTCGTTGGAAAGATCCGATAATAGCAAACCCTCCACATGCTCAAGAATCACCGCGAACACGACCTCCTCAAGGCCATCCGACATCGCCAGCCGTGGCCCCTGGTTCTACCCTACGACGTCGCCGCACTGAGGACGAGAGCCTTGCACGCGGCCTTGCGAACCATCGGGCCCGCGAGCTCGGCGCCCATGTACCAGAAACAACATCGAGGTCTTTCCGAGAACCTGCACCAGGACGACCAGAATCGCCTTCACTTTTCGTACGGTCTACATCTCCATATTCGGTGGTCGAAGTCAGTTCAGATTCAGATGATGACATGCCCGATGCTCCACCACCTATGCCGAAAACCAAAACTACTTTCGACGTCCCGGAATCTGTGCCATTCTCCCCCGCACAGCCGTCAAACCCTCTTTCTCCGCCGCGAAGACAAGTCGCCCCAGTAACGCCAATGGCTTCAAGGGCCCCCACGTCTCCAATGCCCTCTCGTCCAAAAGCTCCAATGTCCCGTCCGCCAATGGCGTCTCGACCCAACGCGAACGTTCTGATGGCCCCTCGACCCAGGCCCACTAGTGCTCCCGTCAAGCCATCGATCCCGGTTCCTGACGAAGATGACATCCAAGCACAGCTGTCACAAACCTTCTCACAAGAGTCTCTTGAGGAGGGCGAGATTCGCGAACAAACTCCACAGGATGTCATCGAGAGACAGCGACGAGATCTCCTGGCGGAGTTTAGATCCACGCGGACACCCTCGACAGGTGCTAGTCACAGCGAAGAAGATGATGAGGATGGCCCACCTATCATTCGCAAGCGACGTGCCGATGGGTCATTGGGGGCATTTGGCAGTACCACACGGGCAGTCGGCCATAAGAAGATGAGGCGTCCTTAGTGCTGAGGCTGATCACGGGTGAGATGCCGGAGACATGGACGCGGCGAGGGATGTTCAGAATGATTCCGATTCCGATTGCTGAAACTTCTACTTAGATTTCCCCCTTTTTTTGGGGGCAACGGTTGGTATTGCTTTGAGTGGCCACATTCCCCTTTCTTAACCGGCTGTTTTGCTTATCGGGACGGGAGTACGGACTCTTATTTCTCGAGTTTCCTTGGCTACCTTCCTATCTCTATTCTTGTGTTGATACTCAGGTATCGGGTGGTATTTGGAGATAGATAGCATGCATCCCTTTGGCTTAGAACATTCATAAACAATTTGAATTGCATTGACTCACATGATTGCAGCAGTCTGGTGACTCTTGACAAAACAGAATGTGTATAAAGTACGTTCACCCATAAATTACGTAGCGTATCTAAACACTTTTACCGAAATCATAACACGACCATACTCCACCCTATCCTCATAATTACCATATGATAATGAACTTACTTCGCGGCCAATATCCCCTTGAGCACCACGATCTGCTCCCTAACAGCGCTCTTGCTTGTCCCACCCGTCGCATCCTTCAGCTCAACCGCGCGCTCGTAATCTAAGCACGTCACGACATCCTCATCGAACCTCGCATCTACACCCTGCAGCTGCTCAACCGTCAGCTTGTCCATGGGCACGCTGTTCTCCTCCGCCAGCTGCACCACACGGCCGGAGATGTGGTGGCCCTCTCGGAACGGCACGCCCTTGCGAACAAGGTAGTCCGCAAACTCGGTCGCCAGCATCTCAGGCGCGAGCGCAGCAAGCATCTTATCAGGGTGGATGCTCAGCGTTGACAGCACGCCTGTCGCGATCTGCATGCTATCGCCGACCGTCTTGATGTGGTCGAGCATCGGCTCGACCGACTCCTGCAAGTCCTTGTTGTAGGTCGTCGGCAGGCCCTTGATCGTGCAGTACAAGCCCGCCATCTGTCCAAACGCGCGCCCCGACTTCCCGCGAAGCAGCTCGAGCGAGTCGGCGTTCTTCTTCTGCGGCATCAGCGACGAGCCGGTCGAGTACGTGTCGGCGAGGCGCACGAAGCCGAACTCGAGCGACGAGTAGATGATCAGGTCCTCCGCCCAGCGGGAGATCTTGAGCATGAAGCTGGAGCCCCACTGCATGGTTTCGAGGACGAACTCGCGGTCGGCGACGGCGTTCATGGAGTTGTAGAGGAGGCCCTCGAAGCCGAGCTCTTTGGCCATGGCGTCGCGGTCGATCTTGAAGGGGTTGCCGGCGAGCGCGCCGCAGCCGAGGGGCGAGCGGTTGACGCGGGATATGACTTCCCGCAAGCGCTCGAGGTCGGAGGTGAAGGCGGTGGCGTGGGAGAGGAGCCAGTGTGACCAGCGGACTGGTTGGGCTTTTTGGAGGTGGGTGTAGCCGGGCATCTGTATAGTAGTTAGTCTTGATTATACTGTGTTTCTCCATGCTTGCTAGAGCTGGAGAGGTAGGACAGGATTTACCAGGACGTCAATCTCCTTCTCTGACCTGCTGACCGCGACCTTGATAAGGTCCATCAAGTAGCCTTCCAGAGTCCTCAATTCGTCCCTCAACCATAGCCTCATATCCGTAGCGATCTGCTCATTCCTGCTCCTGCCTGTGTGAAGCTTACCGCCAACATCCTTCCCCAGCAGCTCGCTCAACCTTCTCTCGTTCGCAGTGTGGATATCCTCGTCATTCTCCTTCTCCTCGAACTTCCCCGACCGCCATTCTTCTGCGATTTGCCCGAAACCCTTCTCAATGGCCGCGAACTCGTCGGAGGTGAGAATGCCAGCAGCGAGATTGGCGCGCGCAAAGGCAATGCTGCCCCGGATGTCTTGCGACCAGAATATCTTATCGTACGGGAGGGAAGTGTTGTATTTGACCATCAACGGGTCCAGGCCCTCTATGAAATGTTAGCACTGCGCGGGGTGAAGCTTGAGATCGAATCTCGTAATGACTCTTCCCAGGCCAATTGGAACTAAAACATACGGGTAAAGCGGCCGCCCCATAGCATGTTCTCCGCGGGTGCTTGTCTCGAGGCCATGGCGAATGCTTTGGAGGAATTGGAGGTTGAAGCGTGGGTTGGGATGAGTCGAAGGTTTACTCTCCCCGCCAAAAAATATATTTAAGCTCTCTCCCGTCATCCAACCGCCGCCTTCTCTCACATGGCTGCGGGGGAACGATGATCCGAACAGGGAAAAGAAAACTCAACACTGCGTCGTGATCGCAGCAAACTTTGGGCTAGCATTTTGAGTTCCGCGTCATGGTCACTGGATAGAGCAGTCGGCGGTTGAGTATGTGGTTGATGTGATTCAACGCGTTCTGCTGCCTCGACTCGACAACGTTCAAGATATATACTAGTTAAACGATGACCTGCGCATCATATATCAGAAACCAGTCTTCAGTATCAGCAATATGTATATTTTAATGTAGTGTTCCAGTGTCTGCTAACACGTTGACTTTGACCAAGAGTTCGATCACGTGGCGCACAAAGTATTGCACATTAAGCACTTCCTCCTGCTCGTCCCCGGGGTGACACGTGAGCAGGACGATATTTGTTACAGCTGTATGAGTCTGAAAAGAGACTTCAAGTGTCTCGTGTCTCACGGGCGTAGGAAGAGATGCCGGGAGCGAAAGGACGTCGACCAAGGTCATTTCATCTAGGAAATCTCATCCCTATATGAGGGATACTCGCTACCGGTCCTAAATCCATGGATGTCGCGAGCTTCCAGTTCTACATGTAACCTTGACAGCAGGTACCTAGTAAAGTGGGTTCTGCCCTGGAAAGAATATGTAGTACAACGAATCGGAATCTGGAGACACAAGGTTGTGCTAGGCTGATAGCTTATGTCGTTATTGATAGTGTTGAGCACGCTTCGATGAACTTGCAAATGATTGACATGAAATATGAGCATTGTAGATAAGGTATGTCGTCCAACACGCCCCAAGTGGACAGGAAAAATTGGTAGCTTGCAGTACTCTTCAAAATGAGTCTCTCGAAATTGCTACGTGTTCGGGAAGTATTGACAAGGAATACGAGCCCGTAAGAGTGGCGGTTCCAAGATTCAATGCGGGTGAGAAGCGGCCAATGTCAACCCTCTCACTTCCCCCAACGTGTTTGGCTCGTGTGCCCGCTCCTTGTCCGCTCTCCACGTCGCCACGGCACAGGTTGTCGTCACAGCTGTGGCGTTACAGGCCCTGACGGCGGTTTGACAGGCTCGTGGTGGCTCTCAGCGGGAGCCACCGACGAGGCGTTGCGTGCTCTCGGCCGCTCTGGCGCGCGATGCACGACAGGGACGCCATCACTATCTTGAGATCCACCCCGGGGATCCAGCACTGCTGCGCTGCCTTGCTTGCAGCTGTTCCGAAACACCCCCAGGCCTTGGCCCGCTCTCGTTTCAATTACATTTACCTCTCGTGGCCAAACCGCCAGCATGACACTACTCCTAGTGTTTGTACCACAACTCCTCGCTCAGCATGGCTCTATTGAGGAAACGCCAGAAGCTCGTGCAAGAGGTGCCTGGGGGACAGAAGAAGAAGCGGAACAGATTGTTAGACTTCTTCAAGTCCAGGCGGCGGAACACTGGGGAGCAGGATGAGGTAATTACTTCATACCTTCGAAGCCCCCTCTTATTTCTATGGAAATGTGAACTGATAAGCCCTCCAAATAGCAGATTGCCCCACCACAGGCCTCACTTCCACGCCAAGACACCCAACAGTCGAAGCACGCCGAACCCCTCGAGCAAACTCCTTCAGATACGCCCAAGAAGGAGGTGTCGACAAGTGGAGTGGACAATCAACCCACACCAGAACAACTTCCGACTCCCCCTCCAGACGAAACGGTCAGCGAAAAGGACTTGCGGACCCTCTTCTCCGGAGCTCCCCAGTATACAATCATTAGTAGACGAGATATACCAGAGCCAACTGCATCATGTCCCTGGGATTCTGGAGCACAGACGCGGAACCTTTCCGACTCGCTTCCTCTGAGCCATCCTGCCTTCTCTGCAGCTACACTCAGGCCCCACGTAGCACCTTTTGTGGAAATCGCCCGCGACGAAACGAACGAGCCCTATGTTGGGTATAACATTGATGTCGTGGAAGTTCCAAGCATGCTCAGTGCGAACGGAGTAGAGCCGGGGACTGTTGGATTTGATCACTTCCTCCAGCTGCCTATCTCGGATAATCTAGACTTAGGTGTAGAAGAGGTGGCCGACAAGAATGGGCTATCGGAAGACGTACGGAATAGAGAGCTGCTGCACAACAACCCCGAAAGGCTTGGCATTCGAAGCGTCGATTCAGTCATGATCTATGAGCGATTGGTTGAATTTGGTGAGCTATGGCTGTCTTTGCGGCAAAATGGCTCTACCAAAACGATACTGGACAAGCAATCTTCAGGGGACATGTACGCCAACCTTTTTGGAAAGTTCCTCTCGCCTCCGCGATTTGATGCCGACACCCTTGATCCCACAGGACTCAAAGTGCAGATAGAGACTCTGTTGAATATACTGAGGCTGAAAGGCATTTGGTTCGACTTTAGTCTTGTAGAGTGGCGCATAAGACTTGGGCAAGTTCTATGGACGGCTGCTGATGCAGCAGCTGACGACGAGCCTCCGAACATCAGCAACCCCGAGCAAACATGGTCAGATCGAGATATTCTTCTCCTTCAGATATCCCTGTCTTGTGAACTTCTGGTTCGACTAGACGCCATCTCCGTCAACTATGGAGATGATACCTCAACACAAGTAACCGCAGAAGAACTACGCAGTTTCACAAGTCTCAAATCACGGAAGACGGACTGGGATCTGGTACTCGCTCGTCGCTTTCTGGAGAATGTTCAAGCTGTCATAACGACACCAGAAACACCGAGAGATCAATCGTCGAGCTTGCGAGGCTTCTTTTCTGCGGTTCTGGCAAAGCCGGAGGAGCGACAAGCAGCCCCTGAACCAGATGTGCTCCTACTTCCTCGTCATCAATCACTACAGCTTTCAGGCCTACTTCACTTTGTGGAATCCCTTCAGTGGCCCAATATCGATCTTATCACAGACGATTTATCACACAAGCTGGCTATTCCAGGCTCATCAAAGGATGCTAAAAACAAACCTTCCGGTCTTGGTAAATACTTAGATCCTGCCACGCCAACATCTCCCAGCATATATAGCACCCCTCTGGCTTCTCCTCGTTCCGCTATTAGTGCTAGAAACAGCTACTTTGGCACACCTACCAAACGTCCAGCATTAAGCCGAGATAATACGCAACGATCTGTACAACTGAG
Source organism: Mytilinidion resinicola (assembly GCF_010093595.1). Classification (NCBI taxonomy): domain Eukaryota; kingdom Fungi; phylum Ascomycota; class Dothideomycetes; order Mytilinidiales; family Mytilinidiaceae; genus Mytilinidion; species Mytilinidion resinicola. The sequence goes on along the minus strand of NW_022985445.1, from coordinate 1,461,845 downwards.
TCCCTCAGCCACATTGTTCTCGAGCATAGAGAACAGCGTTGCAAACCCGCTTGACATAGGTGGTTGGTTGAGCAGAGCGTATCTGACTGGCCTAATCTTACCTGGCGAGGCTATCTCACACTTCCTGATCTCAACTCTTCTGGAGAACGACAAGCTGGCTATTTCCGCGCTTGGGGACACAGCAAGTCTCTACGGCGGTTTCTTATACGCGGAGAGGTGCTGGTGGAGCAAGACTTGCGTTATTGGTCGTGTCCTATCATGCATTGACGGCGCCGTCGAATGCATGGGCTGGATATCAATTCCCCGTCTACCGTCAGCTCACGTCGACGGCTGGGTCACCACGTCAAGCAAACAACCCCCTCCAGATAAAGAACCACTCATAAAGAATGGCGATAGGATCGCCGACGTCTCGGCCGTAATCCCAGGCATGGATATTTCCAATGTCAAGCCCGAAGACCTCGTCCTACCCCTAGATCTCTCCATTCCACCCCTTCCTTCCATTCACTTCATCGAATGGTCCCTCGCCCCTAGCCCCGGCGCTGACGCTGACGCCAACTCTCTTTCCTCCACCGACTCGATCCCGCCAGGTCCCCCCTCAACCGCCACTCTCATCTTCTCCAACCTTTCCACATCGCACACCCTCACCCTCACCCACGACATCTCCTTCATTTCCTCCTTCCCTTGCATCCCTCCCGCAAACCCAAACGCCCGCCTCCTATCTCGCACCGCCTCGAAGCGCATCACTCTCGCCCGCCGGAGCTCTCACGGCTTCAACCCCCTCGCCTCACATCCCCCGGACACCGAATCCGCCGCCCCTCGCCCGAGTGTCGTTGACGCAGAAGCAGTCTTGGCTGCGCAGAAGCAAGCGAAGGCAGAGTCGGAGTGGCTCGCGCTGAAGGGGAAAGCGCTCCCTGCGCATCCGCTGCATGCGTCGTATAAGTACCGGGTCGTGAGCGTGGCGGATGTCCTAGAGGAAGGATTTGAGGCGCCGGTTTGGGAGGAAGGAGAGGATGGAGTAGTGGAGGTTGGGGAGGTGCTTGTGCTGGATGCGAGGGGCGAGTGGGATTTGGAGTTGCTGGCGAGGGCGTGGTGTGCGGAGAGGGGAGTGCATGCGATTATTGGGAGGGTGGGGAGGTCGTGTATCGGGTGTTGTGTTAGGGAGGCGAGGGGACTGGGGGTTCGGGTTGTGGTGAGGGTTTGAGGGTGGTGGTTGTCTAGATTGTTTGAGATACCCCTCTGATTTCCTTTATAGTTCAATACATATGACAGCACACTTACAAACACGAATGGTTCTCTAATGTGAACGGGAACGTTTCAAGACGATCGAGGAGGTGGTATTGCGTGTATTGTCACACACTACCTCATCATTTCACTTTCTAATATTGTGTAGAGAAAAGAATAAACGCCCGATGTATTACTCATGGCTCAAAAGCACTGCAAAACCAACCGCCTGCTTGTTTAATCGAAAATAGAGCTACAGATACGCCCAGTAAACTAGCCTCTGCAGGCCCAGAATTCACGCTGTAAGGTGCACCTCTGTCTCGTCTCGCCCCTCCAATCCGCCCACTTATTTGCCAGCATACTTCTTCACCGCATCAACAGCCTCCTCCGTCTTCGCTGTGACCTCATCCTTCGCCTCAACCGCCAGAGCCTTGGCCTCCTCGGTGATCGGCTGGCCCGCCTGCGAGCGTTGCCAGATCAAGATACGGGTAACTTGGGTTGTGCCCACGATGAAGAGGAAGAAGTTGACAGCGGCCAGACTGTGATGTTGTCAGTACAGGAACTTGAGGGAGGCTTTATGAGGGAGGTGGCGCACAAGATGTTCCGCGGCTTGATAACGAAGCACCATCGGGTCCAGATGGCGCCGGTGGCCATGAGGGCGCCGTTCTGAGTGAGGGAGAGGGACTCCGTCGGGCGGTAGAAGTCAGAAACGCCTGTTAGGACGAGAGCCCACTGGATAGAGTTAGTCCGTCTGAGAGTTCGGAAATCATGTCGGACTTTGGGAAAGGGTCGCGTGCGCGGGATGTAGGGTTTCTCGGGAGTGCTGGAGGTCGGATTGGAAGAGGTCTGAATACCTTCATGATAGGTGCCCTGAGTGAAAGCCATGTTAGCAAATCTGACCTCTCAATGCTCGGAGTATGACTGTTTGTGATTTAATCGGAGTTGACATTGTCATAGTGCCAGAGGGGATATAAAGAGCGGTCTCTTACCAGAAATGAACCGTCTTCGGGCCAACCGGGCTGTTCCATATTTTCGCAATGCCGCCCTGGGCAGGAGCCTCTGGCTGAGCAGCTGTGTTGATGCGACGCCGTAGCAGCGGCTGGCGGAAGAATGCCCGGGACGCCTGGAAGAGGCGGTAGGAAGGGCGGGCAGACATTTTGGCGGCGGGAGCAGGCGATTGCGAGCAGAGAAAACCGAAGGAGAGGAGAGAAGAGAGGGCGATGGCTGTGGTTGAGGGTCCTTTGACTGATTACCCGGGCGTTGAGAGGGTGCGGCTTCGGAGCGCTGCGGTTTCGCCGTGCCAAGAACTCCGTCGGATCTCCAGCTTGGGCAACGACGACACTTGCAGCTCTCACTGCTCGATCCAACCACACGTCACAATGGCTACCAAGTATGGCTTCACCAATTCCCTGAAGGAGCTGCGATTCCTGCTATGTCAGACGTCGGAGCATAGCGCTGCCACGAGGTAGGTAATCCAATTGAGAGGCAGGTTGAGGCATACTGATTGAAGCAACTACAGGACATTCCTTACGCGCACCTATCCGACAATGAAGAAGCACAACCCGCACACACCCATTATGATCCGAGAAGCCCTAGGAGTCGAACCGAAGGTGTATGCGAGATATGGTGCGTGGACCCGGCAGCAATTGGGCGCATTTGGCTTGATTTTGGAGAAGGGCTAATTGAATATGCAGAGTTCGGGAAAGAGAAGATGATTACACTGATGGGTACGTTTGGCCGCTATCTAGATACTGTGCGAAAAGTATTGACAAACCTCTCAGGGTTAGACGACAAGGCGATCGAGAGCAAAGTTACAGAGCTGGTCAAGTCGATAATATGATACAATTAGCGACGGACGGCTGCTTCAATGTACAAATGTATCAACACCATAGAGACGCCGGATAGTCAGTTGATCCGGGGTTTTCAATGTCAAAGAGTCTCAGAAGTCACTTCATTGAACGCTTCCGATTTCTCTTCTGAATTCTTTCGCTCTTTCAATGCCTCGTTACAGATCTGCGGACCCTTGTCTGCCACTATCTGATCCCTCGTTAGGGTTACTTCGTAAAGAAAACCGAGCAATACCAAAGCTGAGTCGTTTCAATGACCAGTAATTCGCTAGGCCACTTCAAACAATGGTGTCCGTGAATCTTTGTAAGAAATTGGATTGAAGATGGAAGACATTAATATGAAGAATGAAAGAGGGCGCGTAGATCTATGCACAATTTAGGGCTGCCTCAAAGGAAGGCTTATGTGCTCGCTACCTAGGTGTTGACGGGAGTGCGATTCGGGGTCGGATTTGATTTAGTGGATGATCATGTCGTGCGAACATCATGCTCTTTTATCATACGACGTCCGGGACACTACAATGTTCAGAACATGTAAGATTTATGACACGCCAAATCGGACCATGATGTTAGGCGAACGAACTCAATACTAAAATGAGGGTTGTTTCCAGCGGGTTCACTTTAGGCGCCGCGGGGATATGCCAGTAACAACTATGAACACTATTTGAATGAACACCGAGTTTTATTTCGTGATAACACCTTAACGAACATGTGTTTCACTCAACTTGATACTAAAAATGCACCATAAATGAACGAATCACGGACGACCTCCACTAAAAATGTCTGTCCGAACGTCATGCAGGGCCTTGGCGGAGGTGGGTTTGTTTGGAACGACCACGTCTTCGCAGTTGACAAACTCCTCCACCTGCACATCCAATTCCCAGTGGATATCGCGACCGGTATGGTGTAGTGCATATCTGATTTCCTTTCCTTCTTGTTTCCTCACTCTCCAAATACCTCGACATGTCGGATCCAGGCCCAATAGCCCAGGCCTTTGGCCGCGTTGCCTACGAGTTCGCGCTCGTACAGCCAATGCTACCCACCTACTTCCACCTCCTCGTGTCGGCCGTCTTCCCTATCTACGCCGGCGCTCACGCATCACTGTCTCCCCCGTCCTCCGCGGCAAAGCCGGACAAGAAAAACAAGAAGTCTGCGACTGACGAGGACGATGAAGAGGATGAGGAAGAGGAATACCAGAGGATGGAGGGTCTTTCGCCCAGAGATGCTCTGATGTTTCCCCTCATGGCAGGCACAACTTTGGCTGGGCTATACTTCTTGCTCAAGTGGCTCAAGGACCCTGCGCTGCTCAACAAGATTCTCAATGGATACTTTGCCATCTTTGGCGTGTTCTCGGTTTCCCGACTGGTCACGGATGCTTTGGATATTGGCCATTCCCTTATATTCCCGAAACGATACGCGCTCGGAGGCACGTTATACCAAGTCAGCAACGTGGACAAAACCGCGAAACCGGTCTTTGGCAACGGTAAAGCCAGCGATGTCGTCCATTCGCCTCTTCCCGGGTTTCTTTCTCGCATACCGCTACCCCTACGGGTTCGGAACGTTCTATGGACTGATAGAGCTATGCCCAGCAATAAGTGGATAATTCGGATGTATATTCATCGAATAGTTGCTGCTAAAATGAAGATTGGAAGCCATGGTGTGGCTGGTGCGGTCATAGCTCTTGCGGCAGTGACTTACTTCAATTTTGTTGACAAGCCTTGGTACCTGACCAACCTGATGGGCTTTGGTTTCTCGTACGGAGCCCTACAGCTCATGTCACCCACAACCTTTGCCACGGGGAGCCTTATTCTCGGCGCGCTATTCGTCTACGACATTTACTTTGTCTTCTTCACGTAAGTTGCATGTATATGCCATACCCCTTCCCGAATGCATGGAGCTAACAGAACCAAAGCCCGATGATGGTCACTGTTGCCACATCCCTCGATGTCCCAATCAAGCTCATGTTTCCTCGGCCTTCATCCCCTAGCGCAGATCCTGCCATTCGATCACACGCAATGTTGGGCCTCGGCGACGTGGTACTACCTGGCATCATGATCGGACTCGCGCTCCGATATGATCTTTACCTATTCTACCTAAGAAAGCAGACTCAGTCGGCCCCAGCTTTGGACCTTGGTGATGGCGTAAAACCCACTATCGTCAAGGAGAAATACTTCTCTCTCTCCGGCCGTTGGAGCGAGCATTTCTGGACTCACACTTGGACCGGTCGCCCACTCTTCTCCTTTCTGCTTGCTTCCCAACAACCTCACTTTACGTTCCCCAAAACATATTTCAACGCCAGTCTTGTGGGATATGTCGTTGGTATGCTCACAACCCTGGGAGTCATGCAAATATATGGTCATGCCCAGCCTGCCTTATTATACCTGGTCCCTGGTGTTCTAGTCTCGATATGGGGCACTGCGCTGGTCCGCGGCGAGCTCAAAGAGATGTGGGATTACTCCGAGGCCATTGATGAAGAGGAAGAAGATGAAAGGCAAGGCAATGGCGAAGGATCGTCAGTCCGTGAGCAGCATCGACCGAGCTTCTTCTCCCTTGAGAGCCATCAACGCCAAGCCGATAAATTGGAGAAAGCCTTCAATCGCCATATAAAGAATGGCGAGGATAGCGACTGGGAAGACGCGGGCCGTGAGGAAAGCAGCAGTGATAGGTCGGACAATAAGAGTAACGACTCACTATCTCACCCACAAACCTTGCCTCAAGAGGACGTGGTACAAGATATCCACAAGAAAACGAAGAAGATCACCGCGCGAAACAAGGATCGTGAGCTGTTATCCTTCTCTATCGAGGCTCCGTGGACACTTTCGTCCCCACAATCGATCGCAAAGCCGGAAAAAGCCTCCTCTGAACCCGAGAAACATGCAAATGCGACGACGATTGAAATCCAAGACCCTAGCTCAAATTTGTCAGGTCTGAGCACTGGAACAGACTTGGGGAAGGAGAAGCCAAACTGGAAGACACTAGAGCGACAGACGACGGATGGCGAACATGCTGGGAAGCGGCTTAGGACCGCTTGACACATCAAGGACGATGTCCGCTATGAATGACGGTAATGAATATGCATAGCGATGGTGTTATTGGTATCGGACTACTTCTACGAAATTAAGATAGGGCTTAAATGGCGATTCAGGAATCATTAGGAGCACTGGCTGTCTATCCTCCGAGTTCGATCTCAGACAGACGTCGAGGCACTCGAATATGCACTCAAAGTGACTGAAGCTACAATGCATTGAACACTAATTTGAGCAATGAAATCGTGGACTTTTGATGTGATCATAAGCGAAAATTCCACGTGATATACCGACAGGAGTCTCCCGCCTCACTTTACCTCCCAACGCCCGTGCGGCAGAGCTCGAATCTACTATATGAGTCAGCACAATCTATTGACTATATGAATCAGCACTGGGGGCCGAAACGTTGCTACTTTTAGCTATGCGCGCCAATTGCGGACTAGGCACATCCGCCGACATGAACTCGTCGACATCAACCCTAGACCTCCTCTCCATCGTTACCACACTCTTTTTACTCAGATAAAGCACAACTTACTCTAGCTCGCATCTCTGCATACGTACCGAATCCTCTCCAGGTATAGAGTGGGCACAGCGCAGTCGATACTGGGCCAGATAATGCGCAGCAAGGCTGAATAATGGAATATCGGTGTAGTCACCTATATCGAACAATATAACAATTGGTTATTTTCCCAAGTGATTTCACGCCTCGTAACGTCCGGGGTAGTCCATGGTAGTCGAAACAGCGAAATAAGCATCGGCTGCCTTCCCCAAACCTTACACAGCCTCTTCCGCCTTCATGAGCACAGGCAGCACGGCTGCCTACTCCCAGCCACCAATAACGCACTGTTTGAGTCACGCGTTTGCGCGCCTCCACCATTTCTGTTCTCGTATATAAACACCTGAAGCCTCTCGTTGATGGCTCTAGACTACAGCCTTCATTTAATTTCAATTTACCGTCCACCATGGAGTCCATTATTGATCTGCTCCAACTGCCAACCGCGTCCGAGGCTCAGGGTAGCTACTACAACCACCCGTTCGTGAAAATGGAACTTTGCTGTATGTTTATTTCACTAACAATATTGCAGAACTGGACGGATTGAAGAAGCAGTGCGAATGCTGAGGACGTACGACCATGAGCGGATTGGCCGACTTGACCTCCAGCTCAAAGAAAACAGCCAAACCCTCGCCAAATTTGCCAAAGGCGCAAACCAAGGGATAAGAATCCTGCGAGCACAGGCCGAACGACGACGTCTAGAAGCGAGACATCAGCTCCTAGTATCAGGATGGGAGCAAATCAAAGCCAACCTGCAGCCCGCCTCTCTAATGCTACTAGCCCTGCCCCTCGAGATCCGCGACCAGATCTACTCTCATCTGTACACGCGGTCGGAAGTCATCCACATCCAGTATCCCGACTCCAATACCTTGAATGGCCGTATGCTCCCGGGAGACGCCTACTTCTACATGAACGCGGCCGTGGTAGCACCGCAAATCGCCCTCGAAGCCGCAAAAGTGTTCTATCACTCAAACAGCTTCTCGCTAGAAACTCCAAACGCCGAACACATCTCCCGCTTCCTCTCAACCGACCACTACGGCAGCAGCGTCCAGCCCGCCTCGATCCTGCGCCGTATCGCTATCGACCTGAAGGACGTCCGCCATTACAGCTCCGGCTACGATACGCCTACGGGCCCAGAGCCACCAGGAGAGTTCGAGAAGGAGCTACGGCAGGACATGGCGATCAGGCCGACTGCTTATAATCACCGCCACCTCGAGGCCCCGCTGCTCGCTATGCCCGAGCTCTGCGTCCTCGACGTGTCGATTGAAAAGTCTAGTGAGGGGCACTTGCGACCGTTAGCGCCGCTCTTCAAGAAGCTACGGAGACGCGGTGTCCGCGTGCGAGTAATACTGAAGTGGAAGCAGTACCGTCGCCCGTCCTATGAGCTTTTCGAGGTGCCTGGACGCGTGATTTTGAAGGAGCGGGAATGGGAGGAGAAGGACGAGAGCCCTAATTCTGTCTCTGACGACGACGACGCTTGGGTCGACAATGCCGCTATTCCTAAGGAATGCGCGGATATTTCTAGGCTCTTCGATAATCCGACGGATAAGGACTGGGAGTTGGTCAGGGAGCATGGGGAGCGGTTGAAGCGTGGTCAGGAGGTGGCGAAGGACGATATGAAGTTGTGGTTTGCGAAAGGGCGGATCGTTTATGAAGAGCAATTGGACGTCTGTGAGTGGCTGGATGAGATGGAGAGGGTGGCACGTGCTGTGGAGACGAGTGGCGAATCTGAGGACGTATCCCGGCCGACTGACACTCTGGAAGATGCACAGTTCGATGAGCTCAAGTCAGCGTTGGGGGGTACTGTATCTCAACGGGGTACCCCCTGATTCGGCGGATGAGGACGAGGACGATTCCCAGTTCGGTATTTACGACTAGCAACGGTTAGTGGACACGGACGAGGATGTATGGGGTATTGCATCACTGAACAGCTCTATCGCCGATTTCTGCCCCTGGAATGGCTTCTTGAGCTTATGAGCAAAGTTTCCTCGCCAGAGCTGACCTATTAGATACCAATTTTGAACGCTTCATACCACTGTCAAGGGTACTGTGACATTATGTCAATACAAGACAAGGTGTAAACTTCATCACACTGTGATTCAGGGCTCTCAGATCGCCAATCTTTCCAGCTTCATACCACTGTCTAGGGCACTCCAGCGCATTGCCTGGATTGCCAGCCAATTTCTCACAACGTATAGATGAAATCCGGCCTCTTATCACCCAGCGCCTCAACCTCCGCCGCCGCCTTCCCCTCGGCCCAAACATCCCTCTTCCCACTAATTCTCCTCTTATTTTCCGCCGCCAGCAAAAGCCTCGTCACAACACTCCCCCCTAGCAAAAACAAAATCATATAAGCCAGAACCACCCCATGCCCCGGCTTGAAACCCGGCTTATCTTTCCCTTGGTAGATGTTACTGCTAACCACACCATTCAGATTTCCCCAACCGATGACAAACCCAATTGCTACGCCTTTCTTGTACACGCCCTCGAAGTTATTCGCCGTCCACGTGATCGTATTCGCAACACACGGATAGATGCCCAGCGCGCCTAGGAAAGTCCCCGCGTACTTGACGCCCGCCTTATCAGATCCCAGCAGCATCGAGAAGCCCGCAATGCCCAGGAAGCTAACGCCGATATTGCACAGCCCGCGCTGCTGCGTGCGGTCAGCCAGCCATCCAATAAACACGGTCAGGATCGCCGCCGCCGCGTAGGGCGGCACGGAGAGCAGATTCGCTTTCGTCGACGTGTACCCCAACTCATTAATAATCGTAGGCAGGAACAGCGAGAAGGCGTACAGCGCGCCGTCGCAGCCCATGTAGATGATGGCAAACGCGTACATCTTCCAATCCTTGACGGCGCTCCAGAAGTACGCCATGCGGAACTCCTCATGCTCAGCCGAGCTCTGCTTGTCGGCGCGCAGCCGCGTCTTGACGCGCGCGAGGTCGGTCGGGGTCAGGAAGGTGGCTTTGTCGGGGAAGTCGTAGACCATCCAGTACGAGGCGATGCCGACAAGGATGGTGGCCAGGCCTTCGAGGATGAAGATCCAGCACCAGCCGTGCTTGCCGCCGATGCCGTCCATCTTGGCGATGGCGGCCGCGAGGAGCCCGCCGAAGGAGCCCGCCACGGCGGCGGCCGAGAAGAATATGGCGGCGCGGATGCCAAATTCGGAGCGCTTGTACCAGCAGGAGAGGTAGTAGTTTACGCCGGGGAAGAGGCCGGCTTCGGCGAGGCCGAGGAAGAAGCGCTGGGTTGATGTTAGTAGAGGTTTGGAAAGTAGAGATGTCGTTGGCATACGGCTGCGGCAAGGCCAGAGAAGTTGTGGACCAGGCCCATGGTGGTCATAGTGATGCCCCAGAAGATCATAATGATTGGAATGAAGATGCTGGGCCGGAGGCGTTTGAGCAGGACGTTTGTCAGGGGCTCCGCCAGCGCATAGGAGACAAAGAAGAGGGAGAGCGCGGCGTTGTATTGGCCATCGGTCATGCCCAGATCTTTCTGGAGGCCATCGATCTTTGCATTGCCAATGTTCGTTCGGTCGAGGAAGGATATCAGGTAGAGAAAGCACAGCTATGGCGGTCAATATAGATATTGTAACTGAGGGGTTTCCAGCGACAGAATCTTACCCATGGTATCAGCCGGATATCGAGCTTCCACAGCAATTTACGGTCCTGGAGGCCTTATATCAGCATCTCTGTCACCGAATGAGTGTGATTTCATTGCAATTCTTACAATATCAATTCTCTCTTCCTCGCTCCGTCCAGCGTCGGGATCATCAATATCTTGGTGTGCACCGGATGCAAAATTGTACTGCTCAGCTTCAGCAGCCTTCTCCTCATCAGAGGGTGCACGCATGCTGTATTCGTCTCCAGGCTTCATCATGCTGGGCCCTGTTGAAAAAAGAGAAGAAGAAAGCCTTGGGAATAAAGATGAGCGCGCACGCGGGATAAGGGAAACGAAAGCGGGCAGGCTGCGTAGTAATATAGGTTCATAATCGTGTCGTCCCTTGGTTGATCATCGCCAACCCCCAGCTGCCGGTATCATAGTCGGGCAGCTCAGGTCAAAACAAACCGCGACAAAGCTAAGCCGCCAATGATGCATCGCGCCGAGCCTACTGTGGGCTCGCATGTTCAAAGGGAGATAGAACCCCGAAGCTCCCGCGTGACACCCTTCTGGCCGGAGCCTCTCATGGAGGAAGTGAGGGACTGGACTGGCACACTGGTGTCTCCAGGGAGCATTACGTCGGTGGGTCTGTGGATACAGCAAGCTCCTTGGCCGCGGCAAGAAGCTGGGGATCGAGGGAGCTTGGTGCGGGGGAGCAGCCAATGGAAAGCTGGCCAAAACGCCTGACTCTCGGCCTTGTCACCCCATACGGCAGCGTGGCTCGGCACGCCGCTCACCGTTTACGCTACCATTTGAGCTCTGTCGGTGTTGAAATTTAAGGCGGGGTAGGGCATTGAACGTAGATGCGGGAGATGGACTTATTATATGACCATTCGCTTAAGATAGACCATAGAGTATGTCAATTTAGAGTTAAGAAACGTGGCACTAGACAACGCTAGCATTCGGTTCCAGTAACCAAATTCAACCTCAAATTGTATCCCTTCGTCTGTTAGCGTCCACACTTGGCGCCAAGCCCGTGCCCCAACGTACGCAGCAGCACGTAAACAAGCCAAATAGCTAGTTATTATCCACAATCAAATACTCCACAATGCCACGGACATCCAATGATGTCGACTACGTGCAGAAGGACCCGAAGCCTTACAAAAAGCCCAAACTTCCCTACCCCAAGCCTACGCCGCTGCCTGCATTCGAGCCACTACAAATCAACAACTACAACGCGCCCGGCACCCCCAATATACCTCCAGGTCTTGATCAGCATAATCCTGTAGCCATATTCCGCCTATTCTTTACCAATGAAATGGTGGAGAAGATGGTGCGCTGGACGAACAAGTACGCCAAGGATCACCAGCTGTCTAAGGAGGATACAACGCTTGGCCGGCCACGCGCGTGGAGGCCTACGCATAGGAAAGAGCTATATGCATATTTTGGAGTCGTTATTTATATGGGCGTAGTTGTGCAGCCGACTATAGCGCACTACTGGGGGCCTAGCAGTGCAGGCACGGCAACCTGGCCGGCCAAATTTATTGCTAAGGATAGATTTCAACAGATTAATTGCTATATTCGCGCCAGTTCTATACCGGAGGATGGCTTCCACACAATATTTAACCGCGTTAACAAGCTCTCTAAGCATATTAGAGTACGCTGCCGGCAGTACTAGGCGCTAGGCACATATCTAGCTGTTAATAAGACAATAGAGAGATTTATAGGCAGGGCATCCAAGATTATAAATATTCTAATAAAGGCCCTGTTAACCTTAATAAATCCTTTATTTATAATAGCTTTACAGCAACTAAAGCTGTTATTCTTAATCTTCTTCTCCAACGCAACCCTAATTTAAATAAGCAACTCTATCCGCCGGGCCAGCATGTAGTCTGGCTTAATAACCTCTTTAGCAGTATTAGATTATTTAAGCGACTGCGTGCTAAGGGTGTTAGAGCTGCAGGAACTGTCCGGCTTATAAAGATAAAGCGCAAGAAGCTAGATAATAAGAAGAAGAAGGGGACAAAGGCCAAAGAAAAGCTGCCGGCCAAGGCTATTAGTGCATAGCTAGCAGACCTTAGAATAATCTATAAGCCCTAAATTCCATAGGGGACGCTCTATAAAGAGTTATCTAAGAGTTACCAGGTAATAGAAATAGCCTGGAAGGATGCTAGGGTTGTTTTATTCCTGTTAATAGTTTATAATAGTAAGTTTAGTGTTAAGCCTTGGCGCTGTAGAGCTGCATATAGCTGCACAGAGCCGCTGACATTATATATTACTAGGTTAAGTATACGTCTATAAACTATAAAAAAGGCCTACTCCTACAGCTATAGGCTTTGCACAGACTAAGCTAGTATTTGGTGATAAGTTTAGGGCCTGGCTAGAAGAACTAGATACGGGTGCTCGTGCTGTATAATTCCTTTCTGCAGAGTTACAAGTGCAAACAAATCTATTTGCACGGGTTGGGTAGATCATATAGCCAAGCTCAACACCAAGGACTAGCTATATACAATTATATACACGAATTCGAATTGCTTCGGTTGGGTGTAGTTATCATCACGGTGGCCTGATTCAGAGCCTCTAATTGGCTAGATTTTTGTGGACGCATTTCAACAGACGAAGGGATAAACTTCTAACCATCCCATTGGAGACATATGGGTTTCACAGCATTGGATCAGCAGGAGATCTAGAAGACTCAGTGATCCTTTTCAGCACCCTTCTCCCAAAACTTCCTCGTCATCTCTGTCCACTCTCGTCCAACCGTCTCGACTGATACCCCCATTTCCCGTTCCACGATGGTCCTGGCCATGCCCTCCTGATTTTCATGACTCGTCCATTTGCGGCCAAGAATAGCTGCATTCCGTGTGCTCGGTATACGCAGCATCTCCTTCTCAACTACGTATCCAGAATCCGCGGTCAGCTTTTCCACCCAGGTGCACAGAGCCGCATAGGCTGAAGGAGGCTTTGATCCCTTCGCTAGCTTTGGAACGGCCGCTCTGAATCTAGCACCCGAGAAGCTGTGGCTGCAACAAGGTATAGCAATGAATGGCGATTGCGAAAGAGAGGCCAGTAAGGGTGCCCATCCGGTGAGCTGGTCTGCGTGATTCGCGACTATGAAGGTACCCGTAGGAAATACGCCGTTGTGGAAAGGAGGTGGAGGGTTCCACAGCTTACTGGATGGTTGGAACATCTCAGGGATTAGGAGGAACTCTTTCAGATTCGCTTGCACATCCGGCGTGTATGTGCTCCATGACTTTCTCTGTCGGGCGTCGAAGCCCCATCCCTTCCATCCTTCTTTCAACAGGACATTGACAAGAAGACCATTACCACACCCGATATCTATGAAACCAGGGAACTTGTCCTGCACTTTTGCTTTGAGGTCGTGATCGTACGCTATTTCATAGGATTTCGAAGAAGCAGTGGAGGAAGCTTTGGAGTTATTGTGGAGACTGTCCGGGGCAGGGCTTGCGTCCAGCTTAGGACCATCTTCTAGAGTCTCTGTAGAATCCTTCGGGATACTTCTACCTCCATACATGTCCGTCCAGAGCTCGATCAGGAATGCGGCTATCCCTAAATCTTCAAAAACGTTCTTAGTTGGTGGAGTTTGCTCGACCCAGTCTCGGATGAGATCCCTGGCGTATTTGCCCTTGAGATACGTATACGTGTCTTGGAACTTCTTCTGAGGTACAACGACATCGTGATGGACACGTTTTGTGTAGCCGTTCATTTGGCCTTGCCCATGTTTGTGCGTGATTTTCAGCAAATTCAGTGCGGTACGTTCCATTCGAGTAGTAATCTCGGTCCCAGGAAAGAGACTGTAGTATAGAGAGAGATTCCCAGGAACAAAATCTGGTGGTAGATTGGTTTTCCAACTGTATAGCGTCGCCACAGCCCGGACAGGCGGATGATACCAAGGAATGTCATCCGGAGAGCTGGCGTGAGGGATCCAAATCATTAGATATCGCTCTTCCATACTCTGGTCTGATGCGGCACTATTGTCCGAGCCTATCTGAGCGCTCTCTGATACCTGTAAAGGTCTAGTAGAAATAAACATATGACAGGTCTGGACTAGCGGCTTGTCTAATTGCGGATTTCGCGGTATCATCTTTCGGACTATAGTCGAAGCAAGCCGGTATCCGGGAATCGCAGTAGCTACCATCCTTGGCTTGTAGTCAGCTTTCATATGACGAACGAAGTTACTAAGGCTTTCTGCAGTAGTAGCGGAAGCGTCAAACGTAGCATCATTTTGACTGTCGTAGAAAATCTCTGCTCGAAACAGAAGTGAAGAGGTGATGTTGGGGTTCTTGAGTAGATTGTTTGCAACAGTATGGAAACAATCTGGTGGGAATGAAGCCGGAGAATCGAGAATTGCCAGCCAAATCTCAGGTGGCAGCCCAGATTCGGTCTTGGGGGAGTCATTGGGTAGGTCACGTAGATTCCTAGGTTCGAAGCGTTGGCTTTTGGCTTTTTCTGACGATGTATCTTCTGACTGACTACGCATCATCAAAGAGCCATGGGTTCCGCTTTCGTTCGGCGACATCACAGAGTCGGCCATCAGGCTGGGCTCGAGACATGCATCATGGTGCCCAGAGTCTAAGGTGGTTGCGTCCATCGAGTATGGAATCCAAGGCTTTGAGGGGCGGGAGAGGATTATGGCCTTATCGATTCGTACTGTTCTGTAGGCTTGACGGTAAGGAAGGGTCCAAGAGTTGGCTAAGTGAGAGCGACTGCTGGTCGTGGTGGAGGTTGCTGGTGACTGGATGTTACGACACTACGCCAGGCTGCCCTCTGGCCAGCCCAAAAGAACAGAACGACTGCGCTTGATTGGAAGCGCAGGCGAATTGTAGGCTAGTGTATATAGCCTTCCGGTGCGCACGCCGTAGGCGTGGCCGGAGCCTCAGGCCACGTGGGCCCCGAGGGCGCACGTGATCGTGCTCGTGTTCGTGTAAAGGGAATGTAACAGAAATAGAAGAGAAAATAGAAGGCCTATAGGAAAAAGTATAAAAGCTTTTCTATACTAGCTTTTAACGTAGTCTGCGGGTGAGTGGCCACGCGGGCGAGTGGGCCACCCTATTATTGGCGCGATTTGGACGTTTTAGCACCCAGCTATCTCAACAACCACGAAATATTTCAAGCTGTAACTTGGAATAATGATATAAGTGACTATTTTAATATCATGTGTTCATTGTTCAGATTTCTCAATAGCCCTGTTTAGCCGTAGTAAAGTTTTGGTTAGTTTTGGCCCCCAAAATCAGGTATTGCTTACAATACAATCGAATCATGCCTCTATATTGCTCCAAACTTTCTCTTAGCTATTAGAAAGAGCTAGATAGTATATAGCATCTTAAGATTGTACTTCATATTTTGTGGTTGTTGAGATAGCTGGGGTGCTAAAACGTCCGCCCGCATGGCCCACTCACCCGCAGACTACGTTAGTTAGTTATTACCCTTTTATAGATAGAATATATAGGACTTAATATATACCTATACTATATAAAAGTACCTAACTACTCTATACTAGCGTGCCTTTATAGATATAGCTTATAATTTCTAAGGTATATAGTTTAGGAATTGGCGAGCTATATATAGTGGCATAGCATGGCCGGAACACTGGAAGCTAATTGACACGGCAGTCGATGGAAGATACATATTAAGCAGATTGTTTCCGACACTAGAGGCGGTAAGAGGCGGTAAGAGGTGGAATGAGCACGTCGAAGCGCAAGGCGCCCAAGCCAATTCGCTAGTGACATATTGGACAAGAGACGCCGTGCCAACATACGTCGAATGTTGAGTCGAGAGGAACACTAAAGAGAATATATCTCCAATGCTTTATATTAGGGCACAATCGAATGATTCGGGCGCATCCTAGCGAACAAGGTCTAAGATTTCTGTGTTCAAAAGCGCCAGCCCCTTGGAATTTTGTTTCCCAGTTTTGCTTCCTTTATTTACGGTAAGAACAGCAGTAGTCTATCTCTCTTTTGATAAGAAAGCTAATAACCTGCTATTGACTTTAGCTACAAAGACGCGGAAATATGCCAGATTCGCTTTACCCTCCATATGGGCCTCGTAAACGAGCATCTACAACGGTATTAAGAGAGACTGGAGACCATCGAAAGAAGCCAGCCAAAGACGCCCCCGCAGATACCGGAGATACTACCGCAGATAGTACTGTAGATATAGTAGGCGAAGTGAATACCGAAACAGCGATAGATGCGTTCCGCGCAGAGTTCGGAGGTCTCGGAGTCGGGAACAAAGAGAGCAGAGCTGAAGCTTTTGCGAGGGGGAACCTGCTGGAGAGCTCCCCTAGGATTAGACGTAATTACCACTGTTATTCCTGCCAATGCCGGGTCAGGGTCTTTAGAAAAGGGAGCTGCGCTGGATGTGGTCATGAGCGATGCCCTGAGTGTCTACTCGTAAATAGTTAAGTCGCTCTCGGGTTGCTCGATTTGATATTAGCTATTTGTGGTTGCATAGTATTTCATAGAGACGCGTGGAAACATAAAAGGATGGGAACATATATGCAATATCAGGAGCAAAAGTTGAGGAAGAGGATGGAGGCACGACAGAGGCTGGACCGGAATAACGTCGACGCGCAGGATCTGCTTAATAGAAGTAGAACTGGTTTTATACTCAACTATAGATCGCCGTATTCAACTCCTCTCTAGTACCGGCTCCTCTACCTGGAGCCACTTATTCGTCCTCAGATTCCGAACACTTCCATAAAGATAATCACCGCTAACATGACGGGACTATAAAATACCGCTCTTTCGTAATAAATTCTGAGCCCTTAGTCTATCCTGCAGGTCGTTGGGCACATGGACCGTCACAGATTCTTCATGCCTAAGGATCTTCCAGTCTAGTGCTGCGATAGTTGTCGTAAAAACTTCCTGATTACAGGCGACCTCTATGTCGATATGGCCGCCGTACAAGATGCTTTTGCTCATCCCAAAGACTATCGTGCACTAATACTCCGGTCAGCGTAAGATGTAATATTTTATAGAACATGAAATCTACCTGAGCCGATGCAAGTTCCGCGCTAGTCAACTCTCTGTAATCCTGTCGCTGAGTGAAAGCTTCGTGGGAATAATTTAGTTCAAGCAGTTGTTATAGATTATAAAACGTGGAGTCTTCCATATTTTCGAAGAGCGTAGATGAAAGTTGGTCGCGTGATGTTCTCTTGCGCTTCGACGTGCTTATTCCACCCCTCTTGCCGCCTCAGTAATTGTCTAGGCCTGCGTAGGCCTGAATCGAGGCTGCCAAACACCACGGAAGGCACAGTGTGCTGCGCGCGGACCGTCGAATGACGTTGTAAATATCTTTTGGCGCTGCTTATAGCCGTAAAGAGTGCTTTCAACAAAGGGACCAAGGAATGAGTATGTCTGGATCGGGGTCATCAAACGGTATGGAGGAGAGGGCGACATGAGTATGCCTGCGGAGAATAACGGCACAGCCGTATGGCTTGCATGGCTCTACACCGGAGTAATAACCTCTAGGTTTAGGGCTCGTGCGCGACAACACTCAACAACCTAAACCACCTCCAATTCTTGACCAATATTTTTCAAAAAAAGACTGAGATATAGCCTTGACTTTGCGCTTCAATATTATCCAAAAATATTTTCGAATATCAAGGCTGGGGGTGTTGTAGTCAAGTCTTAAGGTTGCCGTGCAAGCTGCCTTAAAAACGGAGGTTATTACTCCGGTCTCTGCATACTACGGTCCTGAAGATAACCGATGGATCTATAGTGACGATTACCAGGAACTCAGGGCAGCTTACGACTCATCCAGCGAACGTGCGGAGGAGCCCAGCAATCCCTCAGAACTGGCAGCGGCGATGGTCGCTGGATGGACTATAGCCTTGCTTAGCTTCGCAGCCTTGCCATTCACGGAAGTATGTGTCGGCAAACAAGACGCGTGTCACAAGCTGTTCAAAGAGACTGACAAAGTATCACATGCATGTTTCAATGTTTCCAAGAGCTTTCTGTAAAATACAGAGACACTCTCTGGCCTGAATCTCGTGAATCAAACTGCGATTTCACCTCAAATGCCGTTCAATATCAGAGAACTCGCCGGATAGGATGATTCAAGTCGTGTATGCAAGATATCTAAAGTTGTACCCTTCCGCAGCGTCCATCAGCCCTTGAAAAACGCTTCACCAAAATTGCAATTGTGCTCTCATCAACTCCACCTCCTCATTTTTCAACATGTTTTGATCATAGGCGTTCCAAGCTTGAATAGACCCGAACCAGTATCAGAACCAAAACAGACAATCATCCCCTAGAAAGCTGCCAGTGAACTCATACATTCGGTTTTGGAGCCTCGTAGTAGTGGGCCATCTCCAACCCAGCCCTCTTGAATCCGCACTTGACGTAGAATCCCTCATTGGCTTCGGAGCAATCAAGAATCGTCTGTGACACAGCAGTCAGCATACATTACCAGACTCCAGTTGGTAAAGCGGATTCCCCAATTTCTCGAACATGAAAAGGTAAGCCTGCGGGGCCACGAACCTTGTAGCACCCAACCTTCTCCGCAACGAAGTTCAAAGCCTGGATGATCCTCAGTCCCAGCTTCTTGCCCTGCTGGTCCTTCGCAACCGCGATATCCTCAATATGTCCCACCATGCCCAAATTGTGTATAAACTTCCGCTCTGCGACCAGTGCGCCTGTTCCCACGACGCGCTTCTTCTCGTCGACAATGGCGAGGATGAAGTAGGAGTCGGAGCGCTTCTCTATCCAGCTGTACCGCTCGTCCCATTGTGCTTCTGAGATATCGCCGACTTGGGTCAGCACGCGTAGGACGTCGAGGAAACCGTTGGCATAGTCGGTACGCGTCAGGGGCCGGCAGGTGTAGCCTTCGGGGAGCGCAGCTAGGACGGTGGGGGAGATGAGCTCCTGGGAGAAGAGGAGCGGGGAGTCGCTCATTGTGAGAGGGTGGTTGGAGCTGTAGAGTTCTCAATGTCAGAGATCAATCAACTGTAAGGCGGTGAGATATGTAGAAGGTTTGTCCTTCTCAATCCTTCGTACCTTTGTAGCGGGACAATAGGTATAGATTTCCTTGATCGTCGTTTCAGGGAATTCTAGCAGGACAAGGTGCGTGAGCACTTCAATTGGAGATTCCCGAGTAGAACGGAGTTCCTGGAGTCTACAGAGAGCTTCAAGCGTCTTTATCTTGGAATATTCACGTCGATTGCTGACAGTGAGGAGCTGAAACACCTGCCACACCGCCAAATCGCAGCCACAGTGGCTGGTGCCCCTAATGTACTTACCCGGTACCTAGACCCAAAGTTCCTTGCTGAACATCGTCGCACCACGCCGGTTTGAAGCGAAAAGACGGCTGGATATGATCCTGTGACCAAGAACACCCTCTTCATTAAAATCTGCCCCGCCGGTTCCTCGTCTCTGTTCCCTTGCTATTCTGGCGGCATTTTCCTGCGTTCCTAGACTTTTGTCTGCTTCCAATCATGTCCTTTATCACCACTCGCTTGAAGTCCTTGTACAATGACAAGACACAGCAGGTGGTGCTGTTCTCGTCGACCGCCATTGCCCTGTATGGCTACGACCAGGGAATGATGTCCTTGATCAACACAAACCACAATTACCTCCACACCATGGGCATCGCCGCCGAATCACCAATCGTCGGTATTATCGTCTCTGTCTACTATCTCGGCTGCGCCGTGGGGGCCGTCTTCTTCTCCTGGTGGGCCGACAAGTTCGGCCGTAAGAAGGCCATCTTCTTCTGCCTTGCAACGGCTTCACTCGGGAACTTGATCATGTTCATCGCTGGCTTGGGATACAGCCCTGGGGCGCGCTCCGTCATGCTCCTTGGAAGAGTCGTTATGGGTCTCGGCGTTGGCGGAGTGGACTCTGTGATTCCCATCTACAGCTCTGAGTTGACTGAAACTGAAGCTCGGGGCAAAGCACTGGCGCAGGAGTTCCAATCTAACATCTTCGGGTTGCTGATGGCGTTCGGGATCAACATCGGCGTCACCAGGGGCCTCGGCAAGGGGAACCAGTGGGCATGGAGGCTCCCTATTATAATTATGCAGGTGTATCCGATTATACTCCTCTCTTTTGTTCACCGACTACCAGAATCGGCTAGATGGTTTGTTAGAAAAAACAGGAAAGAAGACGCCAAAAAAGCTTTGCAAGACGTGTTTGGGGAGGAAGGTCAGAATAGATACGACGAACTCATCGGGATCAGCGAGGACGAAGAAGGCCATCACGTCAGCTACCTGGAAATGATGACTCCTGGTCAGCCTCAATTCCACCCTACGATGGTCACAATCATGGGGCAGATCAACCAAGCTTTGACTGGTTATGGAGCTGTATCAGTTTACGGGCCCCAGATATTCGAGGTAAGGCGCTAAGATAACCTCGATGAAGAAGATATGCTCTCAAGTACTATGCTATCGAGGCACTTTCAGGCGATTGTCTATCAGACATGCTAATGCACACCAGCTTCTCTCCTTTTCGCCCATCCTGGCCGAGTACCTGACTCTGGGAAACTACACCAGCTACTTCTTCCTCATGTCCCTCGCCTGGCTCCTCATCGATGCTCTTGGCCGGCGGAGGCTCCTAGTCGAAAGCAGCGGGATACTCACAACCTGCTTCCTCCTCTTAACCCTGTTTGCCGCTCTCACATCTCACAGCGACCAGCTCCACATCCTAGTCCTCGGTCCCGCCATCGCAGGGACCCTCTCCCTCTTCGTCGCAACCGGCGCCTTCGGAATCGGCTGGCTCACCACCGTCTGGCTGATCCCAACGGAGATCTATCCTACCTACGCCCGCGCCCGCGGCACGGCCATCAGCGTAATAGTGTGGGGAATCGCCAATTTTGGGATCACGCTGCTCACGCCTATCATGTTCAACAACCTCAAGTACTACATCTTCCTCGTATTTGCGGCTACCAATGCGATTGCTGGGACGTGGACGTACTTTTACCTACCCGAGACTGGCGGGCGCAGCTTTGAGGAGAACCAAGAGTTCTTTGTGGACGCTAAGGAGGTAGGCTCGTGGCAAGTTAGGAAGGTGAAAGGGGGTGCTTATAAGAGGATGCCGTACAAGGATGAGGCGGACGCGGAGAGGGTGCCGTTATTGCATAGGATTGAGGACCAACTGCCCTAAATGGCGTTTAGCGGGTTCTTTTCTTTCGTACACGAGATCTGCGACTGTGGTGAGTAGGTTGCACGATGATTCCCTAGATTTACGCTGCTATAGACGGGAGGCGTCTCTTGGATGTGCATCTTGTTGTTGTATTATAGCGGTCGTATTTGTCTGATTCTTGCGGTGGCAACTATTACATCCTGCCTAAAGCTTTGGATTTTCATGAGAGCACACCAGACAGTGACATGACTAGAGCAGAACTCAGTTCTTCTTAAGAGTGTATATTTGACGCCTCGGGAAGACGTAACCTGAGGGCCTCTTTAGCGCGTGTGGAACATTCCATCTTACAAGATCGCTCGAGCGTCTAACCAGAGGTGCTTCAGCAGGTTGAGAACAAGTGTAGTCCACCAAAGTCCAAACTACACGTACAAGAGTAAAGAGTATGCAAGCTTCAACGACGGGAGCTTCTCCTGCCACAGCTACCACCATGTGCGCCCGAACCTCCTCCTTCACCACTCAGATGCAGCCTCAATAGCCCTCGCAACTGGCCCCTTCACAGCCTATCTGGGCCAATAAAGACACATCCCCTTAACAGCATCCCCCTTCTCACCCATCCTCCTCTCCCACTGCACTGCATCAACCGAAGGCCCCCACCACCCGTCCCCGTCCACGACCGGAAACGCCGTCTCAACGCTCCTCAATAGTAACTCCCTCTCAGCCTTGTTCTGTGCTGGATGTTCTCTCCCCAAGTAGTTAGACCTTTGGATTCGCCGCGAGAGACTGTAACCAATGTAAAGCCCCGGGCTTTTGGCGATCACTCGGATATCGATCCTACCCACGAGATATGGGCAGAATGCGCCTGTGGAAGGGCCGATGAGGTTCGCGGCGTTTTTGATGACGGTGATGCCCAGCGAAGCTAGGAATCCCACGTCCGAGCCGGTAAAATTTGGATCTTGGGCACAGAAGCGGAATGGCCGGCGGGTGGGTACGCCGAACGTGATGCGTTCCTCGAAAAGGATTTGAGCGATTTCGCAGAAAATGACGAGTTGGGCGAGCCGTCTCTTGGAGGGCAGTAGAGCGCGTATGGACTCGCCTGGCCGAGTCATTGATGGGATCGTCTGATGTGTTTGGAAGCTGCCGAGGCCGATGCCTATCCAGATGTCGATGGGGTTGGTGCGGCGTTGGAGGATGGCTCTGAGGGCGGCGGGTCCTTGTGAGGCTTCCCACGCGCTTCGGAGTCTCGAGAATTCGAGTTCAAGGGAGGAGGGTGCGGGCATGTTTTCGGTGGAGGACTTGTCGGCGGCGTAAACGGGAGTGGGTTGTGATTTATGAATACGTCTCTTAAGTGCTACTATTCCGTAGAAGAATACGAATGTGAGAATGAGCAGACTGAAGGCCTGCTCTGTCTTTGAAGGAGTTTTCTCCATTTTTGGGGGTATCCCGGACACTATTCGATCTTGGAAAGAGCATAGGACTTGAAAGGAAGGAACGACGCGCGACTTGTGAAGGATCGTAATGTGCGAAGATTAAGCGTCGGTAAAACTTGGTACTGGTTCGATTAAGGTTGGTTGTTGATCCGTAAAAAGGGTTTTCGATACGTACTACATGATCAGTACTTTAGTTTTCTACCTCCCCAACCTTAGTAATTGGGTTTCACTTAAGGGAAGGATGTTCAAATTGCGAAGAAGGTAGTGGAGTATGTTGTTAAGTAATATGGTCATTCGTTCTGGTCTCTCTCATTCCTTTGAAAAACTGAGCGTAGTCAATAAAGTCTGTAAAATTAGTGAAGTGAGGAAAAAAAGATGGTAAGAGAAAGCGTCATCTATTCAAAGACTCGTTACGGAGAATAGTCTCCAGGTATTACAGTTATGTATTATATTCGATGATCGGCATAAGCAAAGCGCCTGGGTCTTATATACATTTCTCTTCAATGGGTCCAGTCAGGGAGCTTATCACTTGAAGGTCTGCCAGAAAGCACACCGAGCGGTAGCCGATGGGTCCCTGATGTTGCCGGTGTCCGTGATATTGAGGTTCCTCTGGGTGCTTGCCAGACCATAGACCGGGAAGGACGGCAGGCTAGCTTTGTTCGGGTCTCCATCTTGCGCAAAGCTCGTTAAATAGCCTTGCAACATTTCTGCGAGTGACGTGCTGGCGACTGCTGAGGTGTCGGAGGTATAATATGTGTACGGGACATCGACGGTATGGAATCCTGTGCCAGCAGAAAAGAGGTAGGAGTAGGATTTGCGCAGAAGGGCGGGACCGAGAGCAGTTGCCGTGAATTGCGCGTTGCAGGTGAACGTGAATTCCGAGATCGCAAGCCTCAGTCGCTCAAATGGAGTAGTGTACGGCATCAATCCCGTGTAGATAGCCGGGTATAGAACGGCGAGCTCGAGCAGCTGAAACTGGTTGATCTCTGGGAAGTACAGCTTTATGTACGTAAAAAAGGCAGTGTCATTTGTGGCTGCAGGGTCCGTGTAGCGATTTGCTTCGTAAGTGTTATGGGCAGTCAATATTGGAATGTTCTTGTTGAATCTTCCTTGTGCGACGAGGGTGCCTGGAAGGTCCGGGACGTAGTCTCCATCTGGTCCAGGGCCTGTCAAGTGTATTAGTCCGCTATTTCATGAAGAGACAAAAACTGATCAAAATTACCAAATTGGAAGTTTCCATAGATATCAGCATTCTGGGAGAGCTTGTTGGCCACCTGCAGATCGTATGTACTGAGCTCTTTCAACTCAGTCAAATTACTAACATCAGCAGCATCCAAAAGGATGTTGTACGAGTCATCTCCCTGAGATTTGTAGGGTCTTTGAACAAATGCAGGGCTTTGGATGATAGCCCTCTGGATGGGGATTGGATCTTTCGCTCCACCGTACGCTGTAATGTGATGCAAGATGGAACCTCCACCAGCCGATTCTCCGATAGCAGTGACTCGGTCTGGGTCTCCGCCGAAAATCTCAATGTACTTCTGCACCCAGTCGAAAGCCTTGCGTTGATCGAAGAAGCCGGCGTTAGTCTGGCCTCCACTTGTGCTGAACTTGTCACCCTGGAGGAAACCAAATGCGCCTAGCTAAGTGAGGTGGTGTTAGTCAATGCACACAAGGCGAATTGAAAGTGAGAGGAGACATACTCGGTAGTTCAGACCAATCCAGAGAGCTCCTTCAGCATCTTCGAAGCTGCGGTCCAGAAGACCAATAGGGTTCGTCATCGGCGTACCCCATTTAGCACCAATCTGGTACCCACCACCATGAATCCAGACCATGACAGGGACATTCTTCCCGGCACATCTGTTGTCCCAAGTTGCCTTGGAAACAACGACGTCAAGGAAGAGACAGTCTTCACTTTCCGCTTCTCCTGGTGGGGCGGTGATAAGATGGCTGTTTTGCCAAGGGGTATATGCCTGGGGACAAATCTTGCCGTACGATCCGTCTTGAACACCGGCAGATCGGTTGTTGATAGGGTCCTCTGGAGCTTCAAAGCGCAGAGAGCCGATAGGGGGCGCTGCATAGCGAATGTTAGAGAAGTTGTAGTAGGTGTTTCCAGCGGGAGAGTCATATATTTGTCCAGAGTGCAAGGCATACTCGAGGTCCACAATTGGGCTTCCGGTCGGGGTAACACAAGAGTCAACAACAGAGGAAGTTGGTAAACAGTAAACGAGTGACAGGTAGGAAAAGCAGAGCAGGGTAAGACGGAAAGCCGTCATCCTCGCAGAATTCAAAAGAAAACAGGCAAAAACTGCTGAAAGAGTGGAGGAATTCGCGCAGGAATGACGGTACGCGACGCGGAGGTGGAACGATATCCAACATGTTGGTAGAGAGTATATATTACGAATGCGCCCGATTCAGGGCCCTTGGTCTAAAGCGAACGCTCTCGACCTCTCGTCGTGGCACCGAACTTCATCTCCGCAGTGAGGGCTTAGCAGATAGACAGCCCCACGGAGCGGTCGGAACAGTATGCGTCCATGGTACCCGAGACCTCGATCAAGAGCGATAGCCGTAGAGTGGAGAGAGAGCTTTGATCGTACAAGATCCCGTTCGATGTCCCATTTTCAACCCTGCCAGGAACGGACAGGGCATCGCTGTGCAACTAACAGGGGGTGTGGTGAGGATCAGGGATGAAAATCTTCTGGAATCAACCGCAACTGCCGGGAGCTAGCTGCCGGTATCATGCCATCAAAATATAGACAAAATGGAGCTCTGTGACTACACGTAGGTGCATGAAGATGACGAGGTCTAGGTCTGCCTTCTGCTTGCCTCGACTGCTAAGCTAGTAGGTGTCGTTACGTTTGCCGAGTGCTGATAACGAGGTGCGGAATGGCTGAGGCACCATTTCCTGTCTTCTGCATATTTATAAGATTAGAGGAGATGGACCCGATAAGAGGAAAAGACAAGCCCTCAAGCCCTTCGCTTAAATTATACTAAGGCCGTTAACTAACTTAGCGTGAGGTCCTTGGACACGAAGTAGGAAAGGTGCCCATCAGAGCAATTCGCTCTGCAGGTTCCAACATCTTCAAGGGCACAAATATCTGCCGTCCTCACCCTGGTATGGAGCAAGCCAGGGAGTGTCTAGGCGACGTCCATTCCTCACTCAACACCTCCGGACGAGCCTCGGTCCTAGGCCACGTCTTTCTCTCGGTCAATATATCCATATACGCAACTCACACATGTCTACGGCGGGAGCTAAGAAGACCGGATGGCTGCTGCCTTGTAGTCAACTTCTATATTGAAAAGACCGAATGCTTGAAGGCCTTCAAATTCCACCTGCATGCCCGGAAGCCAGACTCCCGTCTTGGCAGCCCAGCGGCCGTTGGAACGGCACGTACGGTTACTGCAGGGTTTCTGGACAGCGGACCGCAGTCTGCAAAGGGGGGGGTTTACATGTACTTTAATCCATGCCTTAGATCCTCTCAATTGAGATTTTCCGTGGACCACGAAGGGCTTGTTATTGGAGCTGTCAAGGGATGGCCTGGGAGTCGTTCCTTGAACTGCTCCGTCGGGTCAAGCCTCCAATATCTCAGGTCCCGAGAAAACGCTTCTCGGCAGCTCGTTTATGCAGGCGGAGGAACATTGGGGACGAGGGCTTGCCCCTCGGGTGACATGCTACTCAAGGTTCCTGCAGCAGCATCCGTTGGTTGCCGTGCTAGAAGAGTCCAGGAGAGCAACAGATCAGAGAGATGTGATGATGTCCAGATTGCCGAGTTACTCCCTCAAGAAGACCTATTAAATGGGGTCACTGCTAATCTTCTCCTGAACGAGTACGCTCCGTCTGAAAATCTTCTCCTTGTAATCGCTTTACGATTCGAGATCCCCCGGTCGTGCCCTCATCATGGTCCAAACGATCGATGGACACGTCCCCAACTACGTTAACCCAGCAACCCGAGTACCTGAGTTTCTGGGCGTGCAGATCTCTCTGACAGTGCTTGCTCTGATGTGAGTCCCGCGGCGCCTGTGTGAACGGTTCAAGAGAGCTGACGGGAGGTGACAGAATTGTGCTACTACGGGTCTACACGAGGAAGTTCATGCGAAACGTCTTTGGCATCGAGGACTGGCTTACCATTCTGGCGATAGTATGCGCTCCCCAAATCCTGAGTCGGGAACGCACCGTTGACATGCCGACTATTCCAGTTCCTTCTCTGCGTAGCCACAATATGCTCTGGTTTGGGTGTTATAGGTGGAACCGGACTGCACTATTATGACCTCCCAAAGACCGTGAACAAGCGACTCGCTGCGTCGGTAAGTTTGATAAGTTTGAATGACACTGAAGCGAATCTGGTGATAGTATTTGAACTCACTGACGGTTGGCCCTGTGTAGGCTTCATTCGCAAATCAAGTACTGTACCAACCAGTACTATGCTTGACGAAAATCTCAATCTCGATGTTCTACATTTCCACCTTCGGCGCCAAAATCAAGAAGCCATGTCAAGCGATCATCGGCTTTTCTATCTTATTCCTGATCGCGTGCACTGTCGTCGAGTTCACTCAGTGCCGGCCTCCAGACATGCTCTGGAACGGGACACGGCCCAAGGGATACAAATGCATCAACCAGCCAATGTTCTTCAAAGTCACCGGCTTCATCAGCCTGGCGATCGACCTTGCAATTTTCATAGTTCCGCTTCCAGTGGTTTGGACTCTGAACGCTCCCGCCAGGACCCGACTCGCCTTAGTCCTCATCTTCAGCGTTGGACTGGTGTCAATGGGCGCTGAAGTCGCGCGGCTGGTAATTTGGTTCCATAAGAACGATGGCAACAGGCAGAACCCTGACTCAACCTGTAAGTTCTGCTCTATTCCATGATCCGACAGCTCTCTCCGTGACCCTCTAAGTCGGTGCTGACTCACGACCCCAGGGAACCGCGTCGACATCGTCGACTGGTCCTGCATCGAGCAAGCCACGGGCATCATCTGCGCCTCGCTCCCGCACCTCAAAGCCCTCTTCGCCAAATACATGCCCGGCCTGGTCGACAGCCTCATCCGCTCCTCCAGGGGCGGCTCCGGCGCGCTCGGCTACGGCAAGAAGAGCAGCACCAACACCTCCCACATCATCTCCTCTCCAAACCCCAAGGACTTCAAGATCGGCGACGCAGACAACACGCCCAGCAGCCACCGCTTCAGCCAGCTCAAAGACGACAACTCCGAGGAGTACATGCTGGACACGATTGGCGGGCCGAGCGGCGCGAGAGAGAAGAAGACGTCGGCGATCATCAGGACGACAGAGTGGAGTGTTACGGATCGCTGAGTTGGGCATATTTGAGGGTTTGAGGGGGTTATGGCGTTTATGGGGGTGGTAGATGTGTGACAGAAAAGTGGGATGTCGATTTGACTATTTTGTTTCGATGTATATATCTACTAGAACTGTCAGTGCGCCGTCTACATGTATTAACGAACTTTTACGACCACTGTTTTATCAATGAAGGGCTTACACACCTCTGAGCACGTAGCGTTCATGTCCTGGGGAATAGTCCATTGCTTATTGGGAAGTCTTCATAGGGTGTCCGCCACGATGGATTCGACCAGGCTACTGGTACCCTAAGGCTCGCCGCACTACGATCAGTCCTTTCGCCAAGGTGCCCATTAAGGGGCCTGCAGACTCATTAAGCAATGAACTCAGGGCCGAGCATGACCGCGAGGCTGGAGAGCTTGTGCCATATGCATACCACACTAACCGTACATCATGTCAAAGCTCTATTGGAAATGTTAGCGCAATATCAAAACACAAAGGGATAATGTGAGTCATGGTATTCCAATTTCCGGCGCATATGGTATCAATACAAATCATACTCTCCCCTCTCCATCGCCTTCTCTGTCCTCCTCCGTATTATCCCTCGGTTCATGACCATCCTCTCGCCACCTCTTTCTCCACCATTCCAGTTTGAACCAGTCCCCGAGTCCGTCCTGCTGCCGAGACCTCCTCCTCTGATCTCCAAACCCCCATGCAGTACTCGCGGGTTTCCTGTCTGGGCTTAGTAGCCCAGATGTCGCTATGCTGGCATCGGTCTCGTCCCCTTCATCCGCATGCTCCTGTGCGGTACCCGAGCTCTCTCCGATCTCTGGGCCCTTTCCGAGAGACTCGCGGGAACCCCCGAAGCCCATGCCCTCCCACCACGACCGTCGCTGGAATTGATCTACCCACTTAGTGTCTCTCCGTCGTGTAGGTAAGGTGCCTGATCGTGGTCTTGGTCGTTCGAGGTCTGCAGATCTCCGCCCAGACCTAAAGGAAGGGGTGTGCCTGGGATCCTCGCGGTCGTTCAATTCGTCCCATATCTCGCCTGCTTCTTGCGATATAGTCATCCGGCGCCGCCTGACGGTCGGGCGGCGTATACTAGGGCTCAGTTTCGGGCTCGCTCTCGTGAGCGATTTTCGCTTCTTAGACTGAGTATTTTGGGGAAATACTGGGGATGTCGTTGTGCGGAGGAGCGGTGTCGATTCATCTGCGCTGCGCTTGCGCTTCTGGTCCTCTACAGATGGGAATTTAGCTCTGGGTGGCGAGAATCCGGTTTCTTCATCAAATGGATGTTCAATATTTGGAGACTGCAGGAAGTCTGGCAAGCCGTCCTCTTCATCCCCACTCTCTTCATCAGACATGGTCGGGTGAATAAGGCCCATTCCAGGAGTGAGTGCACTGTGAGGCGTTGGGACACGACCCCTGTATTTTATGTGCATCGTCGGTGAAGCAGGCTCATGTGTAGACTCATCCAGCCTCCAGCTCAACGCTAGAACTCCCGAGAGGAGTATGACGGTTCCAAGGGCAATCAGTCCAGCGTGTAATGCCGATAGTCTCGAAGATTGATGGAAATAAATCAGACCGTCCAGGATCGCAATGATGTTGTAGATGCAGAATACGAGCGGGTAGAGTACGCTAGTGCTGCAAAGTTTCAACCCACGGTGCATGTAATAGAGCTGTGACAGAGCAAGCGCAACCAGCCCAAGAAGAATCATCCATGATTGCCACCGGTTGAACTCGTTGTGGCGGTCCACGATAGTCCGAACGAGCAGTTCCACGGCGCTCTTAGCAACTAGGAGGGAGTGTGCAGAGAGAATACCGCTGATGCAGCCAAACAGCATGCCACGCGCCAGGCGTATTCGTGGTGTCGGCCGGGGATAAAGACGATGCAGGGCCCAGGTGCCGATTATGATGAGTATGACTATGAATGCCGTACCCCCAATCCAGAGCAGGAATTGGCGTCTCCCAAGGAGAGACAGCAACTGGTCAAGATTGTGTGAAGGCTCCGTGAGTGCACCGAAGATCCCTATCAGGAGCGCACCAGTGGCTACCAGGATCGTACCGACGAGGGAGTATCGAGTGAACGGTTCGCTGAGTATTAATGATGCGCATATGGAGTTGAAAACGAGTCCAGACTGCTTTTTGTCAACATTCCCTCTTCCCGTGACGTGATTGCTTGTTGAAGAGGTGACATACTGCTTGTAACGTCGAAAGGACCGGCAGCGGTAGGGTAGTGATTTGTATAGTACTCCCGACCAGATTTGAGACGACGAACATGAACATTCCCAGCTATTCACGTTAGCCATGGCCCCCGGATCACCAAAAATATGTCCTGGACAGCTAACCTGCCATCTGCGCCGCCTGTAAGGTGGTCTTCTTGCGTGTCCATCCTCTTTCTCTTCTTCCAGGAGGTGCGATTTCCGCTGGAGAGTCAAGCCGATGCTCTGAACGCTGGTGGAAAGCAGTCCAACAATCACTCCAAGCTGACAGGACGAAGGGTCAGCACTTGTTCTATCCTCTCTCTAACTGACTTGCAGAGAAAGACTGCACAACTCACAGCGACGCTGGCGCCGGCGGAGAGCTCCACCATGCTACCCTTGTATCTGGCGCGGAGGCAACGGAGGCGGGGATCGCACACAAGCTATTGCTACCTGTACGGCGGTTGCATGCTGTGAGGCGTGTCCTGGGGTCCTTCTGGAGTGGCGGTGGGCGCGAAGAATGGCGGCGCGAGGACTGGAGTGTTGCCGTGACGCAGCTGGAGTTCACGAGATGTTGCACGGGTCGTTGGCAGCCGAGCACTTTGGCAAGGGTCAGCGGTGATGTCGTTGAACGTCGCTGGTTAGTCGAGAGTCGATATAAAATAGGGCGTAGGGAGTGGTGTTTAATAGGTGTCTAGCTGGAGGCGTGTATACGTTGGGAAGCTATTATTCATACATCTACTCGGCCCGCAACGCTGCCCGCTGTTCGCAGCTCGAATAGTACTTGCTTTTCACGCGTATCGCCGTTAACGATTCCTAGCGGAGCTCGACCTCCAACCTAGCCTCCACCATCACCACCCCTCTACCGGCAACCCGCACCTCCACAGCTCAAGCTGAGCACTGCGACCTCCCCTAGCCATCCACCATGTCGCAGGTCCACGCCATGTCCGACGACCAGGTCAGCACAGCTCCAATGCCCGCAGCCAGGCAGCTCCAGCTCCAAGCTCCCCCCACTGACCAGAAGCCCTGCAGGTCGCCGGCGAGCTGAAGAAGATGACCGCCTTCATCCGGCAAGAAGCTCTCGAGAAGGCCAACGAGATCCGCCTCAAGGCCGACGAGGAGTTCGCCATTGAGAAGTCGAAGCTGGTGCGCCAAGAGACGGCCGCCATCGACTCGTCCTACGAGAAGAAGTTCAAGCAGGCCTCCATGTCGCAGCAAATCACCCGCTCCACCGTTGCAAACAAGACCCGGCTACGTGTGCTGAGCGCCCGCCAGGAGCTGCTGGATGACCTATTCCTGCAGGCGGGGAAGAAGCTCCCCGACTACACCAAGGATAAGGCCAAGTACCAGAAGATCGTGACGAATCTGATTCTGGAGGGGCTGTATGCGCTCAACGAGAGCAAGGTGGAGGTCAAGGCGCGGAAGGCCGACTACGACATTGTTAAGAAGGCTATCCCTGATGCGCAGAAGGAGTACAAGAAGAATGTGGAGAAGGAGGTCGCCATAAGCATTGATGAGAGCGATCCGCTGCCCGAGGGCTCGTAAGTGACGCCGGACTCGCTCACCCAATTACCTCTAACATTTTACAGGTCTGGTGGTGTATTCGTGGTTGGTACCGGCGGCAGGATCGACATCAACAACACCCTAGAGGAGCGATTAAAGCTGCTAGAAACGGACGCTCTACCTTCCATCCGAGTCACATTGTTTGGAGAAAACGAGAATCGGAGATTCCACGATTGAGAATGCATGGTGCGGCAGCATAGTAGGAGAAGGAAGCTGATCCGGACGAGTGGTGCGGTACTGGCTGGACAGATGAGCATCTATAGTCGTTTGGCTGCTATAGGAGTAGGAGGTCTTCCCGTTTCCTGGTACATCCTTAGCGGTACTTGTAGAATATGTGGACTCTTGTTTTGGTTCTAAACTGTGCAAAGTCTTATTCCATAAACAGTAGTGGGGTATTTTGCTACACTAATCTAAAACTTCTTACTACATCAATCTCACCGCTTATGAAGAATGTTCGAACAACTTCTAGCTCAGCAGGTGAAGCTCCATGTAGGCCATTGATCATGAACAGTAAGTTGCCCATCACATATAAGGCTTCACACGAAACGACACTTCAATCAATTCATACGCTAAACAATTCATTTATCTGATTCCCTAAATCCCTGCCAGAATGCAATCCAATTCAATTCAGCCCAACCCAATTCAATAATCCTGCGCCAAACAACATCTCATATTCTACCTCTATGCAGCACCCTCCTTACGCTGGCCAGTGTAGAACGCCAGTCCATAATCCTCCGTGGTAAAAGTGATTTTAGCGTCCTTGGGGAAGTAAAACACATCCCCCGGAACAGCGTGCACCTTATTGCCCGCCTCGTCCGAGATATCGAACGAGCCCTCGACAATGATCTTCATCTCGTGGTATGTGTAGGTGTAGACGAGGGGGGTGCCCTTCTCGAGGCGGTAGAAGCCGCACGAGATGGGCTTTTCCGGGTCGATCTTCTCGCTGCGGGGAGAGTAGGGTTAGCTGGTGCTTGGTATGCTAATTGGGAAAGGATGAATGAAAGGCAGGCATGTGTATGAGGTGGGTATGGGATGAGGGGAAGCGTACCTGCTCGCAACGTCGCCAAGGAAAGCGTTCTCGTTGGCGATGAGTGGTGGCTTGAAGGTCGATTGTGCCTTAGGGAAGTAGGTCAAGGCGACGGGTGCAGACATCTTTTCAGTTTTGGCGGGTTTGGGGGAGGAGGTGGTGGATTTGACTTTGCTAATGAAGTTTCCCATCGTGTCAGCGAGAGATATCGAGTGTGAATGAGTGTCAACGAGTATGACAGCGAAGAGAGTATAATGGTAGACACGCTTATGAAGATCAAATGAGAGAAATCTCGAGGGAACTCACATATAAATAGTATATCTTCCTTGAGATCAGCAGCTAAGAAGAGACAGCTACACAGTGAAGCTTTCAACACAAGATAAGAGGCCTGTTGAAGAGGTGGAAAGGTGTGGCACGTCGGGCTGCAATTGGTAAAGGGAAGCTGGATGACTTGCAGCTGTGCAGCATGCCCTATCTCAAGTTATATAGCGTATCCAGCCTTCTAGCACCCCTCTAAGACTAGTCAGCATCAGCAGCGCAGCAAGCTGCCAGCTTAACGGATACCCCGCCATCATGCCCCTCCGTGCCAACGAGTGCCTCGAAGAAGGAAAGAATGCGTGTGGCAGAGGGAAGTATTTGCTGGATTCAGCATATCCAAGATGCACGAGGGCGCGTCTGGCCCCGGTTGTCCACTGGAACCCCTCCGATTGTCGGGGTGTGCAAAGTCGTGACACAGAGTCCGCATCGCACATGCGGCGAGGATGTCCAGGTTCTCTGTATCACTTCACCCTGGTCGACTGAACTTACTAACGCTGCTATTTCCTAGTATTGATTGCTCATGGACGAGTAGTCGGCGCGCATCGCTGTTATCGTACAGTTATCGAGAAGAGGAACTGGACTTGCTGCCTTGATCGGGTATAAAGCGCCAAGTGGGGACCAGCGTGCAGTCCATCCCTGCTGACTTGGATATCTTCTTTTGACCTCATCGAAAACGCGTCTTCACTTCAACATTGTCGTTTTCTTCTTGAATATGTTGAAAGTGGTGGGGTAGCTGCGCGAGACAAATCGGAGGCTCCGAGGGGATACATTACTGCCGTGCCACGAAGAATCAACGCTGATGCAGTCCTTGCGCCGGAATAGATCGAGTCGATGAAGAGAGAGATGGCTAACTTCAGGAAAAGCTCTGGACTGTCTCCCGAGTCAGCTTCTAGGGGTGGTCAATCTTCCTTCTCCTCACGAGAGCTTTTTTCGAGTCCAACAGCCCCAAGCGACAGGCAGATGACAATTGGAAGCGAAAACACAGTATTGAACCACCTACGACGGCTTGATAGGAGGCCGGACTGTTGGCAGGACCGTTGACCGGACTGTCCAGCTTAGGACATGTCAGTAGTCTCACGGAGAATGCGCAAGTCTGGGCTCATTTCTCGCCGAGCATCCTGCAGATTATTACAATCGTGTTGATAGACCTATTTGTACATTGAAACTTAGCGAGCACGCTTAAAAGCAGAACATCACCTTTTTCTAAACCCCGACCCCTGAACCCCATCGCTGGTGGATATCTCGCTACTACCAAATGAGAAGCCAAACTTCCTTCGAGATAATAACAACCAATTTGTAATGACGGCTCGTCCACAAGCACTTCGATCACAGGCTCACATCGTGGAAACTCGCTTTGTCGTCCTCTGGTGTCTTACTGCCTTCCCCTTGCTTTTCCCTCACGGGCAAACCGGCTTCCACAGCTTTCTCATCACCGCCCTCGTCCTCCTCTTCTTCAGAGCTCTCCTCCTCATCCTCCACGCTAGGACTTGACGGTTTGAGATCTGAAGTGCGGACTTTTTGCTCATCCGTTGCTGTCTTAGGTTCAGAGGCCTCATTCGAGACCTTCTCCGTTTCGGGGTCAAACTTCGGTGGCGGGGGCGGTGGTGTGTCTTCTTCGCTACCGCTTTGTCGTACATCGCTCGCAATAGAGCCCCTTTGACTCGCAGTCGCCCTTTCAGGAGTAGGCGGTGTGACCTGGGTAGTTGGACTGGGCTGAGGTTGCTGTGGGCTTCTGAGCTGCTGCTGTGGTGCGCCCACGCCAGGGCCGACCTGCCTCAGCCTCGGGTCTGCATTCAGATAGTATCCTCTCACTCCCACCAGCCTGCCCTCGCGCTCGCACCCCTTGATCCAGTCCGGAACAACCACCGGGATGTTGTTCTCCACTGCCTTCTCCCAAGCCTGACCTCTACCATCTGTGCAGATAAAGTGCGTCGTGTCGATTCGAACTGTATCCACAATCTTTGCGCCAATCCGCTGCACTGTCGCGTTCAGCGACTCGCGCAACGCAGCAGGCATCTGGCCTGGTGTGATCGTGATACCCGACAGCTCTGTCATCTTGTGCGTCATGACCTTCAGCTTCTCGCTCGAATATGTTCCTGCGCTCGTCCTCAGGACTAAGTGGAATGTGTACTCCGTGTCAACCGCCAAGCCGCTCAACTTCGTGCTGTGAACCTCGCGGGGGTTTGGAATCGTGCCTGCCTTGCTGCCATTGCGGTAGAGCGTCAGGCCGCGCAGCGAAGCGGTCGCGATGTCGATAGGGTCCCATTCTAGGACAACGGAGGTCTGAGTCGCGTTTCGGCAGCGCAGCACCGGGGGAGAAGGTGTCTTCTGGCCAAAGGTGCGGTATATCGTGCTTTGGAGGTTATGGAAGGCAGAGGCGGAGCGGGACTCGGATTCGTGGTTGCGGCTGACGGTAATGTCGACAATCGAGCCGGAGGAAATGTCTGGAGGGAGGAGAATAGAAGGAAATTCGATCTATTCGCGTGTAAGAGGGGTGCTACGGCGGAGCGCTGGGAGCGCGTCAAGGGCATTAGAGAGCCTACCAGGCGTTTGTCTTCGGTCAGAAGCACGGCAACGCCGGCGTCGACTTTCCCAACTGTGAGTGAAACTAGCATGGTCTCTGACGTGCGGGATGAACGGCGTGGTGGTGTTCGTGGTGAGATGATATGCCCCCCGACCAACGCTTTCCAAAATACCTTAAGCTTGAGGTCACGTGACTGATATCAATCTATCAGCAGTACTTTATTAATATGGCCTTAGTAATACTGTAACGATCGGTTCTAGATGGTGGTACAGATTTTAAAGCATCATGTTGGTCTGCATTAGTGCATGATTCGTTTATGCGAATATAGTGGCAGGTCATAAGTGTGTGCACACGCATTTACCACTGTTGGGGTGCCCTATGGAAACTCAAAAATCCGGGCATGATGTCAAGGTCCAAGCTGTGCAAACTAGGCTGCCTCTTGACTAGCTAGCTACTTACTAGCTAGGCCGCCCCTCACAGTGGTGTCGAGTTCTGACCTAGGACTGCCATACAGTAGTAATAGGTCATAAGTCTCGGCACATGTATATGTGACTACTCTGGCTTCGGTCCTGCCCTCCCGACACCACTGTGAGGAGTGCCCTGGGTAAAGGGCCTTCATTTAGTCGAAAGGTAGTCTAATTTCCACTGCGCTAAGCTTTACATCGTATTCGGAATTCCCAAAGCCTGTCAAGGTACCCCAAGCAGTTGCAAGGAGCGCCCAAAATTATGTCATGATACTGTAATATTGCAAAACTCGTATTTAATTTCACGAAGACGGAATCTAAAGAGCCGCTTCAGGCTGCTACTTTGATTGAATCCGATCTAGCTAAGTCTGGAGACAAGAGAAGTTACAGAAAAGACAGTAGCATTCGCAAGATACCTCGGAACAGGAAAGTGGTGCAAATTAGGAAGGGAATTCCGCCAACATTTCACCAAGACGCCTCAATCCTAGTATTCCAGCAATGCCCATCTATCGCCCTCCAATCGCACGTCGGAACGTCGTGATGCCCTTCTCCAACGTCGCTTTTCGGGTTTCTAGGTAGGCCCGTCGGTGGGTGATTTCTGCAGGCTCCGCAGCAATATAGCTGATGTCCTCATCTGAAAGCTCGACTACAACGGACGGAGAGAGAATATTAAGTGGAAGAGTGGAAACCAGGTGGCGCTCGATGACCTGCTTGGTGATGGCGGCAATGAAGTATTTGAGTTCGTCCTATTGAAGTTAGCTATCCGCTTCAAAGCGACCTGGTCAGATTCGATGATTGCGAGTTTTACCTTGTAGTAAGCAATCTGGCTATCAAGCGCTTCCTCTGCTGAGAATTTATCCATATCCAGCTCGATAGATCTGTCGATATTGTTTCGCAGTATGTTCGGATCAATGTACGTCACTCTCGAATAGCCCGGCCCAGCTTCCCAGGTCTTCCTGTCCACAGACACCTTGGCATCATTTGTCATTTGCATCAATTTCCTGCTATACTTTTCTTGGCGCATTTTCTGGATAGTCGTAGTGTAGTAGTGATTGTACGTCATTGGGTGGCTAGCCTTGTCAATGATTATCTTCTGAAGCTCCTCTTTACTTGCTTTCAAGGAAGACGCTAGCGCTGCCTCAACTCGCAGTTCGAGAAGTCGCGCCACAATCTCGGGGGTGGCGGCGTGCTGCAACACATTACGAACAAACTCGTCGCAAACACTAGCGACACGCTCGATGTGCTTCATAGCCAGCATCTCCCAACGTTCAGATTGCTCCCAGAAGAGCTGACTGATGAGCATTGGGTTGAAGTTACCGGGTAACTCGGAGCCTCGAGAACGTTGCAAGACTTGAAGAACCCAGGAAACCGCAGCTTGTCGACTTAGGTTCTTCTGGAGTGGGGCGCTAATGCTGCCAGAAGTATCGTCGTGTATCGAGTCTGTGTCTGTATCGTCTGCCTCATCCTCAGATACTGTATTTGTCTTATTTCCACCCTCTTCGTCTTCGCTGTCGATCTCAACATCCATGCTATGTGAACCCCCATTTCGAGGAGATCCAATGCGATATTTGCTGCCAACCTTACGCATCTTAGCCGCGAATTGAATGTTGAGATGCTGTATGACAGCTCGGAGGCGACGTATGTTCTCGGGGGCGTCGATGGCGGCATTCATATTAGCACTGAAGAACTGGTCGGCATAGTTTCCCGTGACAGCCGATCTGAGCAGATCGTAAGCCGCAGTACTGATATTCGTCAAGAATAGTCGCTGCTCTGGGAGAGTATCCCGTTTTTTCCCCAAACGATCCAAATCCTCTGTCACATCCTTTAATTTGTCGTCCAGCTCTTTCTTCAAGCCTGGGAGCTCTTTCTTCAGGTGATTGTGGAGAAGTTGGCTCAATCGCGTCTTCAACGAACTGATTCCAACCATGCTCCGAGGCAGCTCTTGGTATTTGCCTTCAGCAAAGAATGCTTCTTCAGAAGCATTGCGCTGCTCGAACGAGGTGTCCAACTCTCCATCATCACGGTTCCTCAGTATGTGCCAGCCGAGTTCGAAATAGATATCCCGATTCTGAGCAAGCTCAAACCAATTCTTCTCGTTATCCGAGCCTACACGGATGAAGTCAGGTTTCGTGATGATGCCAAGGGTTCGACTGCCGTTGCTATCAACCTCGCGACATCGTTCCAAGATGCCCTGGTTTGCGAAATCATCCTTTGCCGAAACAACGGCAAGAATGATAGTGAGCTCATTAGAAATGTATTCTCGGACCATATTTCGAATAAGTACAACGTCTTCCTTGGTTTGAGACTTGTTCGTCGATTGTATGAGTCCAGGCAAATCAATCAAGGTGCTGAGTACGCCGTTTAGCAATGAAAACTACATATTCACATTGGGCACTTACAGTTGTGGCCTATCAGGTCCGCAAATCTCGACTCTCAAAACGTCCCTAGAAAACGCGCGAGAGTCTGGACCACCAATCTCTCCAAGGCCCATCATCTTTGTCGCCTCATCCATAAGATCAGGCAGTTCAGAAAAGTCATGAATTACTTTGCCAAACTTCTTTAGGATCTCTTTCTCGACATCTGGTCGATTTTTGTCGGGGTTGATCGTTGTCGATATCGAAGACGTGGCATCGCGACGGAGCACTATCTCGGTAGCAAACCGCGTGCACAGATTCTCTTTGCGCGGAAACGGAATCTCCGTGATCGCTTCTAGCACCGAACTTTTTCCTGAGCTCTGATTTCCGCCTGTGCTTCGAGATTAAAATGAGTATATTTGATATTAGTGGCTAAGAGTCTTACAAACGACGATTTGGGGCAACTTTAAGATTTCCCCTAGGCCATCGCGCCTGAACTTGTCGACGACATCCAGGAGCTTCCGCTGTGCGTCGCTCTGAAGCGTGTCTAGCGACTTCGTGGAGACCGCTCCCGGATCCACGATGTGGGACGAACTTGTACCAGCCATCTCATGAGCCGGTGTTCCTGATCGGGACCTGTCGCAGTTGTGGTCAGAATTTGAAGCTTGAGAATCTCGGAATATAACTGTCGGCGAGAGGGGTACCATACGAACTATCAATCATCTAGCCGTCACGTTTGTTCTGCAAAGCTTCTTACACAAAAGAATGATACAGATAGTGACGAGAATTGGAAACAGACTTCTAGCTTTTACTGGCAAGAGAGGTGAACAAAGAAGTTTGGATTACTACTTGCGAGATTGTAGGAAGATTTATATACCATCAATATTAAGCAATCCACGTCAGGTTGAAAGCATGTAGGTAAATAGGCAACACTCATCATGCGGCGAGGGCTTCGTCGGATGAATCGGAAAGCCTTCGACGACTCAGGGGCTCTGAGCCTTTCCGCAGCAGACTGGCCGAAACCGTAGGACTGGCGCTATACCAACAAGTGTGGGCTTTGGTGCAGTAACATAGAGCGGCGGTGCACTTGGGTAGGGGAAGGTAGTGTGGCAAGGTTGGTACGAACACTGCCTGGCCCTTTCCTGAGGCTACCTACTCGAGCCCAAGGAACTGGTATAGACGCTCAGAAGAACGACATCTTCATGCGCTGCAAGATGTTTCATGAACGATTGGCTGAACGGTTCCCTACATGCTCCGCCACCTAGAGCACTACGCCGCTTGAGCCTCATTGCATCGCCTTGCGAACGCCACGTTCACCTTCGTAGGCATACCAATCAATATGGGCATCTAAGTATGGGAGGCGCCTAGCCGCGGCGTCTTGTAGAGTTCGAGTGTGTGGTGTACAGCGCTTCGTTAGGAGGTAGAGAGATTCAGGAGAGGGGTTCAAGGTCTCGGCACAACTTGGCCTCCGCTTGGACTGCTCCGCTGCGTCTCCCGCAACGTAATCTCTACATACACTTTCACAGCCCAACCTCATCGTTCAGCGCACTTAGGGGACCAAATCTATCCTACATTTGTAATACTTGTCAAGTCTTTGTCTACAATAAATTCATTGAACTCCTTCTATTCAGCTGGACATCGAACAACCGAGAGCGACTGCCACTGGGACCCATACAAAGTTCTTCTTGTTCGGCATTCTTGTTGTAGCTGTAGTTGATGCCGACGTTGTCACTGAATATGTGGTGCAGATGGGTATAACCGGAGAAGTATTCGTGCTAAGAAAACGAGATGTTCACGCACTGTAAGACGTGTTTGGTGTTGCTCCCAGGATTCTTTTGTACCACCTCGTCAACCGCCAGCGTGGAGATGGGGGCCAAAAACAAGGCTGGAAAGATCGTGTCCTCACGACTCTTTTACCGTACTATATGGTCTAGTTCTCACTAACTATTTCTGTCAATAGAATCTACCTTTCCACGTCATGCCTGACACAAGTGAGCTGGTTGTCGAAATATTCGCAATAATCGGAGCTCCAGCTCGGATGATGGGGCGTCTGCCCCTAATCACCCGTTACGTATGGAACGGGTTCTCCAGCCCATGGCCCAAGACCCCTTACGCAGAAGCTCGCTATGGAAAGGGATACAAGTGGAGGCCGTGGCTGTTGTTCGATATCTCAGACTTCGAGGTAGTTGAGGCCTTAATAAACACCGGAAGCGATGAGAAGATCCTAGCTTTCCGCCGGTCTCAACTCTCAGAATTTCAGATGATCGCCTTGATCGTACGTCGAAGTCAACATGAATCTTTCGCATATACATAGCTGACTAGATATCCTTAGGGTGCGCTTGTTACCCAAGCGGCTATGACGGCGCTTCAATTACCATTTATACAACAAGTCCATTACTCAGCCCACACCTTGCTTAGTGCCACCGTCATCATAAGCCTCCTCGCAGTGTATTTTACGTGCTTACAATACCGCACTTACGGCTTCATGGAAAGCCCTTCTGCCATACGCCTATGGCTCTCCAATGGCATCTGCTACACCAATTCCGAAAAAGATCGTGTCATCCAAAGCTCCATGCTGTCCCACCAGCTGCTTCAGGTACCCTTCGAGTTGCTAAGCATCGCAATCACGCTTTTCATCGTCGGTTTCGGTGTGTGTCTCGGATCTGCAATGTCCGAAAACATTGATCTGGCCTCAGGGCCTACTAGAATTGGCGATCTGGCCGTGTTCATCACAGTCATGATCGCTACTGTCTTTGCTC
Source organism: Mytilinidion resinicola (assembly GCF_010093595.1). NCBI lineage: Eukaryota > Fungi > Ascomycota > Dothideomycetes > Mytilinidiales > Mytilinidiaceae > Mytilinidion > Mytilinidion resinicola. The sequence continues at coordinate 1,420,581 of NW_022985445.1, read as the reverse complement.
TGACTCTTTTCGGACAGCTGCTTGGAGGAAAAGATATTGAAGCTGGCAGGTGTAGAAAATATGGGGATGTATTTCCAATGCGGCATGATACACGTGTTCAAGATGAGGACAAGGGCACCAGTGGCTTGCCGACTTCGCCGGGTATGTTCGCTCCCTAAGAGCAAAACATAACAAGACCAGATTACGTGAAGGAACAATTGGTACACAGGCAGGACGATTTCCTCTTTTGCTCTCTCTCATTCGTACTTTACTGCTTGTTGCTAGGTTTCTTTATGATAAATACAACGACAGGTACTTGTGTGCTGCACACACCTGTTACAATACTAAGGCTATCTGTGTTCCCCACTTGCTTATTCTTAGGCAAGGCCTTAGGACCGCATTGTACCGACGTCACCTCCGCCGCCTTAGGTGAAGATCGTGTTCATAATACCAACTCATGAAGAGTAGGCTCTCCCTGCAGGCTCAGGAAGTAGTTAGCGGGCGGTCAGGCGCGTTCAGGGGGTTCTCAAGCAGTTCCGGTTGCTCAGGTAGACGTGAGCTGAGAGTCTAGGCAAGAGCGACGAGGGCGCTGAACTAATCTGACCCCAATCATGGTTGAGTCAACCTAAGTATACGTTGTACAGCGATTCGTTCAGGAAGACGAAGTTGAGCGGTTCTAGCATAGCTTGCCCTGCACGTTGAATTTTCACTTCTCCAGCTTCATCATCACGCCGCAATCTCTAAATTCTCACGTCTCACTTTCATCATTCAGCGCACATGGGGGGCCAATAGTATCCTAATTTTGCCCTAATCGCCTTTCGATCTTCATTCTCGCACGTGTTCTCAAACCTCTGGCGCAAAACTAGTGGTTCTTGAGGAAGATTCACGCAGGAGACAATCCTGTTCGAGTACTCACGACTTAGCATAGAACTAGGTCACAAGTTTGGGCACACAGATAAATCACTGCTCCGGCCCCACTCTTGCTCACTCCATACCACTGTAAGGAGTACATCAGCTAGTAAATACTAGCTCCGTCAAAAGGTAGTCCAATCTCCACTACGTTGGCCTTCCCATCGTATTTAGAGTTTTAAGAGCCTCTCGAGGTACCCCAAGCAGTTGCAGGGAGTGCCCAAACTTATGTCTTGATACTGCATAGGCGGTACTCATAGGATTCGCCAGCGATCTTTGCTTCAAATAAGCTGTAGTTTTCCTTTGTATCATTTCTTATTGGTATATTCTACGAATGTACCAACGCCAGCATGCTGCTACGACCCTTCAAGCCATAGCACATGCTCACTAGATCGAGCTTGAAAACACCCTTCCAACCACGAAAGAATCAAAAACCATATTCTCCAACACAGTTTTCTCGATAACAGCACCAAACCCATAACACTTAACCACCCCCAGCAAATCCTGCGTCAACTTCCTCAGTGATTGCACGTCTATCTGCGTAAAAGCATCATGATTCCGGATGTAATTCCATGCTTGCACAGGCGTCATCTCGTCGTCGCCCAATTCTATATTCGAAGAGAGCTCCAACAGCCTTTCCAGGCCTAGCTTTGGCGCCTCCCAGTTCGATGACGGGAGCTGCGATGTGGAGGCTGAAGGTGCTTGGAAGAGCAGAGGAGCGGAAACTGTTAAAGCGTGGCCGGATGGAGCGTGCGGTTCCTTTGGATTGCCTTGGGTGTGGTGGAGACAGGGGCTTTCTAGACTAATCTGGGGTATGAGCAGCAGTTCATTTATGAGGAGGGAGTCAGTTAAAAGCTATCGAGGCGGACTTACGTCAGCACGAATTCCATCCCTACGTTTGCGAGGTCCATTTGGGCGATGCCTGCGGAGGCTATAGGGGCTTCTTCGACTCCGGCGTCAGGACTTATTGCTGGGTTGGATGCTACAACGAGTCTTAGCATATCGTACTTGACGTAGATCTGCAATGAAAGGCAGTTCTAGCTTGTTATGCTGTACTTACTTTGACCTTGAGAACTACCTCCGTCAGACCCTTGACTGGGTTTCTTCCCGAAGAAATTCTTCCAGCGACTGTTTGGCGCGCTAGAACTATCCCCAGAAAGGAAGAAGTCGTCAGTTCCAGTCTGAGAATCACTACCCCCTACGTGAATTTGATCCAATTTACGGTTTCGTCGAACGCTGAGAACCGATGTGGTCGGGACATCGTCCCCTGAACTCGAAGGGGCGGTTTGGACATATTGCGAGGGTGAGGCTTCAATCCCGTTCTGGGCCAGCAGCTTCTGAAGTCGTCCAATTTCCTTATAAAGACCCATCGTTTCTTGCATGATCTTCGTTTCGTTGGTGCGGAGTTGAAGAACCTCACTCTCCAAGGATTTGATGTATGCCTCTTTTCGTTCACGGTGGGTTCTAAGCAACACGGCAGTGATCAGATAGACACGCCATGCCGCTTCTAGTGCTTCTAACATACCGTTGTGCTTTTCGAACTTGCTCTCGGCGCTTCAGATAGGAGCTCTGCTGGGGATCTGCGGCCGCATCTTGCTGTGGCTGCTCTTTGTCTTTGCCTGTTTAAACGTGGTTCAATTGAGCTATACACATATCTCGAGCTGACAGATTCAATGAAAGATTTTTGCAGTGTATGGTCATTCAAAATATCAAAGGGATGTGCAGAAGTTGGGATAGCATCCGGAACAAAAGAACGTACTTTTGGATGGCTGGCGATAGGCCTTGAATGTAAGATTTTTCATGATCAAATGGAAAGGCCTGAGTTATTTAAGGATCTTGCCAGCACTTCAGTATCATATACAAACTTGCTTCAGGTGGAAGGGATATCGTAAGGTGGCTGATTTGACAGTACGTGATTGGAACGGCAAGGGAGCACAGGAGGCCCTGGGACTCTAGCCTTCTTATAGTTCTAACAACGACGTCAATTCTGCGAAAAAGTGAAGTTCCGTTTACGCAGTGGAGGGAGGTACTTTATGTAGGATGTGAGACGATGTAGCTCGCTCGCTCGCTCGCTCGCCAGGTACGGTGGTTTATAATTGTGAGCGACAGGGAGGTAAGCATGGCCCGTGGGATATGACCCTAGTGTTGTTCTGGTTCGAGGGGAGGAATTGGCGATGCCTTTCAAAAGCTATCTACTGACATCACGTCCACAGATGTAATCATCCACCATGACTGGATACACGTCGGGTCACGTCCTTCCTTGATAAACACTGGGTGCTGGCACCCCATTTGGAGCTGGACTCTTGTGTCACCAGTAATACTATGATATCCTGAACTGAAACCCCGAGATCCGACCCAGCGTCTCTCTACAAAACCTGGACCAGAGCCATAAAACCTCGATCCATCTCTTCACTTCCATATCAGCAACCATGGCGCCCCAGATATTCTCCCAAACCATACAGGCAACAATCCTCAGCGCAACCTCCAATATCCTCGCGCAAGCCCTCTCCGCATACCGCACAAACGTACGAGCATCTCCCCCCGTTCTCCCCTCCTCGTTACCCTACTAAGCCACCCTCCAGCAAACCCTCCACCTCAACCCCACCCCAATCCTCAAATTCGCCCTCTACACCTTCCTCAACACGCCCCCAAACTGCCTCTGGCAAGCCTACCTCGAAGACACCTTCCCCACCCAGCCTCTCGCACCACCACCTCCAAAAGCTACCGAGAAACCGCCTCCACCACCGCCCAAGACCCAGCCGATTAGCCTCGCCAATGTAGCCAAGAAGCTAGCGCTCGACCAAACCGTCAGCGCAGCCGTGAACACGGTGCTCTTCCTCGCGTTCATGGGCTACCTCAACGCGAGTGGGGAAGCGGCTGTGGAGAGCGCGTCGGCTGAGGTGCGAAATAAGTTCTGGCCGCTTTTGTTGGATGGGTATAAGCTGTGGCCGCTGTTCTCGGTGGTGAGCTTCATGTGGATTCCTGTTGAGAAGCGGGTGGTGGTGGGGAGTTTGGTAGGGGTGTTGTGGGGGATTTATTTGAGCTTGCTTGCGGAGGCGTGAGTATGATGCAGAGCGGGATGATGGGAAGTATAGGGGATGATCGTGGTTTGCTTCTGAAGGGTTTGAGGGCATGGTCATCTTGAAGCATGAGTTATGGATTATGATGAGTATTAGAGGGAGTTTGTGGCTTGCGGGTTGATTGAGAATTTCCATGCCTTCTTACAGCGACTACTGATTGCTGAATACCCAGTAGACTACTTCAAGGTTTAAAAGGGCAGTATCACATGAACAGGCGAGACAGAGCCATCCAAAACACTTTCTTCTTTTTCACGTCTTTCAACTCGTCTTCTCACTAATGAGTACTCATATCAATCTCTCAAAATATGACTTATCAAATTCAGTACGCGGAAGCTTGTCAAAAACCACGGACAACAACCTCTCGAGCATCATCTCACCAAAAGATCATAGAAATAGAGAAGGATACATCAATTCCACCCACAGCTCCTTTCAGCCTCCCTACAAACCAACCAGCAATCCCACCCCCCCAACCACGACCTCCAGCAACCCCTTCCCCAACCCCCTCGGCCCATCTGGCGCCACTCCCGTCGACTGCGCCACTCCCATCGAATCACTCGTTATCGCCGCCGCACTCGTCCCTGTATTCCCCGTAACCGTCACCACGACCACGCTCGCCTCCCCCACCGTGCTCTCCGACGTCGCCGCAGGCGTTTCCTCCGTAAACGTGGCCGGGTTCGTCGCCGTCGGGGCAAACGGCGTGAACGAGGGCACCGACGGGAGCGAGAGCGAAGCAGACGCGACGCTCGGCACCGTCAGCGACGGCACGATGATGCTGGGCGCCGAGAAGCTCGAGAACTGGAACGCCTGTGCCGTGCAGAGGCCGGAGCTGGCGTAGTCGCACGAGCTGCCGGCCTCGCAGCAGACCTTGGAGTAGGCGCCGGCGCAGTAGACGGAGGCCGCGTCGCAGCTGCCGGCACAGATGGGGATGGTGGCGCTGGTGTAAGTGCACGGCTCACCTGTTGGGTTTGAGGAGTTAGTATTTAGGGGGTTGGTGTGGTGGTGGTGGGAGTGGACTTGGACGTGCCCATGGGACAGCACCCCAGGCCGTCGGCGCAAATGGTGTCGGTTGCTTCGACGCATGTTTCCGCTTGTCGCTTTGGGGCGAAGAGGGCTGCTGGAGTGACTACGGGACGGCGGCCGTGGTCGGCGAGGGTAGTTTGGAGGAGAGCGGTGGTAATGAGAAAGACTTGGAGTCGGATCAGACCCGAGAGACAAGGGGTATGCATGGCAGGCAAGCACAGCTTAGAACTTCGGCTTTCAAAGACAACAGAAATACCTCAAAAGCCTGCTGCTTTAATGAAAGATGAACAACAAGGCTGGCGGAGAGCGGTAAGCCAGCCATCTTATACGCAGGAGCACGAAAGCACGCCAACGGCACACTTCACATGGTCGTCTCTTGAACACAAGGCGTGGCTGCAAGGCAGCCATCAAAAATAGAGATCATTCCGATAAGGCCTCTGAATTGCATAGAGTGTTTGGGAAGCTTGAGCCTGGACCAGCTGAATGAAATACGAGAAGCTTTCTTGGCAACGCCTCAGACGCGGAGAAATGCCTGCATGGACCTATCATGAAGCAGTAAAAGCTGCACCAGAAAGCAAGCATCACTTGTCTTCACGATTGGGGTGCAAAGTGGCGTCGACAAGGTAATTAAGTATGGCAAATCGCGTCCAGCGTGAAAGGAACAGGTTCCTCCGCTGCGGAGACGGGTTGCTCCGCTGCTCCATAAGCAATTTCCTTTCTACAGCTCTGTGTATACTTACTCACAGAGCGTCCGCGATGTATTTCTACCCAATAACGACGTTTTTAATGTGATGGAGGGCTGACGGCTTCGGTTTGTCTGCATCCTCCGCGACGGCATCTCGACGTCCGCTCCAGATGTCGATCTCAGAGAGCTTAACAAGCTTTGTCTTGTGCCAGAACTTCCAAACCACGTAGAAAAGAAGAAAGACTGGAAGGAGTACGTAATTGACGACAAAGTCGGTAGAGTTAAACGGTTTTAAGAATGCCGTATAGCCTAGAAACCCCTGTAAGTAGTGATACCCGTGACTTGTATCCAGCTCGTACCTTGGAAAAAGATTAAGAATACGTTGGCAGCTAAACAGGTATAGGTGCACCATGGATACCATCGCGCTTTGAACGGCAAGTCGTCCACGCTCTGGCCCTGTACTTCTAAAGCCTTGCGGAACCGGATGTGGACGAGTTCGATCGTACCCCAAACAATGAAAGTCGCAACTACGACATATCAGCGGAGATATATATCTGCAGGAGAAAGTTGAGGCCATACCGCCAGACAGTGTAATCAACGCAGAGTACAGCTTTCCTGCACTAGCTGATTGCGAGAGAAAAGCGATACAAGCGAATATGTTGGTAAATAGCAACGCGACCCAAGGCACTCCTTTGCTGTTAACTTTACCGAGAATCTTTGGCGCCATGCCGTTCCGAGCCATGTGCGTAATCGTCCTGGACGCAACGTAAAGCGAGGAGTTTCCGGCCGACAGGACAGATATGACAATAAGAGCGTTGATCAAGTGCGCCGCAGGAGCAATCCGAGCGTCCGCAAGTGCAATCGTCAACGGCGATCTTGCTGTACCAGACCCGGACGCGAGAAGCCTCTTATCGTCGTACGGGATGAGAATCCCGATGAAGAACATCGTCCCGACATAAAAGATCAGAATACGCCAGAACACTTGCCGGATAGCTCGAGGAACAGCCGTTTGAGGATTCGATGATTCGCCAGCAGTGATGCCGACCCTGAACCTGATTAGTCTCCGACACATGTTGCGAATCAGGTACAGTACTTACATTTCAGTTCCTGCATACAATGTTCCGGCTATCACAAATGTTTTTGCAACACCGTTGATGCCGTCCGCGAAAGCGCCAGGGTCGTGCCAATACTTGAAGCCAATATTTTGCGGGCCTATGCCACCCGTCGAGATAGCGATAGCGAGGATGAAGAAGACTGACAGAGAAAGAACCTTGATTCTAGTAGCTGTTAGCTCATGGCTTGCCAGGAGATCGACTAGAAGGTCAGAGAACTCACAAAGACAACCAAAATTCAAGTTCTCCATAGGCCAGTACTCCGAGCGCGGAGAAGCTCAAGAAGATGAGCCAGAAGATCAGTATCCAGGCCCATTGGGGGACGACTTCAGTCCAGTACATGACTACGAGAGATATTGCATTATATTCATTCGCCAGGACCCTTTTCACTTAGTAGCTTTTGGCATGAGGCAGAGAGTGAGACAAATGTGACCCAGAGATACCGGTAAGCCCAGCCTAAGGCGAATGCCAGTGCCTCATCTACGAAGCGAGCAGCATATTCTGTGAATGATCCACTAACTGGCATCAAAGTTGCAAGCTCTCCCAAAGACTGCCTGTATCAGATGCAGGCTAGCATCCAGTCTGTAGCACTGACATATTTCCTCTAAATAGGGGTACAAGCAAGCTTTCCCGGATGTGTTGTAGTCACAGTACAGAAAAGAGCACGATAAGCCCGACAAGGCAAAAGCTAATCAAGATGCCCGCCGGGCCGGCAAGATGTAAGGCATTCCCCGAGCCTACTAAAAGACCTGGACCGATAATGCCTGTTCAATCTGGTCAGTATCCAGAGTCTATCATACAAAGCTACGAGCTGGTGCTGATAAAAGCCTGCTTGCAAAGAATACACACCTCCAATGGCTATCATCTGCAGATGCCTGCTCTTCAGCTTCCGATGCAACGGCGCAAACCCGCCCGTCTGTGGTACATCCTGGCTGTGCTCGCTATCTCCCTGAGCTTCGGTGTCCACGTGGCTGTTGTCTTTGGCTTCTCCGCGGCCTCGATAAGACATGTTATCGACGTTGAGGAGAGCGTAGCCGAGCAAAGAATGGAAAGAAAAGTCACACAAGTGTCACTGCTGTTTTGATGATTGGGGTGCATGAGTAAATTATTCCAAGAGTAATCCAAGACTTCTGTGCGCGGGATGATAGCGTCAGGCTGCTGTGAAAGTGGAACAGGTAATAGTGTACCAAGGGGCACACATTCGTACGGAATCATGGATATCATAGCTGCCGAAGGGTTGGTTGCCATCATGATTTGTAGACTGGCTGTGTGGAAGGAGGTAAGTTTGGTACGATGAGGCCGAGACTTATGTCAGGTGGCCCGAGCGCGATACTCGATCCATGTAAAACGAGTACGTTTGACAGTCAACATTGGTCTGCTTAGGTACTTGAGTATTAGGGATATATATAATAGTTTGAAGCCGGGATATCAAAGATATCGCTAGTGGCATAGCCTACAAATCGACAAGCAATCTAGTGATGCAAATCCCTAATCCCGAAGGGCACCGCGCTCCCGTGTCCACGCAATCATGCATTCATCAGAGCAACGAATCCCATTGCTAACCTCCGTTGAGAGTCCTTGAAAGCTTTACGCTCTTTATGCCACACCAGAAACGCCGCGGATATGCTCGCCAAACGCAGCTCTCTACTCATCAGATTGACCAACAAACTCCACGTTGACGCTACCGTTCTTCAGCCCTGCTTCCTGAATTGTCTTGTCCAAGCCTTCAATGAGGTTCTTGCCCATGAAGATAAGCTCGAACTCTACACCTGCCTTGTCTTCTTCCCATGGTGCTGCCTTGAGCCACTCATATAATCTCCGAACAGGATCAGAAACGTCGAATCGGCGAACCTGCCTCTTGCCGTTAGAGTCCCTGAACTGAATTCGAGTAATAGTGGGACCCGTCTGAGGTTCAGTATGCGGATTAGTCGTAGATATCTGCGAGAACACAGAATTTGACGCAATAGGTCCTGCTGGTTCCGTTCCGTCGTCCTCTACAGCCTTGCCCTTGCCCTTGCCTCCCGGTTCCTTGGTCAGTGCATCCGGATCATCGTCCTTGGGGCCTTTGGCGTTGTCTATGCTGTTCTGCAAAGCCATTTCTAACATCTCCTCTTCTGTCATCCGGTCTACGTCCATCTTCTTGCGCTCCGGCTTGCGATTCGCCACGGGATTGCGAGCGTTGGCTTTCAGACTGTAGCGGTCGAGGAACTCATGAAGCTGCATGAGGAAGTCCATAGGTTTCGGTACTGGAGGCCCAGACCAGACCTTAACCTGCTCGCCTGTGCGAGGATCTACAATCGCGATATGGGGATACGCATCTCCGCTATCCCGGGCATGGAAGTAGTACTGGATGTACTTGTTGCCACGGTGGTCGTCCTTCGCATATTGCATGAACAGAAAGTTCTCCTTCACCGTGTCTTTAACCTGATCGTTCTTCCAGATATCCCGATTGAGCACTTGACAATCGAAGATTGCCGGGTCTTGTATGTTCACCAGAAGCCACTTCTCGCTGTCTTTGCCCTGGTCTCGTGCATCGTCCCACGGCAGTTGACACATCAGCTCGAAAGGTGGGCGGTACATCTCAGCTAACAGACTCGATTTTGTTGAGGAATCTGAAGCGCCAGCCGTGGCTAGAGATAGGTCACGTCGGCGTGCTGTTGGATCGCCGCTATCGTGATCCCAGACTGAGGGCTGGATTGGTCGCTGGTTGAAGATTCCAGGTCGTCCTGTGTTGTTAGTATATGAATGAGCTATTCGGCTGTGTTGCCTACCAGGGCGTCGGCGAGCAGCCATCTGTTCCGCAACCATGGCATCCATATCATCATCTGCAGGAGTCCAAGTTGCGCCAGGGCCAACGAGGGTCTCTGTTGTCCTAGCCATAGGTGCTCGGATATCTTCTGTGGCAGCCCCTGCCCCATACATCTCCTCTTGCAGCCGACGGGCCATGGCCTCGTCGCTCTCATATCCCGACGCCGCAGTATTGGCCGCGTGCGATGCTGCGGGTGCGGGAGTGGGATTGTCCGAATCGGCACCAAAGTCCATCATGTCGTCATCAGAGTCGAGGTTGATGAGATCTGGGCGAGATGCATTCGTCGTAGTCGCTGCTGGCTGTTGCGCTGTGCTCGATGATTCCTGGCTTGTAGCCGTAGTCCCCAGGTCCAGATTTGGGCTTTCGAAGAAGAGTTCTACAGCTTGCTCGAGGTTGTTATCGGCAAGATGCAGATACTGAGCTGCACGCTCAGGACTGGCCTGGGTGAAGCTCACGAAGTCCGCAATGAGGCCGTCCATATTGAGTTCTGTGATGCTCCGAGGTGTTGAATGAGTCCTCGACACAGACCACTAACACGCAGGTCTCGGAGCTGGCAGTCGCGGTTGTGTGGTGGGGTTATTGCCGGTCGACACAGCGACACCGACTTGGCGGGGTTGTTGAGCTCCCTCGTGTTGGGTTTCGACGGTCGAGTGCAGGTGGGGCCTGTGTTATAGATGGTGTACGTGTTGGATTACCGGATTTTCAAGAGAGACAGACGGTCGTCAGGTGGAAGTCGCAGTCTGGAAACGCTGGTGGTAGCAGACAGCTTCGTGGGCAGGCGTCGATTGCGAGGCTACCTAGGTGGTGGCGTTTGTGGGCTCCCTCTAACTCGGTCAGCTAAGGGCCAGGCAGTGAAGGCATCGACATCGACATCGACATAGGCGGCAGCGGTGATGGGAGGAGTGCACCTAGCATCAGGCGGCGACAGGTGGCGGAGTGAGGGAGTGAAAGCGTCAAGTGTTCCCAAAGGCGTGCCACCGTGCCCGCGTCACCGCGGTGCCTGGCGCTGAGGTCTCCCGAGCCAAGCACCGGCAGGGGACCACCGTCGACGTGAATTGATTGCACGCGCCGCTGGACAAACACGAACGCAGCAGCACTGAATCGGGTGGCAAGTGAAGAGTGTAATCAGCCCGCCGTCGTCGATTGCCGGGGACTCTGCACCTATACCGTCCCTTCTTCCGGTCAGAATTCGACTCCGAAGGCAGGCACTCTTCATCATCATCCACGCCACCAACCGCTGCCTGCGCCCATGACTTGAAATTTGAAGCCTCTCTCTCGTGTGTGCCTTGCCCCAGGCTTCTTTGCGCTTGACCAGAGCGTCAAAGCTGCTTTACAGCCACCAAAATGGCTTCAACCCCAAACCCGGACTCGCCAGAGGCCAAGGAGCTTGCCTTGGTCGGCAAGGTTGAGATGCGCATAGCCCTGACTGATACAGACGCGAGACTGGAAGCAATACTGAAGACTTACCTAGCTCCGCTGTTGCTGAAGCTTGCTTCGCCAAATGTGAGCGTGAGGAACAAGGTAAGCAACATCGACTCTCACAGGCTTCATCATATCCTGAACTTTTCTGGTCCATGGCCGGCCAGCATGCTCTTTCAACTTTCAGACGATACAAGGGCGCCGCTGATGGCGGGTTTCATTTCTAGGTCATCTCTATTTGCCAACACGTCAATACACGCATCAAGCCACAGTATGCTCCTCTACCAGATATACTTGCAGCTTCTGAGAAGGGAAGGATCTAACATCTTTGCAGGCACATAAAACTTCCGGTTGCAGCCCTCTTGAAGCAGTTCAAAGAGAACCCGGATGTGCCCTTGATCCGCCACTTCGATCTCCTGTACATTCAACAGGGTATCTCCCGTCTGCCCATTGCTGAACGACTCGAACTTCTCCCTATCCTGACGCGTGGCATTGCCGTCGACTACTCAAAGTCTCCTCAGCATGGATCACAGCTTTTTCACCTACTTCTGCGCCTGCTCGGCTACTTCAAACTACCCCCAAGAGGTGGGAAAGAAGATGACGAGTTGCGGAAAACTCTAGGCGTTGACGATGAGGACACCAAGTTCCTGTCTTTCTGGTTCGGCAAGCTCATTCTACTGAATATCGTCAGACAGCGAAGCGAAGAGCTAGCGGCCAACGTTAGCTGCCCTGGAGTATCAGCTGAAGAATACAAATTCCTCACTGTTCAAGGAAAACCTGATGCGTGGAATCCCACAGCTGATGGTGGACTGAATCTTCCAGAAACTAAGGTTATTGCCTCGAAGTTTTTGGCAAGTGGCATGTTTGCCGACGCTGAGCGATTCTTACCTGCACTTTTTGCTTCTGCCGATACAAACTCCCGAATATCAGACGTTGGGGATGATATACTCAAGCGGGTATTGCCGGTGACAAACCTAGAAGACCGTGAAATCGTGCAGAACTTATTAGATGTGTATTTCGGATCGTATGTATATCTTTCTTCGGGCTTTTGGGCCGCCTGTCAGTAGCATATCTAACAACACGCCAGTTCAACTTCCGGCGGGCCCCCATCGGTCGGTACTCCACTGAAGATCAAGATCTTGGGGCTACTCTCAAAGTCTGTTGCTTCAACCACATTTCCTAAAGAAATCAGCAAGATTGTGGAAGAGGGTCTCATTTCAAGCTACGATATTACCACCCCCCGTTCAACTGGTAGGGAAGCCTCCAAATTTCGCTCTGCAATCTTCTTGCTGGTCAATTTTGTTGCTCGCCATGGCGCCGGCAAGGATATCTCCACGGTAGCGCCAGGACTTGTTCAGAACCTAAAGTCCTTTATCGAGGATCAAGGCTGGCCTACCCCAAACAGGGATGAGGACCTAGAGCTCCGCGGTTACGGCTTTGAGACGATAGGGCTCCTCGCAAAGGCCGCGCCAGAAAGCACTCTTATTGAACCCACAGTCAGCTTACTGGACTGGCTTTTTCGGTCTTTGAGAGAGGATACCTCTGGAAAGGACGTTGCAGTCAGCATCGAAGAAGCCCTGTCTTCGGTTCTGGGAGCTTTTACTAAACCTCTCGAGGATCAAGATACACGACCCAAGTTTAGGCAGATTCTCTTGAAGTATACTTTACTGGACCACCCGAGCAAATCACAAGCTCCGACCGGCGACTACACAGATGCTCGCAAGTCCTTTAGGAGTACGCGTTACGCTGCAGCCCGCTTCGCCAACCGATGCTTACCTTATCACGATGTTCTCGCCAGGTGGATTGACATACTAGCTACAAGCGGTGCGGACAAGGAGAAGCATGAAGTTGTTGAGGAAGGAAAGAAGGGCCTGGACCCTTATTGGTATCGGATGCTAAATGCTACACCCGATGTCTCATCAGAGATCGTCTCGGAGAACACTGTCATGGATCGGTTCTCATTCCCTGATTTTGACGAGCTTGTGGAGTACATTTTCGATCAGCGTCACGAATCAGACGATGTTGAGATGGATGAGGGCGATGAACCGCAAACTCTACATCGTGTAAAAGGCTTCAGGACTCGATTCGGGGATGCTTTCCCAACAGCCGTTAAGTTCTGTTGCCAAGTTCTGATGCAAAAGTCGCTTGAAGAGAAAAAGATCTTAGTAGAAATCTCTACAGAGTGGGAAAGGAAGCTAGAGATCACAATATCAACGGACCAACGCGCGCGCCAAGCAGTGAGATCTTATACCAGCGACTCTAAGCACTCGGCATCGCTTGCAATTGTATTGAGAGCAGCGTTCGAAGAAGTTATCAAAGATGATACTACAGATGTTGGTCCGCTCGGAGATACATTCATCGATCTTTGCTCGTTATGCCCCGACGACATTTGGACTCAGGCAGATCTAATAGCAGACTTCCGCTCTCTTGAGCCTTCCATACTTTCGAACAACTCTGCCAGACGAGGCGCAGCATCTCACGGCTTTGGACTGTTGGTATCACACCAATCTTGCTACAAAAAAGAAAGACAAGCGTCCCTCTCGATGCTGCTTGGCAAGATGCAAGCCTGGAACGAAGCGGTTGGCGGAGACCTGAATAAGGCAAGCGGAGCAACTCTAGCTCTGGCTTATTATTTCAGCAGACTCCAGTGGCGCCAATCAACTACCGAAGAGACGAAAGAGCTGCTTTCGACATACCTTCGAACGCTATTTGACATGCTGAAAGGTGCTACAGACACCACTCTGAAAGAAGCCTCCCACCTCAGCATTGATCAGCTCAGCCTGTTCCAAGTCCTCACACCTGATATTGTCAATGAATATATGCCGTTCGTTGAGGTTGCCGAAAAAATCTACGATACTGCAAAATCTGGAAAAGCAAATGCTATTCTGGCCCTCGGGCATTTCGGCATGATAGCAGAAGAGAAGACTGGAGAGAACGTAGAGAAGTCAGACCTCCACTATGTGGAAGAGAAACTCTACAGCCTTCATGAAGTGCGGCAGTCTGAAGCTCAGTTCTCAGTCGGAGAGGCTTACAGCTGTCTTGCATGCGGATGGGACTCAAAAGCGCTAGCTGCCGCTGTCGACATTGAGAATCCTACACAGGAGCGGCAACAATGGGACAACGCTCTGGACACACCACATAGTCCAGAGAGGAAGACAACATTGAGTACAGTTCTACAAAAGACATTGCTGGGCTGTCGTAATACGAAGCCATCATTGAAGAAAGCATCTGTGATATGGCTGCTATGTCTTCTTCAGTTCTGTGGTCATCGCCCGGAGATACAGCAACATCTGCCGGAATGCCAAACAGCTTTCAAGCTGTGCCTCTCGGACAGAGATGAGGTCGTACAGGAAGCTGCATCGAGAGGTCTCGGTCTCGTTTACGAGAAAGGAGATCGAGACTTGAAAGACGACCTAGTCCGGGATCTTGTGGGTTCTTTCTCGGATAACAGGTCCAAGATGGCTGGCAGTGTCACCGCAGATACACAGCTCTTCGAGCCAGGAGCGTTGCCAACCGGAGATGGTTCTATTACAACATACAAGGACATTCTGAGTTTAGCGTCAGAAGTCGGAGACTCTAGTCTTGTATACAGATTCATGTCGCTGGCTGCCAATAACTCCATCTGGTCGAGCCGTGCTGCCTTTGGACGATTTGGTCTGAGCAATGTTCTTTCTGACTCTAGCGTTGACGGCTACCTGGCAGAGAATCCCAAGCTTTATCCCAAGCTTTACCGTTACAAGTAGGAAGCTCTTTGGCTACATTTGAACTTGTGCTAATTTACTCTAGGTTTGATCCCAACCCGAACGTCCAACGCTCCATGACCGATATCTGGAACGCTCTCGTGAAAGATTCTTCGGCTACTATTGACAAACACTTTGACGCTATCATGACGGACCTTCTAGAGAGCATTCTAACAAAGGAATGGCGTGTTCGGCAAGCTTGTTGTGCAGCTGTCGCTGACCTAGTCCAAGGAAGGGATCTCGAGAAGGTACCGCATATCTCTATGAATTTGCGCAACCGCTTGCTAACGTAGGCCCAGTACGAGAAATACCTTGACCAGATATGGGATAAGTGTTTCAAGGTCCTCGACGACATCAAAGAGTCCGTTCGGGCAGCAGCAGCCTCCCTTGCCCGTGTATTGACCGGCATCCTCACGCGAAGTCTCGAAGCAGGCGATTCCTCCACGAAGAATGCTAGCGCGATGCTCGAACGAGTCTTGCCCTTCCTCCTATCTACGTCGGGTCTTGAGTCCAGTGCAGAAGAAGTTCGAGCATTCGCACTTCACACCTTGCTCCAGATCATCAAAAAGAGCAATGGGAAGACGCTGCGACCTTTCATCCCGGATCTTGTGGAGCGACTGCTTGGTCTCTTAAGTGCTCTTGAACCTGAAGCAGTCAATTATATTCATCTCAACGCCGCCAAGTATAACCTCACAGAGCAAAAGCTCGACGGTATGCGTCTTGCTAGCGTGCGTGCTAGTCCACTCACCGAATCCATCGAGCGCTGCCTTGACCTTCTCGATGAATCAACTACAAAATCTCTCATATCTCACCTTGAATCAGCCATCAAGAACGCCGTCGGCCTGCCCAGCAAAGTCGGCTGCTCCCGCATCCTCGTCACCCTCAGCACCCGGCACAACTTCCTGTTCAGGCCCTACGCCGACTCCTTCCTCCGCCTCGTCCAGAAATGCATCCACGACCGCAACGAAACAGTCGCCAGCTCCTACGCCGTCTCTGCCGGGTACCTCTCCCGCCTCGCCTCGGACCCCCAACTCCTCTCCACCATCGCCTTCACCCAATCCCTCTACTTCAACTCCGACGACGACCGCTCCCGCCTCGCAGCCGGCGACATCGTCCTCGCCATCTCCAAGCACGCCGCCGACCGCTTCGCCGGCGTCGGCGCATCCATCCTGCCCTTTGTCTTCGTCGCCAAGCACGACAGCAACGAGGAAGTCGCCAAGCTCTTCGCAGACACGTGGTCTGACAACGTCGGCGGGAGTAGAGGCGTGCTGCTCTACCTCTCTGAGATCGTCAAGGTCGCGTCCCAGCATCTTGAAAGCCCGAAATGGGTCCTCAAGCATGCGAGTGCGCGAGCAGTCGCCGATGCGGTCATGAGCATCACGACGGATTCGCCGTCTGCGGTGGCGGCGACGGTGGCGGATGAGATTAGCAAGGCTAATGCTGGGATTATTTGGCCGGCGCTGGAGAAGGCGATGGCGGGGAAGACGTGGGAGGGGAAGGAGGTTGTGCTGGCGGCTTTTGTAAGGTTTGTTGAGCGGGGGAGGCAGCTGTGGGGCGCGGATACTGCGGTGGCGGGGATGGTGTCCAAGATTGCGGTGAGGGAGGCCAAGAGGGTCAACGTGGCGTATAGACCGCATGCGGTCAAGGCATTAGGGAAGGTGGTGAAGGCGAGGGAGGATGAGGAGGGGAGTGCGGAAGTTGTGGGGGTTGTGAAAACCGTGGTTGAGGATTTGATTGGTGACGAGGACGATGAGGATAAGATGGATGTGGATGGGGGAGAGGCTGCTGGGAATGCGGCTGTGTAAGTTCTCGTTCCTTGTCGGCACTAAGTGTATACGGGCTAATGACTTCGCAGGAAGGAGCAGACTCTAGCGGCGGCCGTCGAGGCACTGATGGACTGTATCAACCCTAAGCTTCTCGAGGGTACAGGTAGGTTCCCATATATACCAACATCACTCCCAACTCGTCATGCTAACTACATCTAGATCTCACCCACACCCTCAAAACAACGCTCCCTCTCGCTCTCCGTGCACTCAGCACACACGCCCGCAATATCCACCTCACCTCCTTCGACGCCATCAAGGCTCTGTTCGACCGTCTCGCAACCGCGCCCTTGCACCCGCAGATCGATGACACAGAAGTTAAGAACTGCATCGTCAAATTGCTATTCGATCCTCGCTTCGAAGGCTTCAGTGAGGCAGGTAGGCTGAGGCGTGCACAGGCAGCTGTGGCCGCTTCCAAGATAGTCACGGGACTGGAAAGCGAGGTGAAGGAGGAGCTGGGGAAGGAGAAGAGTGTTGTTGTTAAGAAGGAACTTGAGAAGGCGTTGGTGTAAGTAGATGGTGAGCGAGTAGTTGTTTTGCTAGAATTATTGAAGTTTTTAGATGCTTTGGAGACAGCAGTCGCGTGGTGATGAGGAGGAGATTGGTGCGAAGTATTCCAAGAAACTGTTTAGGTGAGGAGAATTTTGGTGCTCAGATTCTGTTGGATTTTAGAGGGATCACTACGTTGAAGCTCAAAGAAAAGTGCACCTAGTTAGCAGCTTTTACTATGTAGGTTTTGATATCACCGTCGTCGTCAAGTGCAAACCGGAACGGTAATATCTATCGCCGTTCCGGTCACCAGTTTGGCAGTTCTTGGCCGCCAAGAAGTGGACCCTGAGTGTTGAGTCCAGAGGACCTGAATTTTTCCTCCATTCGAGGCTCCGGCCACGTTTTCGCACATAACTCAACAACCACAACTCGTACTGCAGAAATGAAACCGGGGCTGGATTCGTCGAGTACAGGAGAATATGTCATGAGCTTCGGGAGAAATAATTCCGTGGCCCCGTTGAGATAGCGGTGGGGTCGGCGAGCTGAGTTGGAAAAGGTCGTGTGCTATTATCAAAAGAAGGCCGTGCGTGCGCAGCCTCGAATTACGTGCAACACTAGGTAGGAGCTTGTAAGTACGAGCTTGAGGAATTCTAGCTTGCAAGCCGCCTGATTTTTAACCTGAGAGTGCTGTCTTTTATCACGCGCTTTTAATCGAGACTTGTGAACTTGCAGGTGGTTTATTGGTATGACTTAGCTAACGGGAGCATTTGAGTGCGTCCTAGGCTCCACCGTTTTGGTCGTCAAGAGTTACTCGATTGGGACATTTAGGAGACATTTATGTGGTAGTGAAAAGAAAGTTCAGATAGCGGCGTTCCACTAGTTTATTTCGCCGTCGAGGTCGCCTCTTGCGGTGGTGGCGTCTTCTAACGCTGCTATCTTCACTAACAGACAAAGGATTCTCTTCGAAACTGCAGCATGCAACTCTGTTCTATTCGGCAGACCCGCCTCAAGATTGACTTCAATCATGCAGAAACTTAAAGCATGAGTTAGTCCGGGACGTTCCCGCTTCAAGCCTATGCGGTCAAGGTCGTCGGATCTAGGTCCAACTCCGCAAGTCAGGTGCAGCTCAGCCTAGTGCAGAAGCTTGAAAGAATCTAGGAAGATCTGGGAAAGCCACGCACCAATCAGGCCTTTGGAAGGGCACGAAGGGGTCCAAGGCTTTATTCCCGCGAGGTCTGGACCCCGCGAGCATTAGAGATGCCAAAGTTGCGTCGGCCGAAGTGATGGTCTGTGTCTGCACGCTGGCACTCGTACTTTGGATTACGTGCTGGAAAAGCGGTCAGGAGCACACAATCGCTTTCGTGAAGCGGACGATGGTGTTGGGCAAGATTGCTGCTCCGCGCTGTGGCATTGGGTGAGCCGTTCCCCCGGGTTCTGAAACTGCTGGGTACGGCTGCTGGCATCCGGTGCAAGATGAGTCTCCCCGTATTGAGACGAACGCCAAGCGTTGGCGGCTCCTTTCGGCGATCCATGCAGGTGTGCCCATCACTCGAGCTTTTCCCCAAAGGCATATCGTCTCCAGCTCCCGCTGGCACGCGAGTAGATCGTTTAAACTTCTTCCAGGCCGAGTGGAGACGTCAGACTGCAGTTTTATGTTCTGCGATGGTGACTTCATTCGCTGCTACGTAGGCTCTAGCGGCCAGGAGCCATGGACCCTATAGAGCGGTCTAGGCGTGATGGCCTTCGGGATTCAGTGAAGGGTTATTACCCGATCCATGGTCGGCATACCGAAGTGGATGCCTGCTTCGGCTTGGGAGGATTTATGGTTGCCAAGGACATGGATGCCTTGCCAACCATGGGACCGCTCCCAGCCAGCGGTTTTCTGTGGTGCTGTCACAAAGGGGTTGACAGACAGGCGGGCCGCCTCTATTGCAACTTCAAATTCTACCTATCGTACGATTTTGGAAGCAGACGTGAAGATAGAGATGTCGATCGGCATTGTACATGTCTCATCCATAATCAGATGGACGGGATGGGACTGACGAAATGCTCCAAAGAGCACTGATCATCGATCTGCCTCAGGGAAGCGGCCAGGAACAAGGCAAGAGTGATGCGATCAGTGCTGGCTACAATACGCTACCTCAAGCGTGCCAGCCACAGCCCCAATATTGTAACGTTACTTCGTGAAGAGGACGCTGGCCGGCCAATCGAGTCACACGCTGATGGCGCGCTCGAAGGTTTTGGATCTGGAATGCCTTCGGCTCTTTAGCCTGCAGGTGCGCTCGCATGGACATCATGAGACAAAGCGGCCCGTCTGCGGTATGCGTGTACTGTAGATAAAATGCCTCCGCAGATTAACCCCGATTGGCGGCAATACGCGCCGTACACATGACATGCCGCCAAAAGCCTAACACCGGAGGCACTTGCGAGATCTTGTGCGACCCCGGGAAGGCCTAGGACGTCACCGTGCAGCGATACGAGCCGTTGAGTCGAATTGTGCTCCCGCCCGCAGCGAGTCTGAAGGTCGCCTGTGGGGCCGGGTGCTGCAGCACTCACTTCTCGGTCAACGTACTCGGCTTCCCGAGGGCGGGCCTGGCGACATGACTGCGGCGTGCGGAGGAATCGCGCACGGGCCCCCCGCTCCTCTCACCGATGCTGAGGGAGCCGTGGATGCTCGCTGCACAGCTGCGCTGCAGGTCGGGCCGCCACTACGTAGGCCAAGACGGCGACGGCTACGCGGCAGCGCCATAGCGTCACCGCCTCCGAGCCCACCACTGTGCCGCGCCCGCTGACCCTTCTTTTCGCTCCACGGCTCGGGAGGCGTCTGGCATCTGATCCGACGCTAGCGCCGGGCCAAATCGTGTCCCACGGTTCGCAGCACGTTGGCGAGGAAGCCGACCGAGATCACGGCCAAGGGACCGATCACACCCAAGACCAAAGCCAGCAACCCTTGGGACCCAGGACGAACAGTGTCCCCAGCGAGAGCGCGGAGACGGCAACAGCAGCATATGCAGCTGCACGCGCGAGCGTGACGCTGCCGGCTGGGCGCCGTTGTCCTCGGGCTCCTTCAGGCATGGATGCCGCTCATCCACCAGGTTGCATCGCGAGGCCAGACGCGCCCATCGCCCGCCATCCCTGCGTCTTTGAGATTTGCACATCGCGTTTGAGAACCTCAGCCTTTTCGGATTGCGCCCCGCCAGACGGCAGCCAGCTGGAGCAGCGCAGTCACGCCGCAGTCAGTCACGCCGCAGTCAGTCACGCCGCGCCCCCATGGTCCCCACGCACGTCTCGTCGCCTGCTTGCTTCCGGCAGGCAGCCTCCTTCTTGCCCTCTGCGCGCTGCCTGAGCCCTGAGCCCCAGCGCGACGCCTTCCTGGCTGACGGAGCGCGTCGCGAGCTTGCATTTTGTTCCCAGACTGCCGGGTCCGATTGTGAGTTTGTGGCCTCCAGCGGCCCTTCTAGACTCACCACAGTCGTCCTCGGGCTCCCTGAGGGCCTCCTGTCCGTCGCAGCGTGCCACGACTTTCATTCTTTGCTGGAGCGCCCCCTCTGCCGGCCCCACCTCATGCACTGCTGATGACACTGTTGCTGCTCGACCACTGAATCTGCGTATACCGAATCCACACAGTCCCCCCAACACCACGAAGCTGCAGCCCACCCCCGACTGCTCCGCTCACTCTGGCCAAGCTTTGTCAACGTCTGGTTCTGCGTGCTACCTGGCAGCCGCGCCGCTTTCGGCCGTGATCTCCAGTGCTGCCTTCCCTCGTCCTCGCACCACCAACCATCAGGCCACCGCGCTAGCCCACCATCCTGGAGTCCTCTAATCATCCCCAAGCCCTGGAGGACGACGATGAGGGGAAGGGTCAACGCCAGCAATGATCATCCGGACTTCATCGAGCGAACGTCGTTGTGCTATTCTCTTGCAGAGCCCGGGATGGTGAAGCACAGCCACCAGGATGGCTTCACCGAAGGCCTGCGCCGCCTCTACGCACCCGCCGAGAGCAACGCTTTGGAGCAGCTCGTGCAGTTCAAGACCAACCTCAGGAAAGCGACGACTGACGAGTTCTGGCCACTACTAACCGAGGGCCTCACCGATATCACCAGCGCCCAGTATGGCTTTGTTTCGAAGCGCATTCTGGTCGACGACATGCATAGCGCCGTCGAGATGCCGCCCATAGGGGAGCCGGGCGCCTGTCTGATGGGTGCCGCATTTTATATCAACGACGGACACGGATTCAAAACTCATCTGAAAGACTTCAAGTACCACGCCTACTCGTGCCCATGCGCCTACATGAAACACGACAAGGTCTTCATCATCCCGGAGAGACTAAACGAGTTCATTGTCGACAACCCAAACGACCTTAAGGTGGCTGGCGAGGCGTATATGGGAATCCCACTGTTTGCTGATGGAAAGTGCTTTGCCCATTTTGGTGTCATGTGGTCTCCAGAAGGCGCTGCCAATCGAACGCTAGGCTGGGGCTACTTGGAGATGCTCTTCCACAGCCTTGAGGACATCATTCTGGACCGGGTGTTGCAAAGAGACGGTTTTGCCAGACCTCCTCCGTCACCACCGAGCGAAACCGCCGAGATCCCTACCCCGCGAGTCTTGCCCCACGAAGCCATCTCCATCGCCCAATCACTCAAACCCTACGCCCGAAGTCTATCCCACGAACTGAGGACCCCAATGCAAGGCGTTGTGGGTATGCTAGACGTTATGCATGCCACTGTTACCGACCGTCCATTAGACGACACGAAGCAGATACGACAGATGCTGGAGGAACTGAAGGAGAACATCGAAGCGGTTCAAGGTACGAACTGAGCCGTCTGACTAATCACCCACCAGCTGACATCGTGAACAGACAGTTCCCGGCGCGCCGTAGTAGCAGCGGACAATGTAGTACATGCGTACGACATGAACATGGGAATACCCGAGACTCCTCTTTCTGCGCTCGACAACGATCCGGCATCCCGGGTGTTGGACGCCATGAACCACGCAGCCGGCATGCAGGAGAGCTTGTTGACGACCAAGGGATATCTCTTACCGAGCCCTTTGCGAAACATGAAGAGGAGGAGAGAGTCGACAGCTTGGTCTGCTGGCTCCGTACCGAAATTCCAGGCGACCACATCGACCACATCGAGAACCTCCCCTGATAGAAAGATAGACTCGAAAGGCCTTTCATTTGATCCCTCCGCTGATGCTTCGACTGCCCAGGTTGTGCCAGCTCCTTCATTCGACCGCGAGGAATTCCCAAAATCTCCCGTTTTTGCCTCGGAAGATACCGTTATTCCCGGACTACGGTATACTGACCTGCGTGAGGTAATCCAGTATGTCATCACCGACTCTTTGAAAGTTGGAGGGCGTCCTGAATCTGTGACTTCCCAAGAATTAAAGGGTGGTGCTATCATTGAGGTCAAAACGAAAAGCCCAAGTGGTCAGGAAAACGTGAAGAATATCGAATGGCTAGTAGACGGCGATGTGCCAGACACTATCCTCAGTAAGCTCCAGTCCAATGATGATTGGGAGAAACGGAACTAATCCAATTGCAGTTGATGAAAAAGACCTGGCGAAAACAATATCTTGCATTGTTTTGAATGCAGTCAAATTTACTGACGTTGGAACGATAACTTTGAGAGCAAAACTCAGCCAGAACTCCCGATATATCGTGATAACTGTGCAAGACACGGGTCCCGGGATACCTTCCGCATTCTTGCCGTATCTTTTTAAACCATTCTCCCGTGAAGATGTTTCTCTAAGTCGACAAACTGAAGGACTCGGTCTAGGTTTGATGGTCGCTAAAGGCTTAGCTCGTAAGCTTGGCGGTGACTTGTATTGTCTCCGATCAGATGTTTCGGGACCAGCGAAAGGCTCCGAATTTGAAATGCGGGTACCCCTTCGACCTGGCGAAATTTGCAGTCGGCCAGGGACGCCAAGCGGCTCGCCGACGACACGGTCGCGAAGGTCTGTGGATTTGGGCGTGGCTGAACGAAATTCGATTCGTCCACCAACACCCCCAATAATTCCCGAGAAGATGAACACGCCCTCTACTCCGAAGATTGTCGGGCCGCTTCATCATCTCCACATACCATCGCCGCCCTTACAAATGGAATCACCTCGCTCGCGAAATATGAACGGCCATCCTGCCGCGTTCAAAGGGATAACGAGGTCGACAACCTCCTTCGACAGGAAGCTTTGCGACAAGTACCCTCTAAATTTCCTAGTAGTCGAAGACAATAGGATCAACCGCAACCTCCTTGTTGCGATGCTCAAAAAGCTGGGATACAAAGACATCTCCCAGGCGTATGATGGCCATGATGCCGTCAACCAAATGAAGATCGAACGACAACACGGCAAAGAAATCGATGTCATTCTGATGGATTTGTGGATGCCCTTAATGGACGGATATCAGGCAGCGGAGGAGATATTCCGAATGGGCAAGCATCCAATTATTCTTGCAGTGACCGCGGATGCCACACACAGCGCGCTCGACCGGGCCGCAAAAGTCGGGATGAAGGGCTCTTTGTCGAAGCCGTTCATGATACTCGATCTGGAGAAGCTGATTACCAAATACTGCGCACATCGACGAGTGTATCCGCACATGGACACAGGATCAAACCTCCCGGCAGAGAAGCCTCTTCCGGCCATATCGTCGGTATTTGCGCAGCAAAGCACAGTGTAATATTTCTTCGCAGGCGTTACGTACGGCAAAAGATGGACTAGTAATCTGAGTCTGGCGGGACTCACTGATAGCATAGCATGGGCGATTCTTGCTACACGAAGTGCAGGTGTTCCCTTGATACCCTTTTCTCTTTTTTCTTCTTCATGTTTTGCATTCCAGCCCGGCTTTGGCTGTCGAACGTTGCATAGCGAGGGCGGATTAGCGGCGCATTTGGCTATAAAGGGGCTTTTGAGGCTCGTTGATAGTAGGCGGGACATTATTTGATGAACGCCGAACTTGGTATGGGATATAGGTGATCCAGATACTAGGAAGTGCAGAGCGCTTTATACAGACTAGGAGAGGTGAATGGATATCTACACTATGTTTGACTCGCTTTCTTGCCATCCTAGAGTGATCCTGCAAGCTAGAGTCCCTAATCATCTTGAGACTCGCCGCCGCACTGCACAGGCAGGCTTCGTTGAACATGGTGTGGGAGTCCGGGGTGGCTCAGACCGTTATCAGGCTCGCCGAAACCGGCGTTTTACAGTTTTGGGTAGCACAGAGGACTTCAAGCGGTGCTAGATGAGCATAAATGGTTTAAATGAAAATCACGGATTCGTGGACTGCCACATTTTAATCAAGAGAGCCTGACGGGATATAAGAATATTCTATAGGCAAGGGTGCGTGCACGTGGCGTGGCGGCCGAGTGCCTGGCCGATAATAACCCTCACTAGGTAACTCTAAGCGTCTTCGAGAAAGGACAGATTATAGATTTCGCCTTGGAGACCGCGGGGACGACGTTTCTTTCACCACACTTTCTTCCATGCCGACCCAGTCTGTCATTTAGGACTTCCTACTGCCTCGACTCTTCTTTCCACTCGTGGACCCCGAATACGCCGTCAATCTTTTGCGCCTCCACTTCTCAAGCAGCGGAGTACCTACCACGGCCACTTTTGCGCCGCGCTACATAGCGACGATAGTCCTCATACCCAAGCATGGAGAACGCGTATATACGGTCTACTCAAGACGCTTTAGCCAATTTCCAAGTCTCAGAAGCGGCCGGTCTGCCAGCGCAGCGCGTGGAGAGCTTGCGGGCAAAGTATGGACGAAATGGTACCACCCCACCCTAGGTTTCCGGAAGCAACTATGAATAACAATTCTGCGCAGCTTTGCCTGAAGACCCTCCGACACCGATCTGGGAACTCATACTCGAACAATTCAAAGATCAGTTGGTCATAATTCTTCTGGGATCGGCTGGAGTGTCGTTTTTGTTGGCATTGTTTGAGGATGGTGACGGATGGACTGCGTTTGTAGACCCCGCCGTGGTACGTCACGCCCTCATCCCACTTCGGTGCTTCTTGTTACTTTATCTAACATTTGTGATATCTTAGATTCTTACTATCCTCATATTAAACGCCGTCGTCGGCGTCTCGCAAGAAACTAGCGCGGAAAAGGCCATTGCGGCTCTACAAGAATACTCCGCCAACGAAGCCAAAGTTATTCGCGATGGAGCCGTCAAGCGGATCAAGGCAGAGGAGCTGGTACCCGGGGATGTGATCTCGGTGGCGGTTGGAGACAGAATACCGGCAGACTGCAGGCTGCTTTCCGTACAAAGCAACAACTTCAGCGTGGACCAGTCTATCCTCACCGGCGAGAGCGAGAGTGTTGGGAAGGGCACCAAGGCGATCAAGGATGCGGAGGCTGTCAAGCAAGACCAGATCAATATGCTGTTCTCAGGAACGACCGTTGTCACTGGACATGCTACGGCGCTCGTAGTTTTGACCGGAGCTTCGACCGCCATTGGTGATATTCATGAGAGCATTACTTCGCAGATTTCTCAGCCCACGCCTTTGAAAGAGAAGTTGAATGATTTTGGGGATATGCTGGCGAAGGTCATTACGGCTATCTGCATTTTGGTCTGGCTTATAAACATCCGGAATTTCAGCGATCCTTCTCATGGTGGCTGGACCAAGGGTGCGATCTACTATCTCAAGGTGGGTACAAAAAAGGAATTACACTGCAATATCATGCTGACATGACTAGATCGCTGTCTCCCTTGGTGTAGCAGCTATTCCAGAAGGTCTCGCGGTGGTTATCACGACGTGCTTAGCCCTGGGTACTCGCAAGATGGCAGCCAAAAACGCCGTCGTTCGAAGCCTTCCTTCAGTTGAGACCTTGGGAAGCTGCAGTGTTATCTGCTCTGACAAGACAGGAACATTGACCACGAACCAAATGAGCGTCAACAAGATTGTTTTCATCAACGAGGCCGGGACTGGACTAGAGGAGATCGACGTCGAGGGCACGAACTTCGCCCCTGAAGGTAGCATCACCTTCAAGGGCAAGCCTCTAGAACATCCTGCAGCGTCGTCCGCTATTATCATGAAAATGAGCGAGGTCGCGGCGCTGTGTAATGACGCTAAGCTGGCTTTGGATGCGAAGAACGGCACTTACAGCATCGTTGGAGAGCCCACCGAGGGAGCTCTGCGAGTCTTGGTTGAAAAAATCGGAACTCCGCACCCAAAGATTAACTCGACCAGGGCCAGCGTCCCTGCTGACGATCGTCTCCATTATTTCAGCAAATACTACGAGGACCAGTTTCCTAGGTTAGCTACCTATGAGTTCTCAAGAGACAGGAAGAGCATGTCTGTTTTAGTTGAGGGACCAAATACGCAAAGGCTTTTGATCAAGGGAGCTCCGGAGTCAATCCTCGATAGGTGTACCCACACCCTAGTCGGCAGCCAGGGGCATAAGGTTCCTCTTACTAGCAAACTCTCAAGTCTCATCAACAAGGAGATCATCGACTATGGCAACCGTGGCCTTCGCGTCATTGCCTTAGCTTCAGTTGAAGACGCAGGGTCGAACGGTCTTTTCAAGAACGCAAAGACAACGAAAGATTACACAAAGCTCGAACAAAACATGACCCTCATCGGTCTCGTTGGTATGTTGGATCCTCCTCGCCCCGAGGTGATTCATTCGATACGCAAATGCCGCTCTGCCGGTATCCGAGTCGTGGTGATTACTGGTGACAACCAGAACACTGCCGAAACGATCTGTCGACAAATCGGAGTCTTTGGCGAGAACGAAGACCTCACCGGGAAGAGTTATACTGGGCGTCAATTTGACGACCTCGGCGAGTCCGAGAAGCTGGAAGCCGCGAAACGGGCTTCACTCTTTTCACGCACAGAGCCAACACATAAGTCCAAGCTTGTTGATCTCCTTCAGCAAGCCGGCGAGGTCGTTGCCATGACTGGCGACGGTGTCAATGACGCGCCAGCGTTGAAGAAGGCCGATATTGGTGTCGCTATGGGTTCCGGAACTGACGTAGCGAAGCTTGCAGCCGACATGGTTCTCGCAGATGACAACTTCGCCACGATTGAAAGTGCCGTCGAGGAGGGAAGATCGATCTACAACAACACTCAACAGTTCATTCGCTACCTCATCTCGTCCAATATTGGCGAGGTCGTGTCCATCTTCCTTACCGCGGCCGCGGGGATGCCGGAGGCTTTGATTCCAGTACAGCTTCTCTGGGTGAACTTGGTCACGGACGGCCTACCTGCGACGGCATTGTCTTTCAATCCAGCCGACCACGATATCATGAAGAGGCAACCACGGAAGCGAGACGAGCCACTCATCAGTGGCTGGTTGTTCTTCAGATACATGGTCATCGGGACCTACGTCGGCGCCGCGACTGTTTTCGGATATGCGTGGTACTTCATGTTTAATGCCGCCGGACCACAGATTTCGTTCTGGCAACTGGTAAGCTCATCCATCTTCCCTCCCTCAACAAATTCTGTAAAAGGCAATGAAACTAATGACACCCAGTCCCACTTCCACAGCTGCAGCGCCGCCTTCCCGGAAATCGGCTGCGAAATCTTCACCAATGACTCCGCCAAAACCGCCTCCACCATCTCCCTGTCTATCCTCGTCGTCATCGAAATGCTTAACGCCATGAACGCACTTTCGTCTTCGGAATCCCTACTCACACTCCCCTTGTGGAAGAACATGATGCTCGTCTACGCCATCTGCCTTAGCATGGCGCTGCATTTCGCGCTGCTTTACGTCCCGTTCTTGCAGGGCTTGTTCAGTGTCGTGCCGCTGGATTCGGCGGAGTGGCAGGCAGTCATGGGGATAAGTGCGCCAATCATCATCATTGATGAAGTTCTCAAGTTCTTCGAGCGGAAGTTCTTCATCAACACCACGTCGTCGGTTGAGGTGGAGAAGGTGGAGAAGATTGCAAATGGGAGACCGAAGGCTGAGTAAAGAGGTTATGCTTGGAGCTCCTTTTCTTTCAATGGCATTCTTAACGGAGTCATGCAGATACAGGTGGGTGCATTGTCAGGAGTTGAGAAGAGGCAATTGGGTGAGTTAGGGGAGGGAGAAAAGACCTGATATGTCTTCTGCATACTGGCTGGGTGTTTTTGTACATTTTCGCTTCTGCTATATATAGATGAAAAATGCGAGGTTCTCGTTTGCGCCGCTCGCGAGAGCGGGAATGCGAAATAGAGTCTTTTCTACGCGAACGGATTCAGTGTTTATGATGATTACTTTCGAAGGAATCGTCTTCTATCTGACGCTACACTATGTGAGTGCCTGTTTCTTCCATCACGGCTTCAGTGCGACTCCCCGCTCCTTTTCTAAAATCTGCAAGATTCGTAGATCTGCCGCAGATTGCTCCGGCGTTGCTCCTACACCTAGTGGTGGAGGAGCGTTGTATGCTGGTACTTCCCTCCATGGCTGCCCTTTTGCTACCTCCAGAACTGTACCACCCCCATACTTCGATGATCCAGCCAGCACCACCATGCTCTCTGCGATATCTTTTGGACCAAGAGCTATCTGCTCTATCCCTTTGTAATTCTTAGACATATCCGGCCTGTCTGTCCATAACCTCGTGAGCACCATCCTGTTTCTAACTTTAGTAAAGGTATGAACCTGGAGTCTGAGCAGACCTTACCCCGGAGCACTACACACTACCTTAATATCCATATATTCATCCAACATCGCCAAACTTCTCACAAACCCCGATATAGCGTGCTTAGTGGCGACGTAGAGCGGTCCAGTGAAGTTCGGCGTCTGCCCAGTAATCGAGCCGACAACGAGAATAACGCCCTTCTTGTTCTTCGACAGAAGCTTCCGAATGCTAATCCGAGTGAACTTGATCGCATGCGCCACGTTGATGTCGATCGATTTGTAGCCATCAACTTCCGGATCCTCCCAGAAGTTTGACCAGTCCTTTGAGCGCGTCAGAAACAGCTTCGTCGAACCATTCCAGTATGAGATACTCACCGGCTCAAACACTCCAGCACCAGCAACGTATCTGTGCAACGGTC
This sequence comes from Mytilinidion resinicola, assembly GCF_010093595.1. Lineage (NCBI taxonomy): Eukaryota > Fungi > Ascomycota > Dothideomycetes > Mytilinidiales > Mytilinidiaceae > Mytilinidion > Mytilinidion resinicola. Next base: position 1,391,534 of record NW_022985445.1, on the reverse strand, counting down.
TTCAGTGACTTCCTCAAATAAACCATACAGTCTTCAGGCTTACAGATCAGGGACGTCTCCGAATTCCTTCTCTGATACGTCCAGCAATGTGTGCAGCTGGTCCCATTTTGTCACGTCCGTCTGCTGGTACACGACCTTCGATGTGGAGCCTTTTGTAGTTGCGATCCACTCTTCCGCTTCGGGAGTCAATCTGACATCTCCAATGACGACGTGGGCGTTTCTTTCATGAGCGAGTTTTGCGAACTCAAGGTTGATACCTTCGTTCGCTAGTCAGCCAACCCTCACCGTTTGTCTCGATGAAATATACGCTTGGCTCACCTGATCCTGCTCCAGTGATCACTACGATCTTTCCATCGAGCGGGAGCTCTCCTACAACCATGATGAATGAGGCTGGGTTCCAGTGGGAGCACTAGGGAATTTGATAGTTGCTCAACGCGGAGTGATCTTGCTCAATGCAGCTTCCGGTAGAATAATGTTCTACTTATATAGGTCTACGTGGTTCCACGGGGAAACACAGCAGTCCCTTCCAAGGTCTCATCACGATCATCTGCATACAGACCTCGCAACGTCCGGTGACCTAGCGTGTAAATCAAACCACATATCTGCCTAATGAGGTTAGCATTCCGAGCGTCTTTAGGGTTGAATAACAACTTTCTAGCCAATCAATTTCCGGGCCAGTCAAAGATCGGCTAGAAAGTTGCTATTCACCCCTACAGGCACTCGGAACGCTAACCTCATTAAGTAATTTCGTGGCTTTGATTTACACGCTAGGCCACCGGACGTTGCGAGGAGTCTCTATCACCATTGCCTGCGTAAATGCCGGAGCCTGCTACGCCCGGACCCCGAACTGACTGCTGGGCCTCAGTAAGCTTCCGCCAGTAAGACAGCTACAAGCGGCTAGACGCCATAGAAGGAAGTGTTGCGAGCGCTAGTAAGAAGCTTAATCAAGTTCAATTCGATTTATCTAGTGAGCGCTTGGCGCTTCTGCCAGCAGGCACGAACCGCAAACAGCTCATAACGACGAAACGCAACGATTGAAAACAGAGCCTGGCCAGTCCCTCTCACATGCCAGATTCACTTTTTTGTTGCTAAGCCGGTAAAAATGTCGCTTTCGCAATGTTCCTACGACGCTGGGTGGCTGCTTTTGCCGGTCGAAGTAGAAAGGGGTGGTTTTCACAACCGCCACCTAGTCTTTGCCACGATACCTCAGGCTACAGCACATAGAGATCCGGTTCTTTCTTAAGTATTCCAGTCATGTTCGATGTTGTTTCTCCATACGAGTTGGATTTCGGGGACCGGATTGAAAGTTGCGAGGCTCCGAAACTTGCAGATGCTCCATTACATAAACTGTTCTATATTCCATCTTCTAATTCTCAGTGCTCTCTAGTCATCAACATGTTATCACTTTCAAATCTCATAAAATCCACTCTCGATACATGTCCATTGTTCCAGATTTCTTTCCCAGTATCTTAACAACATTGGAACTTTGGAAGGGAGAAATGACGTTCATTATTCACACCATCATCCTCAAGGTATCCGATTTGTGCATTCACCCCGCATATATGTTCCTCGTGCGTTACCCCGCACGACCTGTCCATGGGTGCGGACACGCACACTTGTCAACTCCTAGTGCATGATCCGGAAGCGTGTTGCACGCCCGGCTTCGGAGAAGGCGAAATATTATCCGAATAACGGGCATTGGCTTATCACCAGGGTGAACCATACCCTGATTCCAATACGTAGCAACTGTAAGAGCTTAGAGGACAGAGAACAGGAATGATTACTCCTGTCCGAGGCTCTCACAACTGATTATCTTCAACAAAATCCTTACCTCCACAGCTTGTATCGTACGTCAGACCTTACATCCCATATCTCACTACTCACCTCCATCCCCTCAGTTCTAAGGACAAACAACTCCTACTCGCCCTCCCGCCGGCTCTTCATCCGGCAATGACTACCCCCACCGCTCCCCTCACTACGCTCAGTAACAGCGACAGCCACAAAGGCGGCGTATGGCTCATAGCATTCATCACCCGCCTACCATCCTGGACGCACGAAGAATTCTGCGCGTACTGGAAGGAGACACACGCGCCGTTAGTCGCGCCATTCCTCGCCAGGCACGGGATCATCAACTACCGCCAGGTACATAAATACCCACCCCGTTCATCTAGTATAATGACGATGCGCTAACGTCTCAGATCCACATCAACCCGGCCACCTCCTCAATCCTCGGCCTCCCAGCCGAAAGCGCAGTGCAGTACGACGGAATCGTGCAGCTCCAGGTCTCGAGCCTGGAGGCATGGGCGGAAGCGGTGAAGGACCCGTTCTACACGGACGTGATTGTGCCGGGTGAGCAGCATTTCTTCACGGGGAAGAAGATCGTGCTTGGGGTTGTTGCGGAGGTTTTTGTGGGGGTGGAGTGGGGGGAAGAGTTTGGTGTGATATAAGACTAGGCCTCACATCCATTTCATATTGAAGATTACAAGTACGCCCGTCCAAAGACGTCGTAAAAAACGTCCGAGTAGTTCCCGTCTTTGTCTAGCAGCACTGCGGCTTTCGCCCACTCTGACTTTATCTTGTTCTCGGTCTCTGGTGTGCGCGGCACGAAATGCGACCTGGGCAGTGCTGGTCAGTGCCGGATATATCTCGCAAAGATGGATTTCAACCTACGCGTATTTCTCCGGCTCCGCTACGAAACCAGGTCCCATCACATCTGCGTTCAGGGGTATCGGCCTCCCCTCCGCATCCATGCCCTGCTCGATCTTGAAGCCCCATAGAAGCCTCGATATAGCTACAAAGAGCGAGCGATCTGCAATGTGGATACCGGGACAGATACGACGGCCAGCACCGAATGTGAAATGGTCGCGTTTAGAGCAGTCCGGGAGAGAGGCCGATTCGTAGGAGGTTGTAGAGTCGTCAAGATGTCGCTCGGGGAGGAAGCGACGCGGGTTGAGGACGCGGCTGGGGTCATTGTTTATCGCCCAGGTCTGTGATCAATGAGCTCATGTAAGAGGCGGAGAAGAGAAGAGGGCCGCGGACATTGAAGAATATGACAGCGCGCTCTGGAATCTTGAAGCCCATGTATGTATCGTCGCGGGACACTGAGTGGGGGACCCCCGTCAGTGCAGTAGGAAGCCCTGAATTGTCAGGTTAATATCTAGAAGGATGGTGTTTGAGAGAAGTACTGACATCGCAGGCTCTCTTTGACACAGCTCCGCACGTATGGGAGGCTGTCTCGATCATGCCAGTCTGGCATCCGCTCCGATCCTATCACTCGGTCTATTTCCTCCTGCGCCTTGGCTTGGACGTCTGGGTACAAGATCATGGCTTTCACAAAGGCGAGAAGCGTATTCAGAGTCGTATCGCTAGCCCCTGCCCAAGCGTGACCCGCATTGAACGCAGTCTGCAAGTCAGTCATTGCGTCCTTCGCGTCGCCTTGTTTGTTATTGAGCAGCATATCGACGGCGAAACCTGCGAAAAGCTGTATTAGTCAAGTCCAGTGAAAAAAGCCTCGAGAAAGAGGAAATACCATCACGTACAGGGCTTCTTGTTCCCCCGATCGATGTTCTCTTTTGCCTTCACCAATTGACTCATCCACAACCTCTTCTCGATGTCTAACAACTCGAACATCTCTTTCTTGCCAGCGCTCAGCCAGGTGGGCATGATGCGATATATTGGGCGAAGGAACTTCCACCATTCGGTGACCATCGTCTGCGTTCCAATAGCCGACCATCTCTCGATCCACTGACTTGCATAAGCTCTGGAATAGATTCATCCATTGGAACGACACTTACGTGATACATCGTCTTCACGGCTGGCTGATCGATCGAAGTAGTCCTCCATGCGTATGCAATCGTCGATCCCAAGCTCGTCGTATACCGCTTCAAATGAAGCGACACATCGTCAGGCCGCTGAAGGATATCTTGTAGCAATTGCGTAGTCTCGAAGTACTGGTACGGCAGATACTTATTTGCAACGTTGCCGTTCAGCAGCAGGTGGTATGCTTTCCTTTGCCGCCTCCAGATATCGTCGTTGCTAAATGTACTGCTTTAGTATCTCGCAAGCCTCCTCTGTCTGGGGCCTTTGCATACTCTCTATTCGTTATCATCAGTCCATCTCCATATTCGCGAATCAAGCTGTCCATGCGCACAGAGTAGATGCTGCTTTGCTTGTCAAGCAGATCTTTCACTGGCTGGTCTTTGTTAAGAACGATAATGTTCATGTCCGCGCCGAGCTTCAGAGAGAAGACGGGTCCGTCTGCGAGGCATCAGCGAAGCTCTGAACGGATACGAGTGCGATTCGAACATTGCTTCCCCCATTTTGCAAACTTGAGATGCAAGTCTTTCATCGGCATCTGATGCAAGTTGCCAATGATTGGAAGGGTCGGTGGGCCTGCTCTTTGTCAGTGGAATTAACTTGAAGACCTCCTCATGGAATAGGTACCGGGAGGGTAATCAGCAGGCCGCATGCCATATCTCGAGAGCCTACGCAGGACAACAAATGCCACAACCGCAAGCGCGACTCCAATTGCTAGATACGGTGCGTTGACTGAAGTCGGCATGTTCGTTAAGCTGTGAGAATAGTGTGTGATCCAGATACTCGCAACTAAATGGAAAGCATTTTTGATTCAAGGAAACTTGCGCCCCAATTTACAGGGACCATGATGCAAGAAAGTAAAGGATTGGTCCGGTCGGAGCTGCATGTGTTGTTCCCCGGTCGAAAGAGATGTAGCATGGTATCTTCCTTTTCCCCTCACCCTTCCCCAGACTATGCCCCGAACCTCTCCGGATCATCAAGCATCAGGCTGTTTCCGGGAGCCATTGAGTCGGGATCCAGGAGGGTTAGATATTGGCTCGCCAAACGAGACAGTTCATAGCAGAGCATACTATTTTCACCACAAGGAGGCCCTTTTTGAAAGTGATGCAGTCGGAAATAGCCCACTATTCTCCATAGTCGTACATGATTTACAAAATCGGCCCAAACATAATTCCATCACTCTCCTTTATCCTTCCACGACGATCTCCTAGCAACCAGATATTCCCGACTCTGAATCGCCTTGCGAATCCCCCACAGCCCCCCCAGCGGCCACTTCCGCAACGCCCACGCGCCCCAGCCCCCTTCCTCCTCCGCCCGCCGCTGCGCCTCTTCGTCCACCCGCACCTTATGCCACATGCTCGGCAATCGCTCCGCATGGTACTTTTTCCGCAGCCCCTCATACCACTCTTTGTCGAACATTTCCCAGAACTCGCCCTCCGGGTAGTAGGTGTGCGCGTACAGCCACTTCATACCCCCTAGCTCTTTTAGTTTAGCTTCGAGCTCGCGATTTTTAGTAACGAAGGCAGCGGGATCAGGAGGCCCGAACCCCCACAAGCCGACGTTGAGAAGAGGCGCGAGGGTCTTCTTATCGGTTTCTGTGGCAGAGGTGTGCGGGTGCAGAGTTGGGAGGCGAGATTGACGCAAAGGGCAGAGCCAGAGGGGCCAGATGTTGAAGGAGGAGACGGTGTAGTCTATGAATTTCTCGACGGTGGGGTAGGGGATTGCGAGGTCCTGGACGACGTAATTCCTGGATTGGCCGGAGGCGTGCAGCGCTTTGTACAGCATGCGGGTGTGCAGGAAGTCGTCGAGGAACCAGCGCGTGAGCTTGTTGAATGGGAAGTTGAAGTAGGAGAAGGCGGAGCGCCCGACCCAGAAGCCGCCGCGGTCATAGCGAAAGAGGTATTCGGCGAGTGGTATATGCTCGGTGATGGGTGTAGTGGCAGAGAGGGTACGGTCGTGGACGTGGAGGTAGAACCAAGGATCGCTAGGGGCGCTGAAGTGCTGGATAGCAGATCCTGATGGGAGGGAGTCCGTCATACGGCCTGTAACGATGACGCCATGATCTTTAGAGAAGAGGATCCCGTCTACGTAATCGTGGGCTGGGTTGAGCGTTTCCTCTTTGACCTTTGCTACGGCTTCGGCAACTGAGCGGACGGGGTGGTATGTTGCTTCGACGTATTTCTTTGCTTGGACGAGCTGCAGCTCGAGCAGTGTCGTAATTCCTAGAGTCCCTACGGCTCCAGAGGCTCCATGGAAGAGGTCCGTGTTTTCTTTTTCAGATGCCGTTACGACCTCCCCGTTACCGAGGACGACTTCGATTGAATTGACGGTTTCATTGAAGTATCCGTATTTGAAAGAGCTGCTTTCGCCGCCTGTCCCTGCAAACCCTCCTCCTGCCGTGATACCGGGAAATTCCATCACAACCGGCGGAACAAGACCGTATTGCATGGTCGCCTCAACCAAGCGGTCCATAGGCACATTAGGCTCAACAAGCGCCATTTTAGTCTTCGTGTCGACGCGCAGGACGCGTGAGAGTGCGCTGATGTCAACTGTGTTCTGGCGGCCCCCGGGTCGCGTGCTGTTGGTGGAGCCATGAAAAATCCGAAACGGCTCCCGCCGCTTGAAGTATTGAGAGACGCTGGAGGTAATTTGACAAACTACATCCTTATGGTGCTTCATGGGTGGGAGTTATTGACAGTTGAACAATGTGTGAAGAGGTAGAAATTTCTGACAAAGCGGATCTAGAGTAGCGCTCTTTTACCAATATTCTAGTGACAGATAAGAACGAGTGAGTCTATAACAAAAAGGAAAAGAATATTCTAGATGGGAACGTGATGTACGCTATTAATGAGCATCTCGTTGAGGGAGTCGTGACGTGAAAGACCGGCTAACTTTTGCCTGAGCACCAAGCGAGGCATTGTATACTATAGTTCAATAAGTGGTACTCGGGCATCTCAATCTCGCTTTAGGAGTATTACAATCTTTAGCAACCCGCTTTCCTGAGAGTATTTACATTCATTACTATGAGAGGATATTTCTTACAATTCTTTGACACCGCTTGTGGTGTTCGAACATACTAATAAAAATTGGGTACACGCCCAGTCTATGTACATCTTTCTATTGTCGCCGAAGGTAACCCAGCAAAGGGTTCAGGTCTGTTGAAACCATAGATTGTAATCTTCTTTACATTTCTGACAGTTTCCTGAAGCACTTCAAGCGTTATAGTAGTACTACAAATTATTATCGAGCACTTTGTCTAGACTCACGTGGCACAAGATATATACACCATACTCAAGATTTCTTATCTAGCTCGGAAGTCTACATTCACTGCCTATAATTTCGCCTTGACCGTCTTACCGCTTGTCTCCTCTTCTGCCCTCGCCTTCAATACCCTTCTTAAGATCTTGCCACTGACACTTTTTGGAATTTCCTCCACAAACCGCACACCACCCCTCAGCCGCTTATGGCCCGCCACCTTTGTAGCCAGCCACTCAGCAATCTCATTAGAATGCTTTTCACCAACTGGCTCTGTCGCCTTTGAGGCGACAACATACGCTCTCGGCACCTCCGTCGCCCGCCCCTCGTCATATATTCCAATCACCGCTACGTCGTCGACCAAGGGGTGCCCCACAAGTAAGCCCTCAAGCTCTGCAGGCGGCACTTGGAACCCTTTGTACTTGATAAGCTCTTTCACGCGGTCCGTGATGTAGAAATTGCCATTCTCGTCCTGGTATCCGACGTCGCCAGTCTTGAAGTAGCCATCCGGAGTTAACGAGTCTGCCGTCCGCTCGGGATTGTTGAGGTAGCCCTTGAAGATGTTCGGCCCCTTCACCCAGAGCTCGCCTGTCTGGCCCGCTGGAAGCTCTTCGCCCGCTTCAGAGACATACTTAGCGGTCAAGTTCGGCAGAAGACGACCAACACTACCAATGGTCTTGTCCCAATCACTCCAGGGCTGCATGTGAGTGGTTGGGCTTGTCTCGCTGAGCCCGTAACCTTGCTTGACCTTGAGGTTAAGGCGGGAGTGCAGCGTCTCTACGAGGTCTTTGGTCAAGGGTGCGGCGCCCGAGTTGAGCATGCGTATGCTGCTGAGGTCGTACTTGGAGACGTCGGGGTGCTTGGCGAGAAGGAGGACGACCGGGGGCACTACGTAGGCGAACGTGACGCGGTAGGTTTGTATGATGTCGCAGAAGGCATCCAGGGAGAACTTGGGGAGAACATAGAGGGCCAGGCCAGCGCGAAGAGAGTGGTGTATTAGACACGTGAGGCCTGCGGGTTCGTGTTAGTATAAACATGCACTTGAACAATAATACTGAGAGTCCGAACCATATATGTGGAAGAAGGGCAGAAAGGCTATGATTCGATCCCCGCTCTTATCTGGTCCGTTGTCCCACTTCAACAGATTCGCCTCCCCGCTCATGCCTTGCAACACGTTCGCAACGATATTCCGATGGGTCAGCATCACGCCCTTTGGATGTCCCGTCGTGCCAGAGCTGTATACCAAAAAGGCCAGGTCCTCGGCTGGGTCTAGTTTCGTGCGTCGATATCGCGAGGTGCCGGACGTGTTCCTGATGCTTGAGAAATGCTTCACGCGCGCCTCTTTGTCTCTCTCGTCGCCCATGACTATGATGCGGTCATGAGGAATCCCAGCAATTGACGCGGCCTTCTTCGCCGTAGCTATCAGGGCAAGCTGAGTTACCAGCGCCTTCGCGCCTGAGTCCTTGAGTTGGAATGCCAGCTCTTCTGCGGTGTATCCCGGATTCGCCGGGGATAGGATCCCACCAGCCCAGTGGCACCCCCATGTTATAGCGGGAGTGTCGATACAATTCGGAGTGAAGAGTGCTAAATGGTCATTAGCAGGTGTTTCAACCACGACTGTATTTGTAATGTATGGACCTAGCACGTCGCCTTTCTGCCAGTCCCACAACGCTTTGAGGCCCTTGCCAAAATCGATGGCAGTGCTCTTGACATCAGCGAAAGTGTAGGTGCGAGAGGTGAAAGGGTCGATGTAAATGGCTAGTTGGGATTAGTTATGTTACTAGCTTTGAGTACAGGGAGTAGTGTGACTCTGGGGAAACATGTGAGAAAAAGCTTGCCTTTGTCGTCCGGATACGGCTTGTCGTTGCGCTCGAATAAGAATGCCCAAATGTCGACGTCAGGAATCTCGATCGGCGGATATAAAGATTCGGTAGGCATTGTGACTGTAAGTATTCACTCTAATAGACGCTTTACAACTTGGAAGATTTTGTTGGAGAGAAAAAGGCGGAAAGCGCGGAAAGTCAGCATCCTTCATCTTTCACGGAGGTCCGCCCAAGGGCCCCTCGTCAGAGGCGTACTCCAGAACATCAGGGCGGCAAGCTGCCCGGTTCGAAACGGCTTTGGTGAAGAAAGATGGCTGCGTTGCGGGGAAAAACACCGAGGCTTTTGCCTTTTGAGGTCTAGTACTTCGTATATGATAAGTGGGAGACGGGATGGGGGACAGAGTGGGTTGAAGTACGACTAGAGGGCACGATGAGGCTAACCATAGGTTTCTTTCCAGGTTATGTGAGCACTGCTGCATTAGAAAGGATATAAACAAATTGGGGGGCTGGGAGGCTTTTATTGCACTCGGCGTTCCCTAGAGCTAGGCTGACGTCTCGTCACTGACCAACCGTCGCCGAATTTCACCTCGAATAGCCCGAGGTACTGACCAGCTTCAAGCCCCCAAGACGGCATATACATACCTTTGTATCACCACAGCTCCTTATCCATGTAGTCTTGTCCCCAGTTCTCGAGGGCGTCGAATTGCCCTTGGTAGATATCAACCACTCAAATCCGTGCCACAATGCCTTCCTGGGCAGAAGCAACCGCCATCACACCCGTCGACTCACACACCTATTCTGCATTCCTCCACTCAGACTGGTGCATTGGGAAAGGTACATCGCGTCGCCAATTCGTTCTCTCAATTGGCTAAACTCCACACAGTGCCCCATGGCGGCTTTGTAACCGGCTGTTTCCTTCGCGTCGTCGAAACCCACTTCTGTAGCACCCTCGCCGCCCAGACACAACCCCATACCATCACTCTGCATCTAGAGTTCCTACGCCGCACAGAGGCTGGTCCAGCGACATTCAAGGTCAAAGATGTGAAACTAGGCCGACAGACCTCCGTGGTTCATGTTACCATGTCGCAGGACGGACGCGACGAAGTCGTAGGATATATCACCAATTCTAACATTCACACCGAAGAGGGCCTATCCTTTGACACCAGGTACACCCTCCACCCACCCTCGGCCCCCGTAAACGTACATAAGCTCCGAGATGGAAAGGATGATAATTGGGTATATGGACCCGTACCACATTCTGAGTTCCGCAAAGCGAGCACGAAGGTCAAATGGTTCTTCCCAAAAGCCGGTCATGCACACAGTTCCGTGGATGAATGGTTGTGCTTTTCAGATGGTGGCCGATTTACCAACTCAAGTATTGGATATGTGTCCGACTGCTTTCCACAAATCATCGAGTCCTTCGTGGGCAAGGATCAAGGCGGCACACACTGGTACCCGACGCTGCTTTTGAATTTGGACATAAAGAAGGCGCTCCCTGAGGAAGGTGTCGAGTGGTTGTTCGCCCGGGTACGTGCGAAACAAATCAAGAATGGCAGATTCGATCTAGAGGTCATTATTATGGATGACTCCGGGGATGTCGTGGCTTTGAGGTATTTACCATTCCATTATCATAGCAAGTACGGCCATACTAACAGAACTCAGCCACCATGTGTGTCTCGTATTGAGTGCTTCGAGAAATTTAGCTAAGAGGAGCACAGCAAGCCATGGCAAGCTATAGACGAGAGGCGATCTATTCAATATACCCACAGTAAATATAGATTTACACAAACTCATTTTGTATCTTCACTTCTCTCAACACGTTCGATCTCATGATGTCAAAAATGTGTTCTTTACTGACTTGCACCGCCTTGGGTATCTAAATTATCCATTAAAGTACTTCGCTCAGACAGCCGCCCTTATGTGAAACCTCAAAAGCAAGGTTTGCCCTGCTCCAAGCAAGCCTTTCCTGACGCCAATCAAAAAAATGTTCAAATTAATTACCCATCAGCCGAAATCTTTGCAGACGGTTTCCTCCCGTATACGAAAACCCTACGAACGTTAGTATAATCTCCGGCTTCATTAGTTGTAGCCGTCAGGAAGACTAGTGAGACATCGAGGAAGCGCAACTCACACTTCATTATAGGCATGCACCCCTTTCTGCCTCAACATGAGTCTCATCTCAGCCAACATCATCTGGACCTTCTCGGGCTTCCACCCCAGCACATTTGTGCAGAGAGACCAGCACCACCCCTCCATACCTTGCTCAAAATTCAACCGATTCCAAGTTCCAATTTCCTTGAGTCGCTCATTCTTGCACCATCCTCCTATGGGCCACTTGAAGCGGCGCTCGGTGATATCGACAAATCCCGCACCTCTTAGATCTTGCTTCACTTCGTCACCCGATCTTATAATAAGTTTTCCCCATGCTTTGCCCCCGTCTATTGTCAACGAGTTCCACTGGTTATAAACAGAGTCAGGCAAGACAGTACCATCGTCAGATCTTATTCCATTGCCTTCGACGGACTCAATCCAGCCCCCGGGTTTAAGGTGTGCAAATGCCTCCGCGTATAAGGCAGGCCAATCAGCCACAGCACCATTCATAAGACGGATGTGGATAAAGTCGAAAGACTCTTTTGTATAGAGCCACTCTTCGCAGCAGTCGTCGATCTCGAATTGGAGGTTAGGAGGGACCATTGATGGCTGTATTGGAGAAAGATCTGTCCCGATAACCGAGGCGGAGGGAAAGCGATCTGCGAACTCTCTGCGTTGTATTAGTTGGATACTGGAAAGTGTAGAGATGCTGAAATGACTAACATTGCCCATATACCCGTCCCTGTTCCCAAGTCTAACACACGCTGATTCCTAGTCAGTTATAGAGCACTGTCTTGGGTTACCATTGTCCTTGCCTGAGGGTGCTTTCCAATTGGTGCTAGGAATAACTCGCCATCTAACGTCAAGTTAAATATATGATGCCTACCGTATCGCTCAGCATTTATCTTCTAGAGCCGCAGCCTGTATTTCCCGGTATCCCTACATTATATCCAGTTGATCCAACTGCTGTTCATCGTTCGGCCACCTATCTATGATGAGCAAAGGCTAATCAAGTTCGTCAAAGCTGTCTTGCCGTACAAGTATTCTCCTGCTCTGAATCCGTTGTAGCGTCGACCATTTCGGTACTGGTAATTGTATATTGACGATTTGAGAGAAGTGGTCTCGCTGTCGAAGCCAGTCAGACAATGACTACTCCATGGTTCCTTCGGAGCTACTTACGAGGCACCATCACCATCTCCATAGCTAGAGTCGGCGTCGGAATTACTGTCCTAAGAGCCGTGAGTGACTGAATCGACACTCCTAAAATACATCAAAGAGCTCGAAAGACCCAAACGCACCACGGTGGTGTCGTCACTAGCTAAAGTGACACCGTCGCCAATATTCGACATGTTCCCCACTGGGAGGGAGGTTTAAAGAAAGAAATCAAATCGCAGGTGATGTCTAACAGAAAGCCGGGGCATGAACGCTTAACATCCTAGATAGCAGGGGCATACGCGGCGCTTTAAACTTTCCCAGGATTGCGCGGGGTTCTTGAGCATTGAACTGATCATCCACAGTTGGAAATTGAGTTTGGGGCGGGACATGATGAAGTAGCGAAGACGACGTTGGGGTACAGGGATTTAGGGACCGCTTCCGGCTGGTCCTATCTGAGCCACCATTAATAGTTTTACAAAGTATGGATCAGCTCTGCAATGGATTGGTTCAACTGGGATCACGTGACTGAAATCCTTCTTCAATATTGTGTAGCGCCGACGCTAAGGGGTAGAGCCCGCAGGAACGTGGCAGTTGGTCATGAATCGTGGAGTTGCTCGGAGCGCTGCGGCACAGCTAGGACAACACCAGACGCCAAACGAGATCGACTTTCGTCGATGCTTGCAGTATTGTTTCTCTACTTACTTCATATATCGTAGGTCTTCTATAGGTGGCTTCAAAGAACACGAACATCTGCCTTCTTGCATTCGAAGTCATAGCACCGATTTTCAACCAGTCGATGAAGGATTCCGACCCATCCACCGGTAACTTTTCAGGGGGTCTAAAAAGATCTGCCATGGGTATTGATCGGTGATTGCTTCCAAATTTCTTCACCGTCATACAAGGGTATGTGAGCCCGGTTGAACTCCTTTCTGACTGGCAGCATCACTCGTACTTCGGCGAGCAGAAACAAGCCAAGATGGGCCTTGCAGATGGGCCTTGCAGATGCACCTCGGTGTGCAGGTCGAGGATGGGCATGCATGAAGAGAGACACCACTTAAGTTCTGTGCCTCACGCGCTATTGGTAGGATTAACAACCGAGGAGCAAATCCTTGTGACTGCGACGCAGATGATGCCGAGTATGTACGATACCGGGGACACCACACGCAGTTCCGAGAATAGCAACACCATGACAGCAGACCTCGAGATAGACCGATTTCCCCCCCATTTCACTTAGTTAGCGTTCGACAGTCTCGATAGGAATCTATTACCGCGTTTCAATGCCCGCTTTCACCGCCTTGTGGCATTGCCCTAGCCTGCTTATGGCGGTCAGCAGGGCTACTACGCTTGCGTATCTCCTCGTGGCAGGTTTCGAATCCTTCCAGAATATCGGCAACACCGCTATCTGGGTTTCCGGGTCCGCGGCTGGCGGCAGCGACAGATCTGTGGAAGGCGTATGTGGAGGCTGTCAGGGATGCGTCGTTCTGCCATGTGCTGGAAGATGCGATGAGCGATGGCTACAAACATGGGTATGCTAAAACCGGATATGTTCACTATGGATATGTGCGACGAAATCAATCATTCTGAGCGCTGAACTGACTCGTGTCTCCCAAGAAGGCGGCGTTGTCCGCGTGGGTCTGAATGAGGTCCGCTTGCGCGATGCAGAAGTCCGTAGACTGTCATATGTTCCTCGCTTCCTTACCGACGTTCTCCCAAGTCATCTGGAATCTACATTGATGTAAAGCACTTAGCTTCACTTGACCAACCCGCAAGCCTACCAGGATATCTACAACTACAAGAATAGGCGGGACAACGAATAGCGTCTCTGCCACAGCTTCCACGAAGATTGCTCCTCTTTTCGATTCATCACCTATTAGGGAACTAGGTGTTATGAATCGATCTTTCTCGCAGAGAGCGATTAAGCAGGCTAAGTGGCGGTTTGTTGATCAATTATGAACATCTTTACGTATCTCTGTTTCGGACATTCCATCGACGCTATCAACGGGGCCTTCGTCCCGCACTACTACGGCGAACACGTCCGCGCGAAGCTGGCGCCTATGTGTGCTTGAGCAACTCTTCAATCAGATATAAACCTTCGAACTTCATGAGCTGGGGCTCTGGGGCTCTTTGGAAGTTGTGTCTTCGCCTTCGACTTGCCAGGAGAGTCTTGCTTCGGAATCGAGTGTCAATTTCTGTATGTCTCATTCACCAGATGTCCATCTTAGATAGTGGCAGATGTGCTGGGTCTGGCTTTAGGTCACTATTCCATATGAGACACGGAGACTGTTCGAAAGTAAGATATATGAAAGTTGAGTAGATTGACCAGCGAATTATTTGACGACGCACGATTACGGTCCCAGGGCACTCATATCACAAGTCGTAGAACGAAAGATATTAAATATACTGTCTATTTTTTTTGGAGGGTTTTCCTATCTGACTAGTCTATCAAAAAGCTGAAACACTACATCCTTCGTGAATGAATTACAGTTGCTAGGAGAAAGTTGACACTGATCGTGTCCATAACAGTTGTCGGAGTTACATCGGCGCTTGACCATAACGAGATATTGGGGCATTACGTTCCGAGGTGAAGATTGATTATGCGAGAAGAAAAGGTTCCTGAAATCCGAGGTAAGATGCAAAACAGACGATTGAAACAAATGAGGTATGCTCGAGGTATCATACTCTGCGGTGCACACCCTTCGCACCCCCGAAACTTAGGATTGCATTAACTCGAGCGTGGGTCTCAAAACATTGTTCCGTCGCTGGCTTTCACAAAGGTGTCCGTGTCCCATTCGCGTTCTTGCTCAGTAATGAGCGGCATAACGTCAAGTGGATTCTTGAGGTGCCCAACACCATGAGATGATTCAAAGGGAATGGTGTTTTGGGATGACGGGAAGAGTTCCTTGAAGTACTCCTCGTAAGCAATGATCTTGAAGAACTTCGTGATCTTTAACTGTCGCATTCGCCAGGCAGCCGGTTGAGTGATCTCGCCGCGATAGCGTTTCTTCGCCTCTTCCCAAGAAAGATCTCCGCACCAGATGCACCGCTTAGGCTTCATATCGTGGTAACCAAACATATCAGTAATACGAGACTGTCTCTCAAAGAGGATAGGTTCGCAGTTGAAGCAGTGTAGGCCGTCCATACTGCTGGAGGTAAAGGCTTTTGAAAACGACTTGACTTTCCCCAAGTGTGGCATATGTCCGTAATATATCGCGTCAAACTTGTCTCGTCGCTCCTGAAAAGAGTCTTCAACACAATCGCAGTTGGAGCAGTAATCATAGTCCTGATCGTCGTCCTCATCGTCGTCCTCATCGTTATTGTGGCGGCGTTCCTGCTCCTCGAGTACATCCACCAGCTCCATCAGCCGCTCTGCGTCGGGCTCACACCAGTCGTAGTAGAGGGCAGTGTCATCCACAGGCCAGTCCTCAATGTTGTTATTTGCACGTGGTTTACCACAGACTTGACAGCCCTCTTGAGCGTGAAACGAACAGTTTTCCGGAGAGGAACACGATCGCGAAAAGGTGAGCGTCGCACCTGGCTTGGGATGATGTTTTTCGAAAACGGAATTGATCCGCTCAAGAACATACGGAGCATAGCCTGCATCATCATGTACGCGTAACTTGAGATGCTGAACGTTTTTTCGAGCAACAATGCTGAGAATTGCGGAGACGACGGGATGCTGTGGGCTATAGAACATGATGTCTATAGGGCATACGGCTTCGTAGTATCGATCTGAGGCTGCGCAAATTACGAGATGATGTAAGTTCGGCGCTCGTCGTCCCAGAGCCCGGAGGAAATGTCCCACGCGAGAGGATGCAGTAGCGTCCGCGTCGGTGACTCGAAAGTAGACACCGATATCCTTGAGAAAAGGCATGTATTTACGGCTGATTGGGAAACGCTCGAACCATCCGGAGGAGCCACCGAACCCGGTGCAAAAGATCATCCGGTTTCGGGAGTACAAGATGCTCACGGCTTCATAGTAGTATCGGCGGCAAGTTGACAGGATTCCGGTAGACAAGATCATCTTGGACTTTGGCTCGTACTCTGCCTTTCGCAACCTACCGAACGATTCAACGCCTCTGAATATCGGTATAGGGGCAATGAGAAGGTCTTTGTAGATCATTAATCGTATCTCCACTGGCAGTCTCCCAAATTGGTCTTCGCCCGTCGTAGCGCAGAGTCTCCCCATTCCGGTGTCTAAGATGGGAGCTCGAGGATTCAGAAACCGGAGCTGAGACTCCATGGCTGAGATTCGTGCATCATTGTATTCCATGTGAGATTGAAGGGCCGAGATCTTGGAAGCGAAGGATGATAGCTGAGAATCCTGGGAGGCGAGCCGAGATTCCCAAGACGCAACGAGGGAATTAAGGGAGGAAAGTCGAGCATCACGCAATGCAAACTCAGAACCGAGGGAGGTAGACGAAGCCCGAGCATCAGTCATCGTATTGGCTGAAATGGTGGAGCCGAGGACTGAGGAATGAGTTTTGGCGCGACGCCGTGAAGATGCCGCCCTGGAGCTTCGAGCTGGCGAAGCCATCGCCGCGGGAGACGTAACGTACGGCTTTACCCAGGTCAGCAACTGTTGTCCAAGAGCAAGTGAGAATGGAATGGGTGCCAGGTGAGGGCTCATTGATGCAGTTGATCGTCATAGGTCGAAACCATCGTACAGTTTCCACGCATAGAGTAATCATCGCCCGTCGGGCATCGTGTCAGGTATGAGATGGAAGCTGGTCTCACCTTGGGATTGGTCAATGAAACCGAGTACGTCCTCACTCCTTGGGGCGGGGGAGAAGCTGGCGGGACAGCGACGAAGGGGATGGAGGTGGAAGAAAAGATGGATGGCGGGACTGTTGAGGAGATGATGGAAGCCTAGACGAAAAGCGCAGGAATGACGAAGGGGAAACAGCAACTCGACCAACGCGTCTTCGCATGCTGGTACTCACGCCCCATCTCATTACTATAGAGTAAGATAGAACAGGTCTTGATGAAGTACTCTGTCACCTTCAAGTAAGCCATTTGAGCTCTGTTTAGCCCTGTGTTATGGTGCTTGCGCGCAAAGTTTTTAAACATACCCAACTACGTTCCAAATAATCTAAAATGCTCCGAAATCTACCTAAAAATGCTCTTCCTTCAAGTGCTCTTACTGCTCTTTGGGGATTACCGCGCGTCAAGGTCAATCTTGCCATCTGTCTCCGAGTCTGAGCTTCGCAGGACTCTCTCGGCCAAGTCTCCGAGCTTCATCCAGTAGGCTACTCTTTTCGTCAGAAATACTGTTCCGCACCGGTCACACAACGCACTGGTCAGCAAGGTAAGTATTGGTAATATTTGGGTAGCCTCTCTTTTAGCTGCGATAGCTTGCTGTAAGCCCGACGTCCTGAATAGAAGGGTATGCGCCTCAGAGATCCTGCAATACATGGCAGCACAGTGTAGCGGAGTACCTTTGTGAGATAGATGCGGGAAACCCCCAGTGCGTTGACATCAACGGCAAGACACATGAAATATGTCACCAAGGGATTACGCCCTCCATATGAGCCGCTTCAACCTACGGCTCGGTGAAGCCCGCAGCTGTTCTGTGCTTTGGCTCCATAGTCTATGAGCATTTTGACGATTTCAAGTGCATACGGTAGATCATAAAACATCATTACTACCTCTAATGATGCGCCTGGAACCTGATAGCAGATAGAATTACTATACGGGCGTAACATTTAGGCCCGAGATTAGGATTCGCCCCGTGGATAAGTCTCCAGCTGATGAAGAACGTTTCGTTTCGAGGTATTGTGTGACTGTACGATGATTAACAGTGAACGGATATCATTACAGTAGATTTCAAACGAGAGAAGAAATGATACATAACAAGATGGTTTCACCAGATGTGTGAGCATAGGTTGGTTTGCATCCCGTCCATGATCTAACAACGCCTCAAATCCCTGCTTGGATCGAGTGCCAAGTTGGGTAGAATTGGTCGATGATCGTTCCGTGATGGAGTAAATAGCTGGCAACTTCTATCTTCTCCGCTTTGAACGCAACCTGCTAGTCGTCCGTGGAAGTTCTGGCATTGCGATCGTGCTCGCTTGTTAGTAACATCACTGTAAGAATAACTATTCTCCGGCATGCCTCGATGTATGTACGTGGCTCGTCTGAGACAGGACCACGAGGCTATTTTTAACATTCA
Organism: Mytilinidion resinicola; assembly: GCF_010093595.1. NCBI lineage: Eukaryota > Fungi > Ascomycota > Dothideomycetes > Mytilinidiales > Mytilinidiaceae > Mytilinidion > Mytilinidion resinicola. The sequence continues at coordinate 1,373,225 of NW_022985445.1, read as the reverse complement.
CTCAAAATCCTGAGGCGAAGTGAAAGTTTCCATACCTGTTAATGTGATAGAGAAAGGTTATATGAAGTTTAGAAGTCAATAATTAGAGAATCGTATCTATTTGTAGTTCATCGAAGCGCGCTCGTAGTCATTGGGGAGCGACCATAATGGAAGCCTGGGAGAAGAATGCATTATTGCGGCGAGGGAGAGTAATTAACTTGGACACGTTACGTCGTCGGCAATATGGAAGACTAACGACACAACTAGAGCCGGAGACCTGGTTTCTGGGTCAAAAGCCTGAGGGATTTGACGAACGTTCTTAGTAAGTTAGTAAAAAAGAGGGAGGCGGAAAGGAGGCGCCAACGATCGAGGAGCTAGATCGCTGCGCACGTGATCAAATATATCTTGGCATATTATACTTTATTGAGAAACATACCTATGAACTCAATTCTAGAACCTTGCTTTTCATACCAAGTTGAAGAGTTCTTTTCATGAATTTCTATATTATCAACATATACTTCGAGATGTGGCTGTTGAAACTCTTTATCGCGCGGGACCCGCATCTTCAACCGTCTTCAACCGCCACTTATAAGCCCGCCACCACTATTCAAGCCCACGACCACCACTTCCCCCACTTTCGCAAAGAAAACGCACCCGAAATCACTATTCCCTGTAGACTCTCTCCCATTGGGACATATCTGTCAGACTTCTGGACCTCCCGTGAGATCCGGAGCACCAACGCTGCGGCTCGCGGAGCTCCCCGGTCACCGCCACCTACTACTTCTCCACACTCGCAAACAAACATATTGCCTTCAGATGGGACTGCCGAGGATACGTCTACACACGCTGCGGGACTGTGGATAGAGGGAGCACACATGAGAGGGACACTTTGATGGATTGGAGCATTGTCATTGGAAAAGAACATGAACATGGAGGAACAGGCTGACGGCACATACAATGCGTTTATCGAGGCTATGCGACAACGGGAATATCCCATGCTCAAAGGTCAGCATTCACCACTTGGTTAGCTTGCCCGGGCTTTCAGTAACACGACAACAGATACTACATATCTCGATCATGCCGGAACTACACTATACGCAAAGTCCTTAATCGAGCGGTTTTCGGCGGACATGATCTCGAACCTATACGGCAACCCACACTCAGGTTCCGCTTCCTCCCAATTATCCACGAGACGTATCGAAGATATAAGATTGCGACTCCTCAGTTTCTTCAAAGCGGATCCGGCTGAGTTTGATGTTGTTTTTGTTGCTAATGCGACTGCTGGCATCAAGCTCGTTCTAGAGGCTTTCAGGGACCAGGAGCATGGATTTTGGTACGGATGTCACAGGGACTCTCATACGAGTCTGGTTGGCCTACGAGAAGCTGCAAACCAGCACAGATGCTTTGCCTCGGACATCGAAGTGGAGCAGTGGTTGTCGAACGAGACAACAATTTCGCAAGACATTGGATTGTTTGCGTACCCAGCTCAGTCTAACATGAACGGCCGCCGCCTCCCATTGAATTGGTCTCACCGGGTCCGGACAAACATCAAGCAGGATAATCATCGGGTCTACACTCTACTGGATGCCGCTGCTCTTGTATCAACGTCGCCTTTGGATCTGAGTGACGGTAATACCGCTCCCGATTTCACCGTCTTGAGTTTGTACAAGATATTTGGTTTCCCAGATCTTGGAGCTTTGATTGTTCGTAAAGCGTCCGAACACGTTTTCAACAAACGACGCTACTTTGGCGGTGGAACTGTCGACATGGTAGTTTCTATGAAGGAACAATGGCACGCGAAGAAATCCGAAACCTTACACGACCGTCTCGAGGATGGAACTCTGCCGATTCACAGCATCATGGCGCTTGACTCTGCGTTGAGCGTGCACCATGAGCTCTTTGGAAGCCTAGAGCAAACCTCGAGGCATACAGCGTTCCTAGCGAAGAGGCTGTATGATGGGTTGGCTAAATTGAGGCATGGGAATGGTCTGACGGTTTGTGAGATCTACAAAGATCCATCGGCAACCTACGGCGATGTGAAGACACAAGGGCCCACCGTGGCTTTCAATATACGAAATAGCTCTGGCGGCTGGGTGAGCAATGGCGAGGTCGAAAAGCTATCAACGGTGAAGAATCTTCAGATCAGGACGGGTGGACTCTGCAACCCAGGAGGGATTGCCTCGTCCCTCGGACTAGCCCCTTGGGAGATGAAGGAGAACTTTTCAGCTGGTCAACGGTGTGGAAATGATGACAACGACATCATGAGATCTAAACCGACAGGTATGATTCGTGTCAGCCTCGGAGCTATGAGCACAGTCGGCGATGTGAATGCTTTTGTCGACTTTGTCCGCGAGTTCTTCGTGCAGCCGGAGTCACAATTGCCTTCATACTCGCCAGTGATGTCTCTAGACGGAAAGCCACCAACATCGAGCCCATTTCACGTGGAGAGCTTGACTATCTACCCGGTCAAGAGCTGCGCGGGATGGAGAGTACCAGCCGGAAAAGCGTGGGAAGTGCGCCGAGAGGGCCTGGCCTGGGACCGTGAGTGGTGCTTGGTGCACCAAGGCACAAGTGTCGCACTGAGCCAGAAGCGCTACCCCAAGATGGCTCTGATTCGACCGAGTCTCGACCTGGACGAGGGCCTGCTTCGTATACGATTCGCCGGCGCCTCTCAATCACCAACATTACCTTCAGAAGTCACCGTGCCGCTTTCAGGTAACCCTGCCTTCTTCTCCAACGGGTCGCTGTTCGAACAAAAACCAACTAGAGTTTGTGGAGACTCTATCTCTGCAAAGACGTACAAGTCAAAAGAACTCTCGAGCTTCTTTAGCCAGGCGCTAGGGGTGGCTTGTCATCTTGCTCGTTTCCCGGCTGCCGGGAGCGGGATGGATTCGACATCGTCATTGAGGCACGCCAAAGCCCACCTCCAGCGACATCACGTACCCCCCAGAATGCAAGTTCCCGGCGCCTTTCCAGATGAGGTGCCTGCCCCAGATGCAGTGGGCGCCAGGAAGCCAATACTGCTGTCGAATGAGAGCCCGATCTTGACCATTTCCAGGTCCAGCCTCAACCGGCTCAACGAGCTAATCAAAGCAGAGGGCGGCAAGGCGGCGCAAGTAGAGGTGTTTCGTGCTAATATCGTTGTGGCCGAGGACCTGGCATCCGCTCCCGGATCGGAGCAGCCCTATGCAGAAGATCATTGGCGATGCATGCAGATTGGCAGACAATACTTCCAGATGCTGGGGTCGTGCCGCAGGTGTCAGATGGTCTGCGTGGACCAGCACACGGCAGAGAAGAATGAAGAGCCGTTCGTGACGCTGTCCAAGACGCGTCGGTTCGACGGCAAAGTGTTCTTCGGGCAGCACACCTGCCACCTGGCGCTTGGGGATGCTTCTTCCCCGGCGGCCCAGAATCCGACGATATCAGTGGGCGACGCTGTCCGTCCGTATGGGGACGAAGACATGAACGAAGACGAGGTTCTTCGAGCCGCAGTCAATTGCTAATAGCGTCTATGCATTTCAGTTTCATGTCTTGGTGTGTTCTACGTAGCGACGGCTATATTTGGCGTCTTCTATTCAGCATTCTGGTGCTTGACGCTACTCCAAAAGTCTCCGGGTGGCTTCGATGACGGGCAGCGAGTGGTGGTTTGAGAGGTCTTTGAAGCGGCTGTGGGGATATTTTGGGCTAAGGGCATGAGGCCAGTGAGCGTGTTGGGTAGATGAGGCACTGAGACGTCTTGTCCGGATGCGGCTTCACGGGTACAGAGTGGACGGGAGGTGGTGGCGGTAAGCGCTGGTATTTCGGGTATGGCGAAGCATTCTGGCACTCCGTTTTGGGCCAGTGGAGGGCCGTCTCTTGGTCGTCCTGCCACAGCGACACTGGCATGGCCAAGCGCTAGTGTGGTGAGGCGCGCGCCCTCGTCGACGAACCACAGAATGGTGGCTACGACGTCCAACAGCAGCGGTCTTGGGGGAAAGGCTCCCTCAAAACCGTCTTGAGATGGAAGCGCGCGCTGGAGCGGGCTGGCCATGCTGGCTATGCTGGATGTACTAGAGCGGTTGCATAGGCCCGAGTCGACATAAAGAGGCGGCGTGCCGATGCAGAAGGGTTCACGAGATATCTGTTATCAATCTGCACCATCAATCAAGCCTCGTTCAGCTCGCGCTCTCTGGCAGGGCCACCACATCGCACCGCGTCCCCCGTCTCACGCAAACCAAACGAGCCTCTGTCTCAAGTCAGTCAGCGCTCGGCATCCCCGTCGCAGAAGTCAATCGCCTCTCGCGGCCACGTTGCTCTCCGCGGTTTGATCTCGCGGCCGCCGCTTGGCCGTGTTTCCATCGCCGCCTCCCGCTCGCTCAGACGGCTGCCAGGCTCTCACGGCCAACCAGGCCAGCGTTTCGAAGCAGCGCTCGAAGCCGGTCGCGGGCAGCTGCAAGGGCGCCAGTCGAATCACACGGCCGTTTCGATCGCCTGCCTCATCTCAGCAGCAGGCCGGCGGTCGCTGGGCTCGCAGCCAACCACGCGCCCAGCCAGCGCCCGTCCAGTGGCGGCCCGTGGTCGTTGAAGCGCTGCAGGGAGTGCACTGTCGCGCCGGGCTGCGACTGGCCGGCTCGCGAGACAGGTCGGCGGCTGTTTGGGGCGCGCACGGGGCAGGCCTTGACGCTCTGCTGGCGTGGTGTTGCACCTGCAGCAGCCTCTCTCGAAGCGCCCGCCTCAAAAATAGACTCCTCTCCAAACCGCAGCCGGCCACGCACCGCGCGTGCCAGGCCCGCCCTCGACGCCAAATAACAACACGCCGCCGCCCTTCGCTCCCAGGTACCGCCGTCGTCCGCCCTCTCCTCCACCGCGGTGCAAAAGGCTCGTCCCCAGAGACCCCAGAGACCTCACCTTCGTTGCCAGCTACCCCCCCAGAGTCATTCGTTTGAGCTCCCACCATGGCCACCACTACCTCTGCGAAGCCCGCTCTCTCTGCTCTCAAGACGCCTCTCTCTGCCACCTACCCGTCCGAAGTGCGAAGCCCCATGGTCGCAACCCCCACCGCCATCAAGCGCGAGGATGGCCAGCAGACTCCCATCACCCCCCCGGCCGCCTATCTCGACTTCCTCAAGACGCTGTCGCCCGCCCTCATGAGCCCTCTGCCCACCGGCTCCAGCTCCAGGTTCACTTTTGGGGACCGTCCGAGCCTGCCCGAGACACGTCCCAGGTCCACGTCTTCAATCACATCACTGGCCTCCACTGCGTCTATTACTTCTTCGTTGACATCTACCTCTGGATCTTTTCCCTTGGACCGGCCCTCGCCAACCTCGTCAGTCTCGTCACGATCCAGCAGCTGCTCCAACTGCGGCCCCGCCTCTCCTCCAGCCTCAACGTCCCCCGCACCGGTCAAGACGGAGAAGGCCGACATGAACATTGTCATACCCCCACCATCACCCTTTGTACGGCCCATGTCTGCTCGCACTCCGCGCCTCTTCATTCCGCAATCGCCCTACTCCGCAGGAATTGTCGCACAATCGCCAATGAGCGCCCACTCAGTGCGCTCGCCGTATTCGGCCACCATGTCGCCCCGAACGTGGGACCTCGAGAAGAAGGGCAACACCACCTCGCGCCGAGTCAGCGTGCGCGAAGTTGTCACAAGAACCGTCACTTACGGCCGCACTCCAGTCGAAATGACTGCGCCTGCGTTCCCGCCCCTGGATCCAGCGCCTAAGGGAAAGAGGAGGAGGATCGAATAATTGGTGGCGGCCATCGGGGTGTCCAGCATTGCAGCAGCCGCTGTCGATTACGGCGTGTAAATGTGATGTTGTGGTGCTGCGCCGCTGGCTTGCATACTCCCGGCGCGTGTGCGTTGTTTACGCAGCACTCGCCGCTTCGGAGTTTATCCTCCTTTCGACCTATCTATCTACCTACCTGACCCTAAACCTTCTGATATTCACGACCATCAACTTACCTTCCATCTACAAGACCTAAGACACCACATTAAGAAAATCTACGACTTGCGTAATTACAAAAAACGACGAACCAAAGCGCTCACGTCCTGGTGACTGAGCACCCCTCGCTGTCACCAAAGCCGATCCACGAATATCTGGCTCCTTTTCTAAACCATCCCATCACATACCACGTGTCTCCAATCTCATTCCAATCTACATACCCATATCACCGCATCGTTCATCCACGAAAGCGTTAGACAGGGCGGCCCTGTCTGTCCTCCCTCACCCTCAATTTTCCTTTTGTCCACCTAGTTTAGTAGAAAGAAGGGACGGCTACGCTACGATGGGAATCACGTATGCTTGCTTTTGCCGCTGCTGTTATCTAAAGCCCCCCCTTTTGACGAATTAACTCGTTTGCTGTTATGGGAGGAAAATCTACTGTGTTTTTGGAAACTATTACTTCATGTCTTGCGCACCACTCGCGAAGGAGTTGAAGGAGTGAAACCCATGTTGTTGGCGGGAGAAAGCTTGCTACTGTGGTTCTGGCGCTGAGTGCGTTTCTGGCGCTTTCAATGGGGGAATTGGGTATATACCTACATGTTTTCTTCCATCATCTTTTTCTCTCCTCCTCGAGCTTCATGATGGTTGTGGTTAGCTTTGTTGCATTTATATGCCGTGGATTGAGAGAGAAAGCTGTCAATAGGACCCGTAACCCACATCAATCCATCAATCATCAATCAATCCTGACCCTAGTCCAACCCCATCGAACTCACCGCAAACCGCAAAGGTCTCCCTCGCCACCCCCATCCCCCCCAAACGTGACATCCACCCGTCCCCCCTCCCTCATCCCACCCCGGCGCCATCACACAATAACGCTCCCCACCCACTCACTCCCCCCCCTTCCCGCAGAAAGCCCATCACACCGACCGGCCCCCCTGGCCAATGAAACGCGACAAGTCCGCCATTCTGTGCGCGACCAGGGGGACAGGTTACAGCGCACCGGTGCTGCGACACGGGGCGTGATTGGGCGAGCGCGGGCGGGGGGCCAAGCGGTGCCCAGGGGCATGGGTTGCCGCAGCTTGGGCCCAAGCGGCTGGGTGCGCGCTACTAAGCGCCCGCTGGAGTGGAGAGGTGCTGATTGGAGGGCGCTGGGGGGGTGTTGGTGGTGTGGGTTATTCTGGGGTGTTGGTGGAGCGGAGGTCGAGAGGGAGGCGAGCCCAAGTAGCTTTTGAATGCGATTCGGTGGTGTTGGGGTTGGTGGTGGTGTTGGTGTTGAGTTGTGCATGCCAGGGATTGCGACGGGGGTGGGGTGGTAGTGGGCTCTGTTGTATTGTAGGGACTGGGAGAGGGTTTCCAAAGCCCCGATTATTTTTTGTCCTGCCGCCGTTTTGGTGGTGGGCTGCCATCATCGCCGTGGTGCAACGTTCCGAGGAAGCAAAGCACCTCAGGCAATACAACTCCACGGCCGTCTTGGCCGGCCGCGTGATGAGCTTGATAAATTAACCTCACTACCTCCCCAGTCCGTCCTGCCTGACTGCATGCAGGTAAGTGGGTCTGCAGCTACAGCCTAGGAGATTTTCTGGCTCATGTGCTGCATGAGGGCGTCCCGTTTCATCACATGGGCCTGGCAGGGGTGGCAGGAGGTTGAAACGGGAGACTTGGAGGAGGCATGTGTGGGCACGGTTGGTGATATGTTTTTGGGAAGTCAGTGCGGTGGGGTCTGAGTGTTGAGTCAAGTTCGAAGTGTGACTGTGTTTCTGTGTTGGTGGTGAGGCTGGGGGGATGCGAGTGGTTTCATGGTAGCTGCATGCGCGTTGGCGAGGGCACACCGCTTGCGATGATCTGGAAGGAGCGCGCTATGGAGGACCGACTGAAGTGTACGGAGGAGAGTGGGGAGGAGACTAAGCTGCTGAGGGAAAACATAGATGAGGCGCCACACACACATGTGACTATGCTTTCCTGATCGAGTAAGTCTCGGCAGTCAAGAAAGTGTTCAAAGTAGAATACGTCGACATGTTGTATACCTGTATTTGATTTGAGCCGATTTGGCTTTCTATAGACTAAGAGCTGTGAATCAGATCACTGACAAGCCGGTTTACAGAACGATATGAAATCAAGTACGATTTACGGTATGTTGCCCACAGCCCGTGAATTAGGCCTGTTGTTCTATCCATCATCGTAGAAGCTCGTGACCGAGCCAGAGGTGCTTCGGTCTCGCAGCTTACCTTCCAGACGTCCGAAAAGTCCTGCCGATCTGAGAGCTCCAGAATCTGAAGATGGAATACTCCGGATGTCTAATCTGACTAGCCATGTTGGATAGCGCAAACGGTCCTTCTTGCAACTTTGATATCATCCACACGATTAAGCAACGTTGCTTAGTATACCCTATCGCGCAGGTTTTGATTCCACAACTGTCGGCTTCCTATTAGAGCCTCTTCCACGGTTGTTTGTACATCATATCTAGTCCCAAGGGGCGTGGACCAGTGGCCAGACACCTAGTATGAACTATTTTTTGGGCTGCCATCGAAGTAGCGGACACGGTGACTTTCTCACCATGAACTATGCTCAGGGCGCTCAGTTGGTCTTGACGGGATGGAGCGCTAGATTCGGAGCCCAGACTCTCCCCTCCGCATCCTTATGCAACAAGAAGGGCAGCTCTTCATTCTCCTTCTGGTCCAGCCAGTTCCGGAAAATGTACCCAGGGAAGGGTGAGCTCCACCACCACGTAGCCGTGTTCGTAATATCGTAGTGCGGTCTCGCATTGTAGAATCCATCACCTTTAGCCATAGCACCGCGGCTAGCATTAGGCGGGCCGCCATTGAAAAATACATCCATCTCCTTGAGATCTCGCGGGGGATTCTGGTACATTGGCTGCGGGGGAAAGACGATTTTGAGTCCGTGCCAGAGTGCAAAGGACGACACCGTCGCTTCCGAGGGTATCGTGAGGCCCTTCTCAGCCTGCGCATCATGTACGGCGGCCAGAAGACGACGCGAAGAGCGCGTGATGGCTGGTGCGCAGAATATACGTGGTGTATCGACGCCATTCTGGAAATTGTGTATCCAGTCTCTATACACCCAGTCCTCCGTCCAGGTGACGTTGGAGCACGGGTTTGTAGCGATGAGATCTGCGTCTTCGCCAACGCCCCAGGAGAATTCGTCTTCTTGGGAAGAGACGCTTGGTTTTGGGCCAGCGGGCTTGACATCTGGGATTTCGACAGGGCCCCATACCCCGCCACCATCCAGAGTGGCGTCTATTAGGGATGTGAAATTAGCATAAGTACCATGGATTGACGGTATGTAGAGGTATGAAGACCGCTCTAGGCTCTGCTTCCGAGGTTGCTTCCGCGCAAAAGCATCCAGTGCATCTAAATAGTGGGCTGTGTGTCCTGAGAATCGCACGTCGAGCTCTAACTGCCAGAAGTGGTCATACTCGGGGTAATAGTGTGCGAAAAGTTGCAGCAGTTGATATATTTGGAAATTGGGGTGATGTGTCGCGGTTTTGGGGTACCAGTTCTCCAGCAAGGTCTCATCGAAGAGTACAGCAATGCTGTGTAGCTCGACGGGAACGAACTTCTCGAGCGCTGCGGTGTAGTTGGCCTCCGACATATAAATCTCGTGCTCCTTTTCGCGTATGTCGACGAGGAGGTAGACAGCATAGTTTCCACCAGTGCTCAAGCCGGCTTCAACAATAAGAGATCGGATGTTCAATAAGTCTTCCGGGGCGTAGTTGTATGTGTCATAGCCTCTCAGAACAATGGCTGTCCGCCCGGTTACCTTTTCGGTTCTTGACCAAGCAGAGCGGGGTGCTACCGGATTTGGTGGGACCATTCGCCCTCGTGAGGAAACATTCGCAATCGCCCCGAAACGGGCTTGATTTCGTGCAGCACAGGCGTCTTGCAGTCTTCCCCAATTGACGTGCTCCCAGTTCACCTTCTTCCTATTGTAGCCCTCGCGCTCGTCTCCATAGCCATAGGGTCCGTATTTGATGTCCGCAGTCATCCATGTCCGGGAAAGTGAGAGTTCGTCATGAGAGCCGAAAGGAGCAATAGGATAGGCTTCAAAAAGTCAGCGTCCACCAGAGTGAAAGTTCCAAGTTCTTACGAATGTCAAGGTCAATTGGAGTGACCTGATCATCAGAGTTGTTGGACAAAAGGCCCCCTCGCGGCCCATAACATGCGGTTGGCTCGTGGATGGCTTTATTGGCCCAGGGCCGCTGTCCCAGCGTATCTCGAGATGCTGGCAGATAATAGAGGGCTAGCAATATCGCTAGGAACACAATAACCGAAGCATACCGCCGCGTGAACATGCTTAACCCAGCGGCAGATTGAAGGTAGAGATGAAGAGATAGAAGGGAGCGCAAACTTAAGCGTCGTAATACCTGCGACAAAGCGAACGTGGGAAGCTACAGGGAATCGAAGTGGGTCCGGACCACGCCCAACGTCACCAGCAAATAGCCACGGGCCAGGCCAGGCTCATGTTCCAAGGTCTGTCGAGAGATGCTAGGCGTAATGGAGACCAAGCTTCATGCCCGCCGTCGGGAGCCTGCGGTAGCTTATCGAGCAATCATTATTGGATCGTGCAGCATAGCGTAACTACGCACCCACCATGTCGGGCTTCCCTTTACCCCTTCGATGTGTTAAGGCGGGAGCGGTGAAAATTCAAGAGAAAGCAACTGAAAAACATGTTAAAGGGTTTCTAGAGCATAGTTGAAAGCGAAGGGGTTTGAGATGCGAAGAAGTTAGTCACGTTACCGGCTGCGCACAAGTTTATCTAACATTGGAAACGACCGACAGTGACGCCACTCAGCTGCAGGCGAGACGACAAGAAAGGTGGATGATATTCCGTGATTTAGAAGGAGAGGACACGATGTTGCTTTGGAGGGAAGAGCCGGATATTCTATAAGGTATTGTGTTTAGCGTCTCTGCTGTGTCACGCACACGGACGCTTTATTCATAGGAAGGGACCGCGCATGTAGATGCAGCACCTTCGAAATTCCAAGTTCAACATCTGAATAGCCCCGTGGCGCTTTGTACGGCAGATTCGCAAAGCAAGAAAGACCAACAATTCACGTCACTTGAAACTACATTCAATTCGAAGTCATCAATCACACAACGCGAAGTCACGAAAGCTTGAACGAAGCCAGAACACTACACAAACCATCACGCTCCAAGAAAAGTCAAGCAGTGCATAGCACAGTGATGAACATATAAGTTAATAATCGCAGTTATCTCCACGAGTAAAGGTATCCCCGGCCAGTGGTATGCTACAAAAAGGCTAGCCTATTTCAAAGTCTCCAAACTCCGCAAGTAGATCCAGAGGTAGAAACGCCAGCCCCGCTCAAACAAGAAACAATGGATGTGTCCCCATGTCGACTATGTTCGAGCCTGATGTCGGAAAAGTATTGATGTGAAAGGAAGAGTCGGTGTACGGTGATGTGCCGGGGATAGTAGAAGAAAAGAATGAAGCACCAGATGGCAGCTATATGCCTGTGCCTAGGCCCTTGTGACGAGGTTTACTTCTCCTCGCGCTTGTCCTTGCTGCAAGATTGACCAGGAAGATGGCAGTAAGGCTCAGGAACTGGCTCGGGAACTGGCTCGGGCTCGCGCTTCTCCTTGCTGCAAGATTGACCAGGGCGATGGCAGTAAGGTTCAGGTTCGGGCTCGGGAACAGGCTCAGCCTCGCGTTTATCTTTGCTGCAAGATTGGCCGGGGAGATGGCAGTATGGGTCGGGCTCGGGAACAGGTTCAGGCTTAGCTTCGCGTTTGTCTTTGTTACAAGACTGGCCAGGGAGATGGCAGTATGGGTCGGGCTCGGGAACAGGTTTAGGTTCAGCCTCGCGCTTGTCTTTGCTGCAGGATTGGCCGGGGAGATGGCAGTATGGGTCGGGCTCGGGAACAGGTTCAGGCTCAGCTTCGCGTTTGTCCTTGCTGCAAGACTGGCCGGGGAGATGGCAGTATGGGTCGGGTTCGGGAACAGGTTCAGGCTCAGCTTCGCGTTTGTCCTTGCTGCAAGACTGGCCGGGCAGATGGCAGTACGGATCTGATTGAACATTGGGTTACGACTTGCGGGAAGATGACATATTGGCAACCTAAGCTTTCTTACCTGCTTCTGGTTCCGGGGCCGGGAGAGGATCTAGATTGGATCAGCTTAACGTCTTTCCTTCCTGCTGCAAGATTGACCAGGAAGATGACATCCGTAGGTTTTTCTTCTGGGGGCAGGCTCAGGGATAGATTCAGCCTCGCGCTTGTCCTTGCTGCAAGACTGGCCCGGAAGATGGCAACCCCAAGTCTTTCTGGCCTCAGGCTCAGGCTCCGGAACAGGTTCAGCCTCGCGCTTGTCCTTGCTACAAGACTGTCCCGGAAGATGGCAGCCCCAAGTCTTTCTTGGCTCAGGCTCTGCCACGGGCTCAGCCTCGCGCTTGTCCTTGCTGCAAGATTGTCCTGGTAGATGGCAGCCCCAAGTCTTTCTGGCCTCTGGCTCAGGTTCCGCAACCGGTTCGGCCTCACGCTTGTTCTTGCTGCAAGACTGACCCGGGAGGTGGCAGCCCCAAGTCTTTCTGGCCTCAGGCTCAGGTTCTGCAATGGGAAGGGGTTCGGGCTCGGGCTCAGGAATGGGCATAGGCTCAGCCTCGCGCTTATCCTTGCTGCAAGACTGGCCGGGGAGATGACAACCATAAGTCTTCTTACCTGCCACAGCGACGGGCTCCGGAAGAGCCTCACGTCGCTCCTTGGAGCACGACTGTCTCGGAAGATGGCAGTAAGTATCCGGGTTGGGGATTGCGAGAGCGTGGGCACTGGCAGCCAGGATGGCGGCAGCGATGACGGCGGTGAACTTCATGTTAATTGGATTGGTATCGAGGGATTGTGTTGTAAAAAGTGAGCGATGAAGAGTTCGTCTTCCTGTAATGAGTGGTGTCTGTCGGAAGAGAAGGACTTGAATGATTTGGGTCAAGCAGAAGTCGAGGAGCAGCGTAGAAAGGATTTATATGGAAGAAACGTCCTTGTCAACCTCAATAGTGGAAGATAAAGCCGAATAAGCGTGGAAGGTTCTGAATAAAGACCTGAATAGGGTAGAGGATCCCAGGGGCGAGAGGTACCGGGCCAATAGGAAGGTTGAGGTCTGGGCCGACTCTCAATAAGGATCAATAGTGACAATGAATAGGCCAATAAGCTGGCGGGTCTGCGGGCTATGCGGTACTCAAACGTCTCTTAGGCAGATGCTGCTGACCACGCGGACGAAACTGCTCTAGACCCGCGGTGGGGTATCTTGTTCCTACACCCAAGAGACCCCCAGGTAACCAATCACGGAGTCTGAAGCAGGTGGTGTGAGGCTAGTGCTTGCTAGTTGATGAGAGGAAGTACTCGATGAATGAACGGATCAGCGCCTCCTGGACCGAATTCTTGGAGACTTTGGACAAGAAAAGCTTCGAAGGGGATAGAGGATAATGAAAGATACAAACAGGATAAAGGAATACGGTAGGAATGGGCTTGTTGTCGGTGGTGAAGGCAAATTGATGCATTACCGCATTTGGGTTTCAATAAGAATCTCGAGGTCTTGGCATCCCCAACATCGCAACGCCACCCAGAAGCGTCGTTCGAGCCATTTAAGTCAAAGGGCATCGGAGAAGGCCTCGGTTTTAGCACCGCAAGTGGTCTTGTGCTGTGCAGAGTGCGAGCAAGTGCCGATGAGCGCGTGGGGATGTTCAGTCCACGTGGCAGACAGGACTCAAATTTCGATTTAGGGAGAAATCAAACAATTCCATGCTTCTGGAACATCGTACCACGTGTTTAATGCCGCCGAACTCAAGGTATGAAAGCACATTGGCTGCCGTGGAGGCGTGCGCTACAGTGTGCTCGGTCAGTGAAGCAATTACCGTGCTACAGGCGTGGCTCGGTTTGAAAAGGATCAGTGTCACGAAGGAATTAGAATGAACAAGCCGTTGCAATCTCGAAGCCTTAATTTGGATATATGAATTTTGCGCGATTAACGAAAAGAGGAGATGCAGGTGGTGAAGAAATGGCGCGTGGCACAACGGATGAATGAGCGATGAAACGACGCGAATACTGTATTTGCATTGATTTAGAAGATACACGTCGCAGCTACTCGCCATGCTGAGTCTTGTGGAAGAATGAGGTATGCTAGTGCCAGGATTGGAGCGTGAAGAGTTGACGAGCGCGATCATGAAAAGAGCGGGTGAGGTGGAAGCTCCCGCACGGGCCACCAAAAGTTGACGCCAAGATATTATATTGTATGGTAGTCGATGGCGTGTTTGGACGACAAGCAACAAGCTTCGAGCAAACGACGTGACGATGCGTCTACGAGTCCTCAATTCGAACAGCGCATCCCCATTGAAGAGTCTAGTGAATCCATCTCGATTGCCCCCATGGACATGCGCGTCCTGCAAAATTCGTGCTACTACAGCTCGACCGTACTCTATGCGGACACCGGTCGCTGAGAAGCCTTACTACATTACCACTCCAATCTTCTATGTCAATGCAGGTATGAGGCCCCCTGTGGAAAGCTGTTGATCTCTTGCTGATGTTGTAAGCTCCGCATGTCGGCCACCTCTACACAATGGTCCTCACGGACATCCATAAACGATGGCAGCTTCTGCAGGGGAAAAGGGCAATACTGTGTACCGGGACAGACGAACATGGCATGAAGGTGACCTAGCTCACTCACAGTAGCCGCATGAGAAAGCAATGCTGATTCCGTATCTGGTAGTAGATACAACAAGCCTCCGCAAAAGCCGGCGTGGAGCCAAAACCGTTCTGCGACAAAGGCGCAGAAGTCTTCAAAGTAGGCAGCAAAGACTATTTATCCCAACACTTCTTTTTCTGATCCCTTTCTAGAGCCTTGCGCTGAGAGCCGAGATCTTGAACGACCATTTCGTCCGGACGACCGATAAAGAGCATCGAGAAGCTGTGGAATACGCCTGGTTTCTGCTTCAGGAGGCCGGATACATATACACAGCCAAGCACGAGGGCTGGTACTCTGTCAGCGATGAGACATTCTACCCTCAATCTGCGGTACAGCTCTATCTAGAGCCTGCAACGGGTCGGAAGATCATGGTGGGCGGAGACACGGGAATTGCACTCTGGACTGGCTAACACTCGGCTAGATCTCAATTGAAACCGGGAAAGAAGTGGAGTGGACATCGGAGATAAACTACCACTTCAAACTGTCGGCATTTAGGGAGCAACTACTCGACTTCTACAAGCAGAATCCCAAGTGGATAGTTCCCGAGCACCGCATGAAAGAGGTCGTCCAAGCCGTCGAGTCTGGACTCGACGACCTTTCCATCTCGCGCCCCTCCGACCGCCTCACTTGGGGCATTCCGGTTCCAGAAGATGAAAGCCAGACCATATACGTCTGGCTCGACGCGCTGATGAACTATGTCACAAAAGCCGGCTACCCGTGGCCGCCTGGGGAGGAGCAGGCTGGAGGCTGGCCAGCCGACTGTCAGGTCATTGGAAAGGATATTGTTCGTTTTCACTGCATCTACTGGCCGGCTTTCCTCATGGCTCTTGGCCTTCCGCTCCCAAAGCACATCCTCACCCACGCGCATTGGACACTAGGCAAGGAAAAAATGGCAAAGTCCACCGGCAACGTCGTAAACCCCTTCTTCGCCATCGATCGCTTCGGTATAGACGTCATGCGGTTCTACCTCGCTCACGATGGCGGTGTAGTCGATGATGCTGATTACAGCAACTACCACATCATTGACCGGTACAAGCACGCATTGAATGGAAGCCTGGGAAACCTAGCCAGCCGTGTGACAAGAGGGAAAGGCTGGGACATTGGCCGTGCTGTAAAGCGATGGGCCGCAGCCACGGACGAGAACGAGTTTGAAGACAGCGCTGCACGGACCCATTACGTTGCCATCAAGAATACACAACTGGCCGTTCAAGAACGCATGGACCAGCTGGATGCTCGCGGCGCAGTGCAGGCTATCGTGCAACTGATACAAACTGTGAGTGGTTCTCTTTCGACGAACTGAATATGATACTGATCTTGTATAGACAAACGCGTACTTCTCGAACTCGAGTCCGTGGACTCTGGCCAAAAAGTTGGAAGGAGAAGTAGAACTCGAGTTGGATACGATCATCTATCTATCCTCGGAAAGCTTACGCGTTGCTGGCATCTTACTACAGCCAGTCATGCCCAATAAATCTGCTCTGCTCCTCGATATGCTCGGTGTCGACGAGGCACATCGGTCCTTCGATTACGCAGAACCGGGAAAAGATGCCAGTTACGGCGTAAGCAAAGTACCACTAGGAAAGGGTGCGGAGGGCACACTCTTTCCGCCTCTCGATAGCGATCTCTAATACCATATGTACTATACTCTGTAACATAGTCCTACAAACACGTATAACACAAAATCCTGAGATGCCTTTTCAAACACCCAATGCCGAACACCCTTTGCAGTGGTAAGACGCCCGTTACAGCTGCTCAATTCCCTTGACAAGTCTCTCCAGACTCTCCTCTCCGCCATTTTGCATAAAACCTTGAACAATCTGCGACCTAACAATCAGTTAGTAACGTGTTATATACCATCGCAACAAAGAGAAGGTTGAACTCACATATTTCCCACCTTCTCAGCCCCCATCCGAGCCTCCAGCTCCCGACTCTTGACCCCTGCGACCTCCAAGACTCCCTCTGGGACCTTCGCCAGCCTCGCAACATTCAGCCCGTAACTCCGATGCGCGACACCCTCGCCGACCTCGTACAGAAACACGACTTCCTTCCCGCCTTCTCCACTCTCCTCAAACTTAACATGCACATTCTTCAGCTCCCCCGCAAAGCGTTCTTCGATCCTGCTCATATTTTGATAATGTGTAATGAAAAGCGTCAACGCCTGGATGTCTCTAACAACATAGTCCAGGACCGCCTCCGCGATAGCTACGCCGTCGAACGTGCTTGTGCCACGTCCAAGCTCGTCAAGAATGACGAGCGAACGCTTGGTGGCGGACTTAAGGATATCCGCTGTCTCAGACAGCTCGACCATGAAGGTGCTCTCGCCCTTGAGCATGTTATCGAAGGCGCCCATGCGCGTGAAGACGGCATCGAGCATGCCAAGCTTGGCAGATTCGGCGGGGACGTAGCTGCCGATCTGGCCCATGATGGCGATGAGGGCGCCAGAGCGGACGTAGGAGGACTTTCCACCCATGTTAGGCCCCGTGATGAGCAGGGCGCGCGTGCCGTCGTTACGGAGAGAGAGCGGATTCGGCACATAGGAGTCTAGGAGGAGTTGCTCTACCATTGGATGCCGTCCGCCGACGATGTCAAGCTCAATTTCGGAAGTGAAGGATGGCTTGACGTAGCCAGGTTGCGAGGCAAGTGCTGCGAGAGAGAGGAGTGCGTCCAGGGTCGCGAGGGCATGGACGCAGTCGCGGAGAGTCTGGTACTTTGCTGCGATCTCGTCGAGGAGAGAGAGGAAGGCGGCATCGCAGGCGGCAGCGAGGGCCTCCTTGTGTTGGTCACGCTCCCGTATCATTTTGACAACTTCCGGAGTGTGAAATCGAGACACTGCCTTAGTTCCACTGATCTTAGCCCACGATGCAGGGACGTTCTTAATCTCGTTGTTTTTGACCTCGATGAGATATTCAATGCCGGATACTGTAACATAGTCAACTTTTCCCTTCTTGATCTTTGGGGCCGCTACCGAGCGGTGCTCGTTAAGCTCGTGCTCGACGGCTGCAATTCCCATTTTACGTTCCATTATGTCATCTGTTTCGTGTTCCTCGCGGAAGAAAGAGTACTTGTCGTCATCCTTTGCTGCTTGCGGGTTGATCTTCTCTAGAAAGCTGACAACGTCATCAGATATCTTCGGTAGATTTGCAATGGCATCATTGATCAAAGCGGATGAGAATCCAGCCTTGTCAGGAGTGTCCACATGCGCGTACTCATTGGCGATTCGTTGAAGTATCTGAAGCGTCCCAAGAAGCTCGGATCGGGTGCACTTTTTGTAATAGATGCGGATCAGAACTTTCTCAAGATCGGCTTTGATATTTCTGAAGAGATGTTTCAACTTATCAACGCGAACGGTGTTTTCACCATCCTTCAGCTCTTCAACGGCCTCGATCCGCTGTTCTAGTCGGGTTTTGTCGAGCAGTGGCCGGCCTACCCAGTTCCTGAGCAGTCGGCGTCCGAATCGAGTTCTCGTCCTGTCCATGGTCCAGAATAAGCTACCCTTCTCTGTGTGGTCTGTCTGATTTTGATAGATCTCTAGACTCGACAGAGTGTTTCCGTTAAGGAGCATGTGTGATCGTGCGCTGAACGGCTGGAAGTATTTTGTGAGATCAAAAACGTGCTCCAGTCCATACTCACTCATGTGAGTGATCATTGCGGAGAGGCATATAGTTACATGCTCGGAGAGCTGATGGGACTGGTCGAGAATGGCCCTTTTGCTATCAGAACTGGCGTCAACGCCTTCTCTCACTTTACCAGCGTAGAAATTGGTAATGTGACTGTAAGACTGCGCAGCCATCGTCTTCGGTTTCTCAACTCGTTCGACTCTGGCTCTATCCCCGAAGACGTTCGTCTTACTTGCAGCAAGGTGTTGGATGAGCTTGTTCGTGGCTTTTGATAGATCTCCTACAATCAAGAACTCACACGGAGCAATGTGAAGGAGTCGAGTCTCAATCTCACTCCTCATAAAGCCATCTTCGAAGTCATCGTAAATGATATCGCCGGTAGCAGGCTGAACAGCAATGATGCCCACTTGGACCTTTTCGTCAGTACCCCATCCTTTGGCATTACTCTCCGTGAGACATAGCAAGTATCCAGTGGTGGGTGCTGCAGCACCGGCTGCCGTATCGGGTCCTTCCAGAGTTTCTACGTCATCAACGTACGTGCCTTTCGTATAGAGATTCGTGAGTTTGCGCACAAATGGGGCATTTCGATTATCTCCGGCTGCTTTCAGCGCTGCTGTTTCGATCTGACGAACAACGCCAACTTTGTGATTGGCCTTGACAAGTCGTTTGACATGAACCTGGAGTCGATGCACGGGAAAACTCGCAGAGGCAAACCGGTTGATATGAGCTTCGGACGGATCTGACTCAGATTAGTACGACTATCATTGAATTCATGAGCGAAAATAGGAATTGAAACGTACGTTCATCATATCTGAATTTTCCAGGAATGCAGACAATGCCTAGTTCCTTCGAGGCAATTCTTGCATCTTCTCCAAAGAATTTAAACTTGTATCCAACCTCCATGACAATGATAGCATCCAGATGCTTGTTTTTTATTTCTAGATATTGTGTCTCCATTGGTGTCAACTTTGAGCCAGCCTTCTTTGCGGCAGCACCCTTCTTTCCCTTCGTAGGCTTCGGAGGCGCCTCTTCTTCCTCATCGTCTTCGCCCTCTGGCCCCTGCCCTCGCTCCTCTGTCTCCTCTGATATGAAGTTGTTCCGCCGCTTGATTTCCGCAATGCTGTCCGGCCTGCCCAATCGCTTGACAAATCGTTCATGTAGCTTTTCTTTATGCTTCCGATCTTCCAGGGTATCTTCTTCCTCATTCTCATCTTGAACTGGAGAGCTAGAAAATATGTATTTGGAGGTCCTAGCTAAGGCTTCAGGTCGTTTCGCTGCATTAAGACCCGCGGCGGACGTTTGGCCTAGCGAATTCCGGTCACCCGTAGATTCATCGGCTACGATCCCGTTTCTTGCGTTGATCTTGTTTCTTTCACTGACAGTCTGTCGTGATTTCTTAGGTGCAGGAGACAGATCCTCCTCATCTTCCTCGTTTGGTATCCGCTTCCTTCGAGATGGGATCTTTTGTGGTATTACAACATCATCTTCGTCGGAGCTCACAGTCGACGCGTCGTTTCTCGACTCGTTGGCGGGCGGCGGAGAGACGGTCGATGGCTTTGGGGCGGTGGTAGGTTTGGGCGTCGCAGAAGCTTTGGGGGTGAAGAAGCTCGATATTGATTGCTGTTTCTTTGACTGAGACGATGTAGGCTGCGATGAGCTTTTCGGTGGGGCCATCTTTGCGAACCGCTGGCGTTGGGTGGTAACTGCGGCACGGGGAAGTTCGCCGGTTGATGTTCTGGGAAGACGACGCGAATCTTAAAGCGCAGCGCGTCACCAGGTCACATGACTACATCCTGCGAGACACTTTGAAAATCATACAAAGGGTATTAGAGACAGTTCTCATCTATTACTGTAAGACTCGACACCTATCTAAGCTATAGTCACGAAGCTCTTGTATTCAGTTTACTGTCCTGTCTCAACGCCTCGGATGCCCAAAAATAGCTCGAAAGGATCCCAGATAGACGCACCCCCTGAGAAGCACATGCCATTTCCACGGATAGGAAAGACCTCAAAATGGGAGAAGAGCCGGCGTGTTGTTGAAAAACGGCTGCTGAGGTCCAATCATCACCTCTGACGCGATAGCCCTCAAAGGGTTGTAGATGTCAATCCTCCATGGCATCGTCATTGGGCTCATATTGTAGAGGCTCAAGATGAGATCAGCCAAATGGTCGACCTTGACTGATACCGTGTGTTCGCTCCAAGGTGACCTGCCCCTGAACCACTGATGAATTTGATTGTATGCACGCACGACTTCCTTGCAAGGATCAAATCTCTGCGATAGCGCTCAATATCGGAACTGTTTTAAGCCAGATAATCTGAAAATCAGGAATACATACGATTTCAGGATAGTATTCTCGCCAGAGGTCACACCATTCGCACCTATGTCTCCATCCAGGAGGAGCTAATAAAGCATGGTGTGGAACGTGATGTCCGATAAATGGAAAGAGGTTGTGATGATGGTTTGGGCACGGGCAGCCAGGTAGCCCACAAGAAGGCATTGTCAAGAAAGAAAGAAAGAAAGAAACGAGAAATGAAGGGAGTCTGAGCTGTATAGTGTTTACTCAAGGTTTGGCTGCAAGACGTCGAACCGTCACCGAGTTTGAAGGACACCAGGCACTTGAAAAACTAGATGCGTCCATGAACTGAGGGCTGGGAGATATTTATTTGCTGCTGTATGTTTAACCACTGGCACCGCACGGTGACTGCTGAACTGGATTGCATACAGACAAACAAATGGTGGCGGTGAGATCTGAAGACGCCTTTGCAGCAGCATTCGTGGTTGAGGAGCGGTGGAAAGACTTTACTTTAGAATCAGGAGTGGTATGGTTCAGAGCAAACACGATTTCGAGTTCGGTATGTGACATGCGGCTGCTTGCTTGTGCGCCTATCTCCGAGCTGTATCACAATCAAACTTGAGTAAGTGTGAGGTGAAGCGATACCAGAATGATTGCTAGACCTGAGTCGCTTGCGTGGCGCAATGAGAGCATAGCCAACGATAGCAGGAATTGTAAGGAACATGCGAGGAACTTGAGATGGTAAACACCAATATCGCGTTAGACGGTCGGGTGGTTCGAGCAGAGTTGATTGCTCGAGCCAAATAGAAGAGTGGCGACTCTTGACTGCGCTTGTATGTCAAGTCCATCGGTAGGTTCTGGCCACGAGGCATCTCGAAGGACTCCAGATGACAATGTCACGGTTTAAGGTTGCCTGCATCAGCAGTGAGCCGGGGAATCAAAAATCGGAGCGTGACGCTATTCGTGGTGTCTGATAATCACCAGCTAGTTTCTCTCGATGGAAGAATGTACCCTGGTGCAAAAAGGGATAAAAAAAGGACAAAAAGAAAATGAGATATGACCACGCCAGGGGTCGCTACGACGAAGCTGTTAGTGATATAATCTTTGACGCACACAGAAGATGCTACTTACAACCTGGAATCTCTTGATTTCGACTGATCGTAGTCAAGCGCCTTGCCATTGGGCCACGTGGCCGTTTTTGGGTTCCCGGCAAAAAATAATTCTAACTATATATCCTTAAAAAATGAGGGGTGGATAGAAATCTGTCAAGCTAAGCGACCGGGGCATGAAATTTGTTCCCACTTTCAGTCTTCTCTCCACATCAGCGAATTTAGCACTACGCCTCCACGTTAGTTCAGCATTGTAGGTGCCAGATGTTAGTTGATATTCACTACGCGGTATCAATGCATAGTTACTGCACCGCAATAAGCTGCAAAGCATGTCTAGTTCACAGTGGATATTGGAATTGTCCCTATCACAGTCTTCACGTTAAGGTCATCATCCATGGTCTTGTCTCAGCATCAACCATTAAACTCATAAGGCCCTACAAGAGATCTTGCAAACCACCGCCTCCTAAATGGCTAGCTCAACTCATGAACTCAGCGGATAAGTGTTGAGATTTTAGATTCTGGGCTTAAATTACTGTAATATAGTACCATACCAGATAGGATTTGAGAAAGCAAAAAGACAAATCCTCGACGCCTGGATCGTCAGCATCAGCACCCCTTACCCACAGCAACAACACGCCACGCCTCGAAGAGGGGTCATGCGAAACGAAATCAGTCAATCGACAATAACTGCAGAACCTCTCGTGGCGGGCCTCCAAAGAAGAATACTCCCCAAAGCGCTGAGACGGGCCCGAACAGCCACCATCTTCAATAGCGTAGTTCACTCCGACATCGTTTCGCCCGTGGACACCGTCTCACTTTCCTCTTCCACCGTGATGACCGACCGTTCCCTCTGAGCGCTCTCCCCATCGTGACTACCAGGCCGTCCCTCATCCTCGCTGTCCTCTTCTGTCTCGGCCTGTGCCGCCTGCTCATCAATCGCCGTCATCCTGACTACAAATTCCCTCTGGAGTTCCTTCAACCACGCCGCCAGAACATCGCCTTGCATAGTTCCGTTCTGAGCCTGGACGAGATGCTCCTTAAGGTTAAGGATCAGCTTACGGCGTCGCTCGCGGATGACAGCGGCGGAGGTTTTCTTGCGCCTGAGGATGTTATTCTCGAGCTTCTGCGCGACGACTTCGGCGTGTTCGAGGACTCCCAGTGGAAGAGGTACGACGCGAGCGAGAGCAAGGCCGTAGTGGGATTCTTGGACAGCACCTTCGGCTATTTTGTAGAGCATTGTCATTGCATCGTTCTCGGTAATCTTCTGGAGTTAGTGACAGGTCTAATGTTCTTGTCGGGCTTTCGAACCTCAACGGCAAGGTGCAGGCTTATGACTCCGTTCCGCTCTGCCATGATCGTAGCTAGATCGCGAAAGTGTGTCGCAAACCATACCAATGCCTACAAGTCAGTCAGTACAAGGGCGCGTAAACAACACCCGGTGCACGAACTCTGCTCTCAACAAGAGCCTCTGCAATAGCTAGAGCAATAGCGATGCCGTCTCTCGTACTAGTGCCTCGACCAAGTTCATCGATGATAGCCCTATGTCAAATGTCAGGAGATCTGAGTTTCGGCGATGTGATGCGAACGCACATGCTTCGGCGATCAATGTTGCGTAGAATGAAAGCAGTCTCTCTCATCTCAGCAGCAAATGTGGACACATTGGCTTCGATGCTGTCGTCCATGGAGACTCGAGCGAAAAGCTGATGCAGGATCGGGAATGAAGCGTATTGTGCCGGAACACTAGTTGCAGATTAAGACAGTCTTCTCCAAAAAGCCTCAGACACCTACAAGCTTCCTATTTGTGCCATGACGGCCATGAGAGCGATCGATCGAATGTAGGTGCTCTTCCCTAAACCATTAAGATCAATACTACCCACCGGTAATAGAAACCAAACTCACCACTCATATTGCAGCCTATGGAGAAAGAGGAGAGTTAGCCAGTGGCATACGATCTACGGAGCAAGACTACGTACCTGTAATAACCTGAAATCTTGTCTGCTGAGTAGCATAGACGTCGTTAGGGATGAATTTGGTATGTTGAAGTTTTTCCCGAATTGGATGGCGACCAGATTTGATTGCCAACGTGTCAGTAATCTGAGGACGAACTGTGATGTGTTAGCCAAATACTTTGCATGACCAGACAAGCACTTACCATAGTCTTGGCTTGTAGCTGTGTGAGCAAAGGACGAAACCTGTCATTGTCATCAATGACACGTCTTGCAACACAGAAGAGTCGACTACCATATCCAGCATTGCAATACTCTCACATATTTTGAAGAGGATTGACATCTGCTCTCGAACCGCCGTTATTAGATCTTGAACAGCTTCGTCGCCTAGTGAGGTTTAGCGATAGTAGAGGATGACAGTCACAGACCATACTCATTAGAAGCACTTCTTGGTGAGAAGTGGTAATCTATCGATTTATTAGTGCGTGAAGGTGCCATACGGATTAGTTTGCCCTGCCTTTTGATTGCGTTTCATCAGCTCCAGGGTCTGACATTCAAACATGTTCTTCTTGCGAAAGACGTTGGTGAACACTGGCGGCAAAGGGCGCTGCTCGAGCTCAGAAGCTGCGATCCGGATGTAAAATTGGCGAGCGTTGTCGTATTTGAGTTCAAGGGGGAGATCGTACTCCTCTGTGACTATGGTAAGCGACCGTGAAGAATCGAACAGTCTCAAAAGCCAGACGTACCGCTCAACTCTGTAGAGTGCTGGTAAGCGTCTTCCATGGCTTCCTTGTATGTAGTTCGGGCAACATCGAGAAGTCCATTAACGCCCGACTAGCGCAGGATCAGCTCCAAAATCCTGACACAATCTTTAAAGGCTCATACCTTAACAGCGTACGTGCGTTGATTCCTTAGCTCGAGTGGCTGACCTGCATATGTCGTATTTTCGTTGATTACGGCATCAACGAGGCGCTGAACCTGAAGAACATTTTCGGGAGCACAGAGCTTTTCTGAATGTCAGAGCTGTGAAGAACTCATTTCAACGTTTCATACCTCGCGTATGTTGACCAGCATAGTGCACCTGGCTCCAGTCAAGGCCTCGTAGATGGGATTGACCGAGTTGACGAACTGCTTGAGCATGATGATATTGTTGACCGATTGCTCAGTATGCTGTAGATTCGGTTCTTTCGGGATGATGATAAGCTAGACACGATATCAATATTGGCTCCCTACGAGCAGTGGAGGCGTCGTTACGGCAGTCAATATCTTGTCAGCATCGAGGAACGATTTCAGTGCTGTGAACAGGTTAGTCATTGTAAGAAGGGCATCATAGAACTATCCACACCAGCTTTCGTAGAGTAGAACATCTCCTCTTTCGTTGTCAGCTCTTCCAATGCATCATAGCGAGTGTTGAGTGTCTCTGGGTCCGTTAGTGGTTGGAGGATGTTGCTGCGGAGGAGCCTCGATCCCATCGGCGTCAATGTCTCGTTAAGCAGGCCGAAGAGGCAGTCTCGAGATTTCGGCGTTTGAAGATTTTGAATTAGTTCAAGAGCATATATGGTGGATACGTCGATCATCATGGAACCTTCTGAGGGTTCATACTTGATTCTGAGAGAGTGATAGGGAAATGTCTTCGTGAGTCCAAGCTCGATGTACTTGAGAACCTGGAAATGAAGACTCAGTAAGAAAGAGTCTAATTGAGGTCTCGTGCGACTCACGGCTGCAGTACAGCAAACTGCGAAATAGTTGCCTCCGACGGAAATCTTGATAGCCTCAACATCTTCCTTGAAAGCAAGCTGCTGAATGTACTCCAAGCCAGTTGATTCAGCCCAGTACCGACGATCCAGAAGAGTTATCTTGCTGTCGAGGACTTCCAGATTCTCCTCGATGATTGAGAAGAGCTTTGACTTGGGACTAGCCGCCGTAGTCACAATCAATATCTCAGAAGGGCCGTAGACTCTCAGCTTGTGGATCGTTCTCACGTAAGTTTGACTGTCGCAAATTTGGCACAATACTGCCTCTCCGGTGTCGAGATTGACGAATGCAAGGCCAACCGTCGGGGAGATGCCACGAGACTCGCTCACAGCACAAACAACTTGCTGGGCCTCGACTCTAGCAATAGTTGAGGCGCCAGTTCTTGGGCGTCCAGTTCCGGGTCGACCATTGCTCCTGCGACTAGTCCTCGGACGAGAAGTCGTGCCTGTATTGTCAGCGTACAGATAGGAGGGATACGAGGTTGAAGCTGATGTGAGTGATGTCGAGGGGCGCCCACGCGAGCTTCGTGAGGCCATCACGTTTATTAGTGTGCCTGTTTTGTGAGTGTAAATCAGTGGCCTCTTCCGAGGGGTTCAAATTGGCCTCTCATCCGAGACATTCGGCTGAGAGTGTGGATGCCAGACGGGAGGACCCCAGACACCGTCAACGTGAGAGCAAAACGGCCGTGCGCTGTGGCCCGTTTAGTCAGGCCCAGTTTAGTCACTTGGGCCTGGCTAAACGGTCCACTGTCCCGAAATCTTGGCTCGTAGGGCTGAACCTTTTCCAGGATTCAATTTCTCACACTCCTCCACGTCGCACATCTCACCAAACACGCTGAAGTCTTGCGACTGTAACTACCATGGCGACGGTCCCCCCGCCCCCCAGTAAACGGCAGAAAACCGCTGCTGCAGCCCTTGCTCAGACACAGGCCGATGTCACAGAAGACATGCCCGAAGGCGCAATTCGCGTCCGATTCGTAGATCAAGCGACAGGTGAAGCTGGCAGCCTGCCTGTGATATCAATAGCTCTGGCAAATGCGACCACCAAGAACCTCGAATTGCTGCTCAACGAGCTGCAGGAGCGCGGTGATGACCGCATCCCATACCGATTCTTCTACACCTCTGGAGGACCCCCATATGATGGCGGAGGGGAGGCACTAGGTGACCGTTCAGACCTCTACAATGCCTTAGTCAAACCCGGCAAGATATCTGCAGAAAGCGAGGTTACACTGCAATATGCCCCACAGGCCGTTTTTCGAGTACAAGCAGTTTCTCGGTGCGCAGCGGCAATATCAGGACACGGAGAGAACATACTTACCGCTCAGTTCTCCCCGGCAAATTCACAGAGATTAGCTACTGGAGCGGGAGATAATACTGCAAGAGTAAGAACGATTCTTGTCGCACTTTGAGACGCTTTGCTAAGACTTTCCTAGATATTCGACTGCGAAACCGGCACTCCAGTCCATACCCTCAAAGGCCACACCTCATGGGTCCTTGCCGTAGCTTGGTCACCAGAAGGCAACATTCTTGCGACAGGTTCGATGGATAACACCGTGCGGTTGTGGGATCCCTCTTCGGGCCAGGCTTTGGGGACAGCATTGAAAGGTCACACCAAATGGGTCAACTCGTTGAGCTGGGAGCCCTACCACCTACAAGCAACGGGGCGCCCTCGAGTCGCATCATCCTCAAAAGACTCAACAGTCCGAATATGGGATGTTGTTGGAAGAAAGATCGATTTTGCCCTTACTGGCCACAAGGACTCCGTTACGTGTGTTAAATGGGGCGGAACAGGCTTGATCTATACCACTTCGCATGATAAGACGGTCAAAGTATGGGAAGCGTCCACTCAAACCCTCAAGTTCACTCTGACTGGCCACGCTCATTGGATCAACCATATGGCCTTGTCATCAGAATTTGCCCTACGCACTGGGTACCACGATCACACTGGCAAAGTCCCGGGAAATGAGGTAGAAAAAGTCGCAAAAGCTAAAGAACGCTTCGAAAAGGCCGTCACAGTAGGGGGGGAGATTGTCGAGCGTCTGGCCACTGCGTCTGATGATACTACAGTTTTCCTTTGGTCTCCGCTAACTTCGAGGAAACCGATTGCCCGGCTTACGGGCCACCAGAAGCAGGTCAATCATGTCACATTTAGCCCCGACGGCTTCTACGTTGCCTCGGCTGGTTTTGACAATCACGTCAAGTTATGGTCTGCTCGAGACGGAAAGTTCCTCTTCTCACTCCGCGGGCACGTGGCATCAGGTAATACTCACATGAAGAACAAGAGCTGCTACGCTTGCTAACATTTTTTGCAGTATATCAATGCTGTTTCTCCGCAGACTCGCGACTGCTTGTCTCAGCAAGCAAAGACACGACGCTCAAAGCTTGGGACGTACGAACCGGCAAGCTTAAGCAAGACCTACCCGGACATAAGGACGAAGTCTATGCTGTTGACTGGAGCCCTGATGGCGAAAAGGTGGGTAGCGGGGGTCGCGACAAGCAGGTCAGGATATGGAGGAACTGAGCGATGATGGGGCAAATGGATCAAAAACAGGCGTTGATAGATATTCGATCTTCACGGCCACATTACTGTGACAACTTGCAACAAAGATACCCAAATCTTTCCAGGGATAGGATGAAATCAAAAGTGTTTCTATACTTGTCTATCATTGCTTGAGGCGCCTCAACAGGTCTTCGTCTTGTGAAATCTGGACATGGGCTTATCTATGTACAGGGGTTTGACGCCGCTCGAGGTGCTCCGACGTGCTTTAGAAAATCTGGATATGTCTACCTGTGTACACTCGTTTAATGCCGCTTGAAGCACGTTTGTATATTTCTAGAAATCTGGTTGAAACGATACGCAAGCGCTAGTCGAGTCTAGATACAGGCACGGTGCACAACGCTTTGCGACTGTTTGACGTGCCTCTATATATTTTCTAGGATAAGCATACTCATCACCCCCCTTTTTGCTACGTATCACCCCCCATTTTGCTGCATATCACCCCCCCTAGATTTAGCCTAGCTCTGGCCCGTATTAATATTGTTCCACCAATTATGCTTACTTATTTGCAGATTATGCAAAGAATTACATAACTCCTAGAAGCGGAAAGCGCCTAAATAGCCACCTCTTAATTGCTGATTGAAAGGAACGTCGTATACACCATTATACCAAGGTTTCACACTCGAATATCCTCATGCTGCACCGGCTCCTTTACTACAAACAGCCTCCTCCTTAGGAGTAGACAGAGGGCCATCCTTAAGGGCTGGTTGACTGTTGGAGACTAAGGAAATAGAGCCCTTAGTTACTATTAGGGTGCCGGCTTATCTGGGGGAGAGATCGGGTGCTGTTTTGGTGAATTAAACCCCGTTATTAAACAATATTATCGCCTAAGCAACAGCCTAATTAGTGGAACAAAGTTATTACGAGCCGGAGCTAGGCTAATTCTAGGGGGGTGATATGCAGCAAAATGGGGGGTGATGAGTAGGCTTATCTATTTTCTAACACTCTAAAGCTCTTTCACGTGAGTGGCACAAGATCGTCGTCATCAGGGTCTGCAAGGGTCTGCAAGGGTCTCGATCGGTCTTCCGCCGCGTTTGTCGAAGGCGAACATGGCCCAACAAGTCCCACTCTTCACCTCCACTCACCTCACCCTCATACACACGTGTGCATTCTCTCCCTCTACGAATTCCCTTCCGGTCCTTACGGTTATCGCTCCAACGTCGCTTTCGTTTTAGTCGCGCTGTACATATCTTCCTCTTGCAGCGGCTTGCGCCCAATCACCGCTTCCGGCGAACCCACTCCCTCTCAGCAGCCGCCTCAATTAGCAGAACACCGCACGCGGACACCCCTCACGACGTATAAGTCACGCGTGCCTGGCTATCTGTCTCCAACGCCCTGCTTATATCGCGGTCATGGCGTGCTATTCTACCGCAGTCATGACCGAGTCCTACGAGGAGCCCGTTTTGCGTTCCGACCGCTCCAACCGCTCCAACTACGGCACCTTCTCTCGCGAGACTGACAAACAGCGGCGCCACTCCTCATACCATACTGATCATGCACACCCATGGACAGTCGACCCTGACGACATGCAGGTGATTGTACGTGCTCCTATGCGTCAATTGGCGTTGCGCGGTCGCTAATTGTCGTATTCAGGTCGATCGCTTCCTCGCAGAACTCGGCCGCCGGCTAGACTTCCTAGAGCCCTACGGACAGCTGAATATCGACGCTGGTATTGAACGCGCATACTCGACTCTCCTGGCTGTCCGCGAATCGTGTTCCAAAATATCCGATGGTGTCATTGACGCGGGGAGGCGGAGGGCGAATGTGCTGGTGGATACGCTGGAAGAGCGTTACAAGGAAGCGCTGACGAAGAAAGAGACGCTAGAGCAGAGAGTGCAAGAGGGCGTACGGCTAATGGAATCCTTCTTGGGAGAATTTGAGACACGAGCGTACGCCATGCGTGATGCCGGAATTGGCTCCGTTGCCAACAACTTCATTGACGAAGGCTGGAGGCGGGTCGACTCAGGGCTCGGCAAGGCGAAGGGAGTCGTAGACGAGGGCCTGACTAAAGCACGCCACGCAAGAGAGACTATTGAACATGCCGTTGAACGGGCACTAGACCGAGCAAGAGAACACGGCCTCATCAAGTACGAAGACCTCCCCGATCCGTGGCGGATAAACCCACACATCCTCAAAGGCTATCGCTTCCACGAGGGCAAGCTCGACTGCGTACGCTCCGCCCTCAGCTTACACAACGAACTCTTCAACATCTGGTCGCATGCAATCGGCCTGGTCATCATCCTCTCCATTGCATTCTACTTCTATCCCACCAGCGTGAACTTCTCCCACTCCACCAACGCCGACGTCTTTATTGCCGCCGTCTTTTTCTTCGCCGCAGCTAAATGCCTGGTCTGCTCGACCATCTGGCACACCATGAACTCCATATCTCATCAAACTCTCCTCGAGCGTTTCGCCTGTGTTGATTACACGGGCATCTCCCTCCTCGTGGCCGCATCCATCATGACGACTGAGTATACAGCTTTCTACTGCGAACCTGTCTCACGCTGGATTTACATGCTCACCACTGCCGCCTTGGGAATCGGCGGTGTCATTCTCCCCTGGCATCCCACTTTCAATCGCCAAGACATGGCATGGGCCCGCGTGCTCTTCTATGTTACCCTCGCCACGACCGGCTTCATCCCTATCTTCCAGCTCGCCCTGTCCCGCGGGCTCGGAGTCGCTCTCGCCTTCTACGCACCCGTCAGCAAGAGTATTGTCGTCTACTTGACCGGCGCAATCCTATACGCCAGCAAGATTCCCGAGTGCTGGTTCCCAGGAATGTTTGATTATGTGGGCGGTAGCCACAACATATGGCATTGTGCAGTACTGGGCGGCATTCTGTTTCATTATGCGGCTATGCAGACCCTTTTTACGCAGGCTTTCGAAAGAGCGAACGTATTTTGTTCGGCTTATTAGGGCTGGCTGCATGATTTTGGCTGACGCATTGGATGACGGGCATTGTAAGGCTGCATCGGGGGTTTTGCATGGGTGGGTTTCAATAACATAGACGCATTAGAGACTTGAATGAGTAACAGGATTGCATGCATCATTTTGGGATGGTAGGGAGTACGTACCTAAACTCGCTGGGCTCGCTCCCAAATATTTTTTTCTCTTCCGATGGGTTCTTCTTCATCTTGTGCTGCTTTTACTATAGGAGATAGTTCAGCTTCAAGATTTCCTCGTTCAAAAGTTCCTCGCATTCTCTAACCTCCTTAGATCTCCTTCCGTGTCTGGTTAATAGCTGTGTAATTGATCGGTCATTGTAGACGTCTCAAGCATACGTAAATGTACATAGCTTTGCGAGCAATCGAAAGATGATTCTGAGCATACCAGATAGCCACAAGAAAAAGGTTGGCTTAAAAGAATGCATTTCAAGACTTGCCGTCATAGTGGAGCCATGAACTATCTGCACTGCCACCATACCTTTGTACCGCCTGTGTTTTTCGCGAGGCTAAGCAGCTTGTGTGGACCTAGTTCGAGCAGGCCAAGAGATTAGATCCCTTTGTTACGTACAAATTGATAAGCGGTCCTTCCTCGAGAGATGTTGGATGTCTGGAGAACTCGTCGCTGCGAAAGGGAGGAAATGCGGGGGATCTCCACTTACACTCCAGGCCGAATTGCCCCGAACAAACGCACACTTAAAGAAATGGGCATCTGCGTCTTGTTCTCATAGTATTCATCATTACAGTGCTGCATTTTCGGCGTCTCCGCTCACCGCGCCATGCTCTCCGAAGCCCTGAACTCTCCCGAGGTCGTTTCCGGCAGGCCGACTTCGTGCTCAGCCAACAACCAGATGCGTCAATCCTTCGAGCAGTTCAGGGGCAAGCGAGGCTCCCGGCGCTAGAGACGCTTTTGACGCAGGGACAGGGGACGTCACTCGATGCCACTGCGGACTCTGGATATGCTTGGTGAAAGCTTCAACCACTCGGGGGAGCGGTACTGAAGCCCCAAGCACGTCCCAGACAAGGAAGACGAGGAAAAGGCTGAAGGCTTCTCAACTCAAACGCTGCCCAGCCACTACGTTATATTGACAGCTTTCGAGACGGCTCCAGTTCGGGCCAGATCCAAACCACCCCAAGCAATGCCCCTGTCTTCTTCAAGGACTTTTCAGGGTTCCTCGAACACATCATCAACCTCCCCACGCCGAGTGGGCCTCCAAATAGTGCTACAGCAATAGCGTTCGCTGTCCGACGATGAGTGCACCGCAGAGACACATGCGCTCAAAGCAT
The DNA here is from genome assembly GCF_010093595.1 of Mytilinidion resinicola. Classification (NCBI taxonomy): domain Eukaryota; kingdom Fungi; phylum Ascomycota; class Dothideomycetes; order Mytilinidiales; family Mytilinidiaceae; genus Mytilinidion; species Mytilinidion resinicola. The sequence continues at coordinate 1,341,113 of NW_022985445.1, read as the reverse complement.
GCAGCCACAGCCGAGCCCGACGACCGGTCAATCGAAAGTAATTAAGCGCGCCCTATGCCTCAGCCTCTTCTCCAAGCAAGTTCGGTGCATGCTTAAACGCTTTCGGGCTCGCTTGGCCATGCCCTCTGCTGTCTTTGCCGCTTTGGGCGTCGACGGGCTCAGCCGTACCCCCTGGAACCGGGCTTCGGCCACAGGAGTTGAGGCTGTGCGACTGCAGCAGCCTCACGAGGCGCCTTCTATTGGGTACTTCTGCCGCTCCTTGCATCGATAGCTCCGCTGTGCCAAGCATCGCCAACTTCTGCCGGTGTAGCGCTGGCCGTGTTCGTGTTCTGGGCGTTGCGCCGGCGCACAAAGGTTCATACATGGCGTTCCCGCATTTCTAGGGGCTGAATCGGGCGCCTGTATAAAGCTTTTGCGACGTCCGACGTCTCCCGGTAGGTTCATTCGTATCGTACAGTACATATACGTTTCCCAGTCTCTATACCTAGTTGTCTTCGTCCTCTATTCTGTTCCATAATATACTCCTCCTTCGTTGAAATCCCGATACCCAATCCCACCATGACTGCCTCCCACGTGGTGGACTCTCCCAAATGGACGATCATTGTCCGAGGCCTCCAGGTCGTCTTAGCTGTTGCGATCTTGGGCATGTCGGCATATGGAATCTACTGGGTTGCGTTCGGAGCGTTTATCCTGTCTCTTATCACTGTAAGAGCTCTACAAACGTCTCTCAATGCGCATTAACTGAATACCGTCTTGATAGAGTCTGGGAACATTCATCATCGTAGGATACTCGGTCGCTACGTCGAGAATCGCATCCCTCCACTCTGCCTACAACTACTGGGCCGTCCTCGCGCTCGACATCCTCGCCGCTATCTTCTGGCTCGCCTCCATGGCCGATCTCGCAGCCACTAGGACATCCTTCAAGTACCCGACCACGATAAACGGATGCGTGAACTACGGCTACGGCGGAATCTGCTACCGGAAGCGCGACCTCGAAAAGCGCGCTGTGGCTACATATGGCTATCTCGACATGATGAGCGCTTGCGCTGGTCTCTCCGCCTTGAACATGTCAGTCTTCCCCACATAATCTCCCTTCCACGCACGCACACAAACCTGACAAACCCACCCAGGCTCCTCTTCATCCTCACCCTCGCCATCCACGCCATCGGCCTCAAGAAGCACCGCGCAGCCGGCGCGCCCATGTCGCCGCACGCCGTCGAGAAGGGCGAGTCGCACGTCATGAACGGCGTGACCTACAACCCTGTCACCAACCAACAGCTGCAGCAACTGGCTCCCCAGCAGGAGCAGGAATACGCGCCAAACTACCAGCAGCAGCAATATCAGCAATACGCGGCGCCGCAACAACAACAGTTCCAGCAGCAGACGGCCTACCAAAGCCCCGCGTCCGCGTACCCGCATCCATCGCAGTCCCCGCCCCCACAGCAGCAGTATGGCTACCAGACCCAAGCCCACGAAGCCCCGTACCAGCCCTCGCCGATCCCCTCGCCGGCGCCGCAGCCCGCCCAGATGATGCAGACAGGGTATCAGGCGCCGCCGCAGGGGTTCTCGGAGGTGAGTGCTGAGCAAGGGCGGCACTGAACCTCATTGTAGTTCTGGTAGCAGGAGAGAAAAGACCGCTGGTAATGATTCTGGAATTTTATGTATATACCTCATGTGTTGGGTGCATTGGTGTTGACTAAGGGCGGAGTTTGTGTAGGTCTACTGGGAGGGTACTCTTTTTTGGGAGAGATTCGGATCGGATCTGGGAAAGGGGCTGGCTGGTTCGCATTGATCTCGTTAGTTGTCTTGCCTTTCTGCGGACCTTGGCGTTCGGAAAGAAAGTGAGTAATATACCCTATCGTATCTCTAATCTTTTCGTCTTGGAACTTGGATCCTGCTCTAGTCCGTTTACCGACTCTAGAGGGGCTTTTTCTTTCGACTAAAGCCGTGATCATGTTCGAAAAGAGAGGAGGGGTGAGTGTCGTACGCTGTGGAACCTGCCACAAGTTGCGCATGGAGAAATTTGCTGGGTTTGATCCCCTTCCACCCCACCACCACCCATTGCATAGTGCCTTTGACGGTTGTTGAGTCACCGCCCGCCTCTCTCCACTATCTGGGTTCTATCTACGTCGTGCTGGTCCCCCTCCTCCCACCGCCACCACTCCATCTCCAGCCAGAGCTTTCAAGGTTTACACTCAAGCCACCGCAACCACGATATCTGCAAAACACTTCAAGTCGCCCAGCCGCGCCAACACCAGCGCACGTCTGCTTCGAAAAAGAATCCCATGAGCTGCGCGTTTATATGCCAAGAGGGGTGGGGCACGTGGGACGACACATGCTGAGCGAGTTGGCACTCGGGAGGCAGGGAGGTCGATGGCTTAAGGGGGACCCGGGGACTAGGGCCCGCTGAAATGCCAGGGGAGGACACTAGGTAGAACACGGGAAGGGGGAGGAAGAAGCAAGAAGGTGGTCGGGTTTATGGGCACTGCGCCTTGTTCTTCTCCCTTTTCTCTAAGAAAGGAAAAACAACGACTCTCCCGGGAAATTGAGAAAGCAAGCTACAGTACTAGCGCAGCAGCGTTCGCGCGTCCTGGATCAAATCCCGTGCTCGCCAGACACCTCCCCCGCAAATCCTGCCTGCCCAGCGAATGGCGTATCCACGAAAGGCGGAGGTCTGGGATGTTTTCTTTCTGACGCTGGGCGGGGTTGGTTGGCGGCGCTGTTGTGAGGGAAGTTTTTTCGGATCTCAACGAGGCCTGGAAGACGCTGGAAAGTACTTGGTGTTCCATTTGTTGGGTCTGCGGCGGTGAGGCGGGATTAGGGAGGGTGTGGGGAATGGGATTCTTCTTTGAATGTTGAAAGAAGAGCGGCGGGTTTAGATCTAGAGCGCTAGATGGACGACGCTGTGAGGTGAGTGTTCGATTGAGATTGGCGATTCGTTCGACGTCAGCTTGTAGGTATTAAGACGATGGTCCCATCACACGAAGATGGAGAGAGGCCGTGTGGATGAAGCGTTATGGGCCAAGAGTGTGAGTGAGAGACAGGCGCGAGGGGTAGCTGGAGGCCTCGAGCTTCGGAACAGAAAGCTTTCTAACAGTCACGTGCTAACAGTTTCATGCTAGCCATTTGAAATCAAACAAGTCAAGAAAAATGCAGTCCGTGAATATCATGAATTGATTAAGAGAGGGGTATTAGGTATCTATCGCTTCGTCCGTGACAATCCCGTCCACGCTGATAAGCCGCCCGTCCGGCCCCCATCAAGCCTGTCTGAGAATGCAAGTGGCAGAGAAGCCAAGAAAAGGAAAAGGGTATAGAGAGTCAATCGAAAGGAGGTGCAGCGAGTAGCAAATTGCCGGTCGTCGATTGTCAAGCAGAAGGTCGAAGTCGTAGCCATAATCGTTGTCGCTGTCGCCGGCGTGAAGAAAGTGCATGAATGATCGGACCGTGAAGTCGTTGGTCGTTCTCGTAGTCGGCAGCAGCGTCGGGGTTCTTTAGATGGCGATGACCGTGTGATGCTCTTGAGCTTCTTGTCAACAACGCTGCTAGCTCAAAGCGCCCACGCACCAGTGTCTAGCTCGGACTAGACCCTACTGGTGTGATGGGACGTTTTCATCCTGTTTCTCCTGCCGCCCGCCTTGCCGCAGGTGAGGCACGAGATGATGATGTCGAAGAGGGCGACGATGCCGTTGACGATGGCCATGATGACGGCGCCGATGGCTCGCACAATTGTCATGATGACATTGCCGATCGTGCCGAGGATAGTTTGGAACTGTGTTCTTTGTTAGCTTTTATCGGGGTAACGTGCAAGATGCAATTGCGGAGAGGACATACGCAAGAGACGACGGCACCCATTTTTGCGGTTGTTGGTTGTTTAGTGAAGTAGGAAGAGTAGTTGTGGTAGTGGTATGCGGTGAAGTTGAATTGGTTCGATGCAGGTTCTTTGATGAAGCTGTGTCGAAAGTTTGTGCTGTGTACGAGGCAGGCCTGCCGGCCCACGCATTCTTTATAAACAAACGGCGCGCCACCACTTCCGCTCACCAAAACGTCATCGCTCCTCCCTCACCTCCACTCCTCCTGCCTTATCACCCGATCTTCACTAGAAAACCCATACACAGATCCGAGCTCTTGGTTCGCCTGGCACCGCGGAAAAAACCTGCTGACACGCCCCACGTCACTTAACCTCACCTCGCGTGTGCCCAGAGCGGCAGCGATCGGCGCGCTACCTCCGCATCCGGCAGAAAAGGCGTTGGTCGTGCAGGCATCATCCTGCGCGCTGCCGTCATGCGCCACATGCCGCTCGCCGATCGCTGCCGCTGACAGCGCCAACTGTGGCTGGAGCATCGCGAGATCGAACCTGGACCCTTGGAGCCCATGGAACGCACTGCCGGATGGAGCGCCGAAAAGCTTTTACTGGTGGACTGACCGGAACTGGCCCCAAAAAGGATGCCGTTTTCGGAGTTGGCCCGCAAGTCTGGCTGCCACACCTCCCAGGGATCGCCTCGGTTTTCGCGCAACCGGGTAAGTTTGCGTAATGACGTCGGTGTGGCTTCATTCCTTCCCCGGAGTTTTGTGGGCACATTGGGGGCTGGGCTGGGTGACACGAGTCGTGGCTAGGCCGTCATCAGGTTTTCGAAATGGCATTATTCCCAGCCATCGGATTTTGATAATGCCCCAATGCACTGCGGAAAGTGGAACCGGTCTCGACGGAACCGGCGGTTAGCAGTCATATGCACAATCAATGCAATCCATCTGTTCGTTGCTCATTGGGTAGCTGGTAATTGGTGTTTCATTCCTATATCTAGCCTCCAGCTTGCAGTACCCAACCTGCCTCAATTCGATCCATTCCAAGCTGCTATCCACCATTACATCCTATATCAACCTAAAGATATCCTGTTCCCAATGCTCGTTCATCCTCCAGAAGTTGTTGACATGCCCCCCAATCCAAACGCCGATTGATACCCCTGATAGGGCCATATGCGTCTAATGCATGAAAAAAGGGAAAGAGTGATCCCATGAGAGAATGGGAATGTCCATCGAACTCATCCTCCACTGTACAGCTATCCCTCCTTAATGCAGTCGATCTGATGCTGTTTACCAAAAGGCTTTTGAATCCAACTCCGCAAAACTCCAAAATTAGTGTTACCCAAACCATCAATGATTGTGCAATGCGAAGGTGTAATGATACTAGCTCTCTGTACCCCGATCCGCCAACTGCGGCTTTCGTGACTCGGTCGTGACTCGGTCGTGACTTCGTAATTGCGTCATAATCCTCTCTAGGTCGAGAACCATTTATTCTGGATGAGCTTGCGACGGCAAACCAGGAACCTCATTCTCGCTGATCAATGTCTTTAGCGGTGGACGATACGGAGACGCAGGTGTCGAAGTCGGCGCCCGGCTTCTCGGTCTACCCATCGGGCTAATGACATCGTTGTCTTCTGGGCTCGAAAGAGGACTGCCTCGTGCGATGCTTTCACGGCTGTTGGCAAAGCGTGCGTACGACCCGATATTTCCACTAGCGCGGCGAGAAGACTCGCCTTCGGGCACCAGTGGAGCAGTCGAGTTGGCAGTACGCCTTCGTTCGTTGTGCCAGTCGTTGAAGTCGCGAGAACTCCAGCTGGCGCGATGAACACGCGCTCCGTAGGGAAGACTTGTGAAAGAAGCATGGCTTCGAACACTGCCGGCCCGGCTGGTTCGAGTAAGTGGTGGGACCTCGGCACCTTCTTCTATCCTGCCCATGGTAGCCAGCGAGATGTACGACTCATTCGGATCCCCGCCTATTTCTGCGAGGAAATCCTTGTCTTCATCTTCAATTTTTGGAACCCTCTTGATGGATTTGACACTGAAGTAGGGACCCTTTGGTTCTTCCGGAATAGGCGTTGGTGGTCGTGGAGGTGGTGGTACATCTAACACTGTCCGATCGAGGTGCTTGAAGTATCTTTCTCGCAGCGGCATCCACTTCTTCGGCTTGATTTCTTCGCGATTCCGCGTGACCGAGAAATAGCTAGAAATTGCACCAATCACAATAGCGACTAAGAGGATGATCGTGAGAATCGCTTGAATGACAATAATGACAATGCCGATGGCAGTTGTCGGGATTCGAGCGAGGTTGAATCGAATGTCGAAAGCCGCAGAAAGCGCAACCGTGGCGACTTTGCTGAAGCCCAAGGCATAAACCACGATTGCGTTCAGGCGTTGTCCTTCGAAGGGTCGCAGGAGAATTATGGCAACAAAAGCGATGAATTCGACCACAAGAAGGCCAAAGACTTGAGTCATCGGGTGTCCAGAGGCTCCAGCGTAGAAACAAGCTCGGACAAACTCGTATACCAACCAGACAGCGAAGAACCACCAACGAGTTCGGCGGAAGCGGGAGGCAAGCCATCCGAACTTCTTGGTGTATGCCTCGTCATCGTGGATTGAGTCCGTAGCCTCTCCGGTAGACGGTGATACCTTGTACCAAGGAATTGATCCAGCATAGACCTTTTCCTCGTCGTTGAGATGCTCACTGGCCCTGGTGAATCGATACCACGGGATGATTTTCAGCACTTTACTTCTCTCCACGTTGATTCGGTCTGGCTCGGACTGGTATTTCCCGAACTTGATCCGGTAAAAGCAGGCATACCCAGCGACACCGAACATGCCCACAAACATGATGATAAACACGATAGCTGCGACTCCAATGACACCACCGGATCCCGCATAGGTGAACTGGAAGAGGGTCAAGAAGATCATCATGAAAAATCCGATGAATAGGGTCCTCAGGACAGCGAAAGCTGTGTAGCCTAGCCAGTGCGCTCTGAAGAATGATAAGCGGTCTTTCTTGATCAGTTTGATCATGCTCAGGCCTTCGAGTATCCACTTGAAACCAGCAACGGAAGCAGCAACGATGGCAATGAGAATGAGGAACCAGAGGAATCCAGTCATGAAGGCATTCGATGCAGGGATGCTCTCTTCTCCAAGAGTTCCAGCAAATCCAGAAAAGTTTCCAGGAAGAGGTAGGCCAGGCTTCACAGGATTGCCATAATAGTTGAATCCGTCGGAACTATTGGCCAGCTCCCTCTTTGATAGCGACTCTTCCAAGTATCGAGCGACGAGGTTGAACTTGCTACGACGCATGAGACCAGGTATATTCAAAGGCCCCTTGTGAGTAGGAGTCATGCGTTTGTAGATTTGGTGGATATCATATCCACCTCCTAGGTCCTCGTTCAGTACACCACTCCCAGCAGCACCGACATGACTTGTGTTGCCCCTGTTGGATCCGATGAACCTGTTGATAGAATTCTGCATTGACTCAGTGTAGATCATGCCTCCGGTCCAGGCATAGTTGCTCCAAAAGGCGACCAGGACGCTTGGCCAGTTCATGGACAGAGCTCCAGTGAAGAAGATATGGTGGAAGACGGCGAATACAACCAGGACGGACATAGAGTGAGCGTAGTGCTTCCGCATCACGGGGATATTGTCTCCATAGGCGGCTGTAGCAAACGACGCGATGATTGCAATGATAGTGAATATCCCGAGAACTGAGCCCACGGATTCAGGCTGGGCGAAAGTAGCTCCATTCGTAACGACAGCAGAGAAGCAGCCGATTTCAGTTTGCGTAGAGTTGGCGAAGAGGCGTAGGATGGCCTCTCCTTCGAAGTCTGGGATCGTGAGTGCAATAGCTGGGGGATGTTAGACGGTTACAGCTCCACAGGGCAGAAAGGCTTACCTGGAATACCAGCAACATCACTCTGAGAGACAGGGATAATGCCGCCTGCTTCAATTGTGGTGCCAGCTTCCATGGGGCATAGACTGCACACATTAGTCAATACACACGTGAAGTGCTAGAGTGAAAATTCGTACCTCTCGATGTTGGCATTGCAGGGGTTGAAGGTAAGATCAAATCGAGATTCGCCATATGCGAACACACCAATGTACACTGTATGCAATCAGCCTGTGGTTCTGCAATCTGGGAGAGGAGCATCCGTACTCATGATAGATTCGTTCTTCAGAGCCGTGTTTCCTTCCAGATGGAACAGCACCGTCATGTTATCCTTGTAGTACGCAGCATCGAAGCGGGTGACATTGATATTGCTGCTGCCCAAGCAATCTCCAAAGTTGCCGGTGTAGAGTGAGGGCTTGCGATTGTCCTTGAGGTATATGGTGTTGCCACTGGCATCCACGGCCTGGACATATTGGTCGTCCGAAGCAAGAGAAATCTGGAACAAAGAAAGAAGCGCGACCAGAAGCAAGAACGCCGCCCGCGAGGATACCGAAAATGCCATTAGGACTATGTTGTGACCCCCAACCAGGGCGTCGGGCGGGGAGATTTATGTGTAGGGGCCGGGGTGGCCGGGAGGGGTGCGGCGTCTGTTCGCGGTATGGTGAGAGCGGTCTTCCAGCCTCCGAATTTATGTGCCAAGACGGCCAACGAAATGGCTGGGCACAGCACTGGCTCAGCGAAAGGCGAGATACTCTCGTGAAGTTCTGTAGAGGCAAGTGAGGGGCTGGTGGTGTCAATTGAGCGAGGGTCGTGGTGACGATATCGATGATTCGTAGTCGCGGAGGACGAAGGGGACGGGTCCTGGGCGGTCGCAGCTCTCGGAGCTCCTAGGGACGAGATGCAGCGGTCGATTCCAACATGGCCAGCGATCGAGGGATTGCGGGAGAGCGTCAGGGCTGAGGTGATGGAGTTGGAGGGTGAATGGCAGCAGCAGCGAGCGTGGTGGTTGCACCCGATTGTTCTCTGGGATTGTCCGGCGGAAGCCACGGACAGCTCGCAACTTCCCTGCTCAGCGACGCGCTAGCCCCGTCCCGTCCGAGCCAGCACCAAGAGAACAGCTCGAGCGACGGCGCGATTGGCCACGCGGCGCAAGAGATCAATTCAGATTGCGTGGCGGCCGGGGCTCAAGACACGGCTCGTATGTTTATTTAACGGACCACCAGCTTACTCCGCACAGCAGCTCCTTCGGGTGCGTTGTCGCGCGCTGGAGCTGCTGACAGCGACTGTTTCCTCCTGATGCTTCAGGGCTGCACGGGAAATGGTGATAGCCTTGGCAGGAAGCCAAGGGACTAGCCCAGCGTCATCGAGCATGTGCCCCCATCCAGAAACCCACCGGCCCAGATCAAACACCTTGCGGCCCATCGCACTGGAGTCGGTGAAGCGCTGGCCGTGAATAGTCCCCCTCCACCACACCACTGGACTGGCCATGGCACTCCTTCCACCGTCTACCAATCCGCAAGAACCGGGGGGATTCACAGACGCTCGCAGTCTGACATTACGCGTCCCGCAAAGCTCGGCCGTGCGACCCTCCTCGAGCCGCCCTGCGTGTCGAAACGCAGCCCACGAGCACCACCTCCTACGTCGCACAAACGCGCCGGAAGCGGGCTGCAGTTTCGGCTGCATTGAGTCAGATCGCCGCTAGCCAATTGCTCTCCCCAGACGCGCGTTTCATCAGCAACGTCTATTTTCTCCGCCTTCCGGCCAGCGCTCCGACGCTTCACATCCACGGTTCATGGCCTCAAACAAGAGCCACTTCGAGGGCGAGCCGAGAGCCCAGCACCCAGCTAACCATGCATCATCGCTCGTCTAGCCGCCTCCACAGCTCGTGATCCCGGGAGAGGCGCTTCTGCATGCAGCTTGCAGATCGCGTGCCAGCCACCACATTCCTTCATGGTCCCTTGGTCCCACGATTCGTCCCGTGGAATGCCCAACGTCCAGCCCAGGTGCCAGGTAAGAGAACTCTAGAAATAGCTTGGTCCACTTGCAAGATGTGTTTGTGTTGCGAAATAGGCCGACATCGTACCTAACTATTCACAAGACGATTGCGCATGTGTAGATCCTTGGGTGTGTAGGTGGTACACACGCTATTGGATTGACATCACTTCCAAAATTAGGGTGCGACCCTGCTCCTTTTCTCACTACCTTTCACAGCGTACAGCAAATGAACCGGCTTTGTTGCCCAACAAGATAGGGTTAGTCCGTATTCTTATGTGTGTTAAGACGGACCGTCGTCACTATGCACGTGACGTGCAAAGGGGATGTACTATGTACGTAGGCATCGAGAAAAATAGGGGCTATGTCCCATGAAAGAGGCAAAACTTGGTTTTCCACTTGATCTCTGATACGTCTGTTTGTGATCGCCGCCCCCCCTTTATACCTTCAACATACAAAGGTTGTAAAGACGACAAAAGTGTAATTATTTAGTCCTTTTCCCCCAGACTGCGCCCTAAGACCTATTAGCATAACCCGCTTGCTCCCTCAGCCGTTACCATCGCCGGCGCCTAGGAATCCAAAAGCACCATCGCCAGCTTCAAAGCGTCGACCATCCATCCGTATCTGTCCTGTCGTTGCAAAGCCACAACCCTAAGCACGAGAACGCCAGCGCGAAAAACATAGTCAAGAACCACGCACCTGCCTTGTCCGAAGTCGTAATCGGGCCCGTATTGGCATTAATCTTCTTCTCGTCTGAGTTCCCCTCTCCAGCATCCGGATTCCCCTTGCTTGTCCCGCCATCATCCGTGCTCACTGGTGGTGGCGTCGAGTCCAACTCGATTAGCAGCCCGCTGATGACGCTCAGCGCACTCATCTGTTCCCCAGGACCGTTTGTGGCATCGAATTTAGGAGCAAACCAATATTGGCTACATGTTGAGCCCGTCGGCTCACCCGAGCACTGCGCCGCGGCGGCTTGGGCGGTCGTGCGGAGCTTAGGCAGAATGAGGTCGCGCGTGTCGGGCACGAGCTGAGTCGTCACAGCGAGCCAACGGGTGGAGTAGGCTTTGAAGGAACGCTGGTCGTTGTTGCAGGGTAGGTTCTTCGGGTCTATGATGTTCATGACCTCGCAGTCATATTCTGACATGATTGTACCGTTGCCGAATTTAGGATCCGTGGGGAAGAAATGGGCGAGGGTGACATTGAGAAGACCGTGGACGCGGTCGTGCCAGATGGGATCGCCTGTCTGGATCGTTGTTAGTAGGTGATGGGAGATATGAGGGAAGAGGGCTTGGTATGACGGTTACGGCGTACATGGTTATACATCTGATGCAAGTTAGTTCATGGAATGGCAAACCCCAACATTGGCAGACTACTCACATATGCAGACCCAGCCAGCATCACGCCATTATTATAGGACCACTCATGATGATCCGCGTCCTTGCACTGTTTGCTGATATCGGATCCGTCATAGGCATGATAATCAACATATATCCCCGTGGTTCCAAGCCAATCGTACACCTTGTTAGCCCAATCAACGTAGTTCTGGTTCTTCGTGAAGCGCGCCAGGCGGGCAGACATCAGGAACAGACCCCCGTTCGATATCAGATTCTTGTACGTCCATCCCTGGTTGAAGTTGTAGATCTGCCAGCGCAGCCCCCCGCCGCAGTTGTCCGTATCCCATCGGTTGCTTGTCTGCTCATTGAAAACTGCTTGAGCCAATGCTAGCCATTGCGGTTGCGGTTCCGGCGGATCGGGGAATTTCAGCTCAGCCGCTGTCAAGGCTGCAAACGCCCAGAACGCTTGATCATCGTTGCCCTAGATGAGTGAGTTGAGAGTGCCTTTAGAGCCTCAAGCTGGTGCGACGCCCTACCTCTGACTTAGTCTGATTTGGCGGCATGTAGTCCAAATTCGGCCCAACCTGCGCAAGCATTGCGTCGGCGATGAGTTCGTTGTAGTCAGTATCTCCAGTGTAGTACGCATACTCGATAAGCTATTGCCCTTATCAACACAGGCTCTCGGCATGCTGTAAGGCTTTGGCGAAGCTGTACGCACCGTTCCCCACATCCCACCCGCTTCCCACCAGTAGTATGGGTTAGGTAAGATACCAACTATCTGTCCACGCTCCGTGCCATGGTACCACCTCGTAAGCAACTCGTCGGCTACTGTTTTCGCTGCCTGTTTGATGCTTCCTGCGAAGGGTGAGTGAATAAACTTTGCTTTCCGCAGTGTCGGAAGTTCGTCCTTACCTGGATCATGGACATCCAAATCAAGGCCGAGTACAGCCCCATAGAGAAGCAGAATAGAAAGTGATAGGAAGATGTTCTTTGGCGAGAAAAAGCGAAACATTATGGAGCGTTGAACGAGCGTGGGTGCCGAATGGCGAACAGTGGAGGTGAGGTCGAAGCTGGTGACAGTGGGAATAAGGTCGGTCGCGTTGCACGTGGTCAAACGAAGAGAACCTTGGAACGCTCTGAGGTAGGAGCCGGGCCACGTACCTCACCTCCCGGCGGTGGGTGGGTACGACCATGCAAAACTGATTCCAGATCAATTCAACATTGACTAGCGTGCTTCATATTTTGATGAATTCCTCGACGGGAAAACCTGGAGTGGCACGTCCCAAAATAACGTCAATTCTAAAACAAAATTGCGGGCCTCTTTACTATAGTTTACTAAAACAGAGTTTTGTGATACTGAGCACTTTCATTTATAGGCTGGTAGAGACGGCATTCGCTTACCTTGAATATATTATCCGCTTACCTTCCCAAACGGTCCCGCACTCAGCCTCGAAGGATCAAGATCCCGCGAGATCGCATTCACAAAATGCCACTATTGATAATGGTCCCGCAGTCAACAAAATCCGCTTCGTTATTGCACTAAAACAGCCCTAGCTACTAGAAGACCTACCGGGCGATCACCTGGATCTAACATGATAGCTTTAGCCTAGAGTCATGCATTCCACCACCCTTTGACTCTCATCTTTAAACCGGCAAGCCATACCTACACTCACACGTACTTGTGGAAGAAGTCCAGCGTAGTCTGGTAACCACGTTCGTATTGCGACTTAACCTTTGGATCCTCAAGGTTGGAGCTATAGATCCACAAACGTTAGCAGATGGACATCAAGTGGCTATGAGACATCCACTCACCGAGCCGCCATGAATCCGTGGATTTGATCCGGGAACCACTCGACTAGATGGGGCACCTTGAGCCCCTTCTCCCACTTCTCAACGTCCTCCTTGCTCTCGTCCCCACTAGGCAGCATAGCATACGGAATCGTAATCCCAGGCGCGTCATCCGCCGCAACCATAGCCGGATGCGCCGCCACCGCAGCCTTGAACGGCGTACTCTCCAACGAGGAGAGATTCACGATCTGTATCACCCATTAGCCCGATCCTTTCCCCATTCTCCTACAAACCCAACTCACCTTCCCACCCCAGCAAAACCCCAAAATGCCCCAACTCTGAATCCCCTTCCCGCTCAGCTCCTCCACTACTTTCTGGACTCTAGGCAGCGTCTTCGGTGGCGCGGCTTTGGTGCTGAAGAAGTCACCTAGCAGCTTTCCTTTCTCCTCATTGTCCGGAGGATACCAGCTGATGTCGGCGGGCTCGCCATCGAAGAAGTCGGGGATGAATACTTGGTAGGGGTGCTCGTTGTCGCTGTGGGCGAGGATGTCGGCGCCCTGTAGGGTCTGTGGAAAGAAGCCAAAGATGTCGTAGATGATGAGGATGGCGCGTTTGGCCGTGGACGGGCCAGTGGCATCTACGGGCAAGAAATCAGTTTTATGTAGTAGAAAGGTGGGATAAAAGGGTAGAGCTGTAAGAGGAGTGGATTGAAGGCGTTGTGTATTGCTTTCAGGGCTGTATTGGGTGATATGACGTTGGATTGGGGGACTGGGGGATGTACATGTTTTCATGCCATCGACGGTGATGTATTTGCCCTTCGGCTCGTATCCCTTGGACACGATGGCGGGTAGGGAGCAGCCTGGGGTTGAATTGATTAGTATTTATCTTCGAGCTCATGATACCATCTCGCGGTGTACTGACAAGCTTTGGATTGGGTAGATTCTGTGGACATGGTCGCTACTCTCCGTGAATAGAGATATGGTTTTCTGGAATTGAGATAGATTGATCTCGTAGAGATTGGAAATGGGAGTCTTCGAGTGAGGTGCTTGGAGAAGCAATTCATGGTCTTGACGTGATGGACTGTTCGGACTTAGCATCTCGCCCCACTACGGCCGGTAAAGTCACGAGAATGGCGGGGCGCGTCAAGATTACGTCATACATCTTCAAACAATAAGATCCACTCACTGCATGTTGATAGTGATCGGTCCCCAAAACTTGCTGGAGGTTTTCCGTAGGAAGGCACAAAGGTAACTGAAGATTCTCTACGATCGCTCGGCGGAAATCTGAGAAAAATGGGGCTCAACACATGTTAAATCGAATCGCTCTAGGATATAATAATACATATTCCTATCGTAGCCTCATTTGCGTCTATCTTTCTTTGGGTCGATCGTACAGTTAGATCACAGTCATTTCAAGCATCCAAACATCAACCTTCCGTGTTCCCAAGAACTTAGGAAATTCCTGCCTTTAAACCACTTCGATGTAGCGACGGACCTCCCTATAACACATTAGTGCTCAACACGTGTAAGAAGGGGGTCATCAAACTTACCAATCCGTGACAGCTTCATCGAAAAGCCTGATCTCGTGCTCCCTCGTCCCTCCATAATGATCCACAAACTCATCCCCAAACACTTCTCGTGCTACACTCTCCGGCCTCATGAAGGTTTCTGTGGCTTCTTTCAGCGACTTCGCCAATCGTACACCCCTGTCCTGGACACCTCCAACCTCCTCTCCTTTCCCGAGAGGGGGCACAGAGATCTCCAACTTCTTCTCGATGCCTCTCCAGCCAAGCGCGAGAATGGCAGCGAGTACAAAGTGCGGGTTAGTATCGGCTCCAGGGACTCTGACCTCAAACCTAGTTGCTTTCGGGCTAGACGTAGGCGGGCTGATAAGCCTAATAGAGGCAGCACGATGTTCCAAACCCCATGAGACTGTCACTGGCGCCCAGAAGTTCTCCACCAGCCGCTTGTAGGAGTTGATATTTGGTGCAAGAATTGGCATGATATCAGCCAAGCCATCAATGAGTCCTGCGAGGAAGTGCCGTCCCATATCCGATAGATATCGGAGGTCTTGCCACTTGTTTTCAGTATCTTCTTTCTCGCGGAAGAAGAGGTTCTTGCCCTCCTTATCTACGATGGAGACGTGCATGTGACCTGAGTTCCCTGGGAGTCCGGCGCGAGGTTTTGCCATGAAGCATGGTGTTATGCCATGTTTGCTACCTATTGACTTGACCACCAACCTAGATGCGGTCAGCAATTTCAGCACTGTTGAAGTTATGTTGTACTCACTTGAAGAGCGACGCCTTATCGGCCATTTGTGTAATTTCACCAAATTCGAGGGCCTAGTCTTGGGTCAGTTCTCGACCATCCAACTACCAATGCATGACTTACGGCCTCAAACACACCCGGCCCGCTCTCCGTATGCCATCCTTCAATGCCACACCTAAACTTCTTGCAGGTATCAAATATGCTATAGAAGTAGTCTTGGTTATGCACAGGCCTCGTTATGCTGTATCCAAACATGCCCTCGGTGAGCGATGGGAGCGAATTGACAGGATTATCTCGGAGGAAGGTAGCGGTAGAGGAGGAATTTCGCTCGGTGGCCCCAGGGTTCTCAGGGGCCCTGAATTGGAAGAATTCGTATTCAGCTGAGTAGAGGAGGCACGATTAGCTCCTCGAAACGCAATCGCAATCAGCCAGCACAAGACTCCGAGCGATTTGACGCAGGAGCTCCGCCCGTACACTGCAGCTCACCTCCAGCCATAGCACCCAGGCCCTTATCAGCCAACTTGTCCACGGTGCGCTTCAAGATAGAACGCGGACACGCACTCAGCGATGTGTGGGTATCGGGGTCGAAGAAGCTGACGAGGAAGAAGGGGACGTTGTTCTCCCACGGTATCCTGCGGAACGAGGTGAGGTCTGGCACGGCGATGATGTCTCTGTATCCATTCTCCTTGTTGCTGATCCCAAGCTCCTTGAAGTAGGTCTGGTCGTGCATGTCCCAGCCGAAGACGACGGAGCAGAATCCGAAGCCGTCCTTGACAATGGACAGGAACTTCTTCTTCGCCATTAGCTTCCCGCGCAGTATGCCATCGACGTCGACGCCGGCCACCTTGACAGCGGTGTCATCCTTTAGAAGCTCGGGGAGGGTCTCAATGGCGACGTCGGGGGTTTCGTCGGCCATGGTGGGGGTCTGGGCGATAGTTCTACGAAGGAATTGAGGTGGTGAAGGGTGCTGGAGGAGGGCGAAGAAGATCACACGAGGTCGGATTAAGGGCAACTAGAGCTCAAGGGGCGGGATAAGGCAGGCTTCTGGGCATGGAAGCCACCGACGGCACGCAGCTGGCGGGGTGGAGCTGGCGATGCACGCTGGAGAGCTTCAGCGAATGGGGGCGGGATAAGGGCCGGGGGCGGGATAAGGGCGTGGGGTGGGCAGCAGCGCGGAGTCTATCCCGTTGTTTGCCCTCTCCATCGGAGCTATGGCTCGGCGCGTTACTGTGCTACATAAACGGCGACGTCCTCCCTTGCGCCCATATCCCGCTCTGAGCAGTGTCCTTCTGCTGGCTCACGACGGGGGTCCGTGATAGAGCACGTCGCATCTTCTTCGCCCAGCGATCACGATGCATGACAGCATGCCCCACGGGTCGCGCCCCTCAGCGGGCTCAGAAGTCCACCAAGCAGCACACATCTCGTCAGGCACTGCAGGCGGCCATTGGAGTGCGGTGGGAAGCCACCGGAAGGAACTGCCTGTGCCATCGCAGGGTGGGCCAGTCACCATGGCAAAATTGTGGCTCTTATCTAACAGCAATCAATCGCGCACTCCAGTGGCCGAAATCGGGCCCTTTCACCGACTCTGCCCGTAGCATCACTTCTCTTTTCTTTGACGCTGCCCTCTCCTCTGCTGCTTCTCCTTCACCAATCTTTCATTGTCTCCTCGCGATAACAGCTCCGTAAGTACTCTTTGTTCACTGCTTCAAACTTCGCGTTGCCGTGCTGCAGTGGTCGTGGGTGGCGGCCTCGTCATATGACTGTCTCTTCGGCGTGTGTCATAATTTCATTTCGCTGGAACCACAAAACTTTGCGTCTTTTCGTCTCTTCTGTGCATATCGTCTGATTCGAGTTCATTTGCAGAGCAACGAGTCCACTTTACACGTCTTCCACCTTCTGCTACTGTCAATATTCGACATGGGCAGTGAAGTCTTCGCTCGTGGCCGGCTTGGCGGCAAAAACTGCATCGTCACCGGAGCAGCTGGGTAGGCATTTCACTACTATCATTTGGCTGGGAACGTTTTGGATAGCATCACCTGAAATTTTTGGGCCGTTTTCTCCAAGTTTCGCTCTATCTGACCCGTTTTGCTTTTCTGAGCCAACGTCACTTCTCGCAAAATCAACGATTTGTGGTTCAGTTTTGGTCGTTGATTCCTCCAGCATGTTACACGTCTTTGTCTATGTCTATCTCTCTAGAGAGTGTGGAGGGAGCTTTACTTTATGTCGCATAACTTTTTGGTTCTCTCAGCTTCTATAAATTCATATGACTAACCACATAACAGCGGTATCGGCCTGGAGACATGCATTCTCTTCGCCCGCGAAGGCGCCCGCGTCCTCATGGCGGACATTTCCCAGTCCGCACTCGACAGATCCTCTGCCCGGCTGCGTGAGCTTGTTCCACAGGCCGAGAAGATCGACACCATCATCTGTGACGTGTCCAAGGAGGCCCAGGTCGAAGCCATGGTAGCCCGCGTGGACTCCTGGGGTGGCGTCGACGTTATGTACAACAACGCCGGAATTATGCATGCCGACGACGCGGATGCCATCGACACGCCCGACGGGATCTGGGACCTCACCCAGGCCATCAACGTCAAGGGCGTGTGGTACGGCAGCAAGCACGCCATTCTCAGCTTGCGAAAGTTCAACAAGAAGAAGGGCAGCATCATCAACACTGCATCTGTTGTTGCGCTCGTCGGTAGTGCTACTCCGCAGCTAGCATACACAGCTAGCAAAGGAGCTGTGTTGGCTTTGACCCGAGAGTTGGCTATCTGCCATGCCCGTGAAGGCTTTCGCTTCAATGCGCTCTGCCCAGCACCACTGAAGTGAGTGTCCCCTTAGCTTCCATCCCTACGACATTGAATCTGACCCTCCCAGCACTCCCCTCCTCCAAGACTGGCTCGGCGACGACGAAGCCAAGCGCGCGCGCCGCACAGTTCACTTCCCAACCGGCCGCTTCGGCGAAGCCATTGAGCAAGCCCAGGCCGTTCTCTTTCTTGCCAGCGACGAGAGCAGCTTCGTCAACGGCACCGACTTCGTCGTCGACGGAGGCATGACCCGATGCTACATCACCCCTGAAGGCGCTCCGACCGAGCCTCCTCCGAACAACGCCCACTAAGCCGCGATCGTCGCTCATCAGTCACTTTCCGACTGCGGCTTTCACTGTCTTCGGACGAGGTCTCAACGAGATACTAATTTGAACCGGTTTGGCGTCATGGCTGCGAACGAACGAACAAACGGACGGATCCGATACGAAACGGTTACCTTCACTAGACCGAGTCTTTTCCTAGTCACATGACTTAGAAGCAGTCCAGGCTAGACTCTTTGCTTTATTCACGAGATGCACTGCACTGCAATTGCTTGCTTGCTCCATGGCGATTCTGGAGTTCATGGTTATGTGTAATATAGATATCTAATTCTCCATCTGCAACGACCTCCCAACGCAGCCATGCCTCATGCAACCGTCCAACGCATCATACGATCCACCACTACCATCGCATCCTCATATCCCAAGAATGCCCCTCAACCCCCTGACTTTCATCCTCAGATCTCCATACCCCAGCTTCACAACTCCACTCGCCATCTCCCACGCCCTCTGTTCTGCTCCCTTAAAAGGGAGCTCCAACGGCGGCGGGATCGCCGTCTTCACCAAAGCGGGCCACCGATCCCGACATATCGCCTTCGTGCTACACACACTCCGCAACCCCTCTTCCCCCGCAAACCGCCCATACCCGCTCCCCTTCACCCCGCCAAACGGCAGCTGCACCGCGTAGTAGACGCCAAAATCGTTCACACTCACCATGCCCGCCTGCACCTCGCGCGCCACGCGATCCAGATCGCTCGTGCTCTTCCCGAACACAGAAGCTCCGAGCCCGTACTCGGTCCCGTTCGCAATCGCAATCGCATCCGTCACTGAATTCGCGCGCATGAGCAGGAACACCGGCGCGAACAGCTCCGTCCGCGCGATCCGCATCGAGGGCGTCACGTCGACTAGCAGCGTAGGCGTAAAGTAGTGCCCGCGCGGATACTCCGGGTGCGTATACCGCGACCCGCCAGCGAGCAGCCTCGCGCCGCTCGCCACCGCGTCTTGGATCAGTTCCTCTAGCCGGCCGAAACCCGCCTCGGAGATCGAGGCGCCGACGTCGACGAGGGTGTCGAGGCCAGCATCGAGGGCGGAGCCGGGGCGGAGCGCGCGGATTAGGGGCGTGAGGTGGTCGACGAGCTTGGCGTAGACGCGGGGGAGCGCGACGACGCGCTCGATGCCGATGCAGTTCTGGCCCGCGGACTGGAAGGCGCCGCGCAGGAGGATGCTGGCGACGCGGCGGAAGTCGGAGTCTGGGACGTCGTCGAGGATGATGGCGGCGTCTTTGCCGCCGAGCTCGACGCAGAGGGGGGTTAGGCTTCTCGCGGCGGAGGCGCAGACGGCGTGGGCAACGGGGCGCGAGCCGATGAAGGTGAGGTGGGCGATGCCGGGGTGGGAGGTTAGGTGGTCGGCGACGGAGGGCCAGCAGGAGATGGATTGGATGAGGGCGGGGGAGTGGCCGCAGGCGTGGAGGGCGGCCTTGGCGATTGAGGTGAAGTAGGTGCTGGACCAGGCGGTGGCTTCGGAGCCTTTCACGATGATGCCATTGCCGGCGAAGATGGAGGAGATTATGGGGCCGATTAGGTTGTGGAACTGTGGTTAAGCTATTAGTGAGGTCCGTGTTTTCTGATTTTGGGTGGGAAGAGAAATGGTGAGACCATACCGGATAGCTAGGAGATAGTTAGATTACTTCAGAGGGTATATTGATGGTATTCGAGCTTACTTCCAGCTGACGCAAGCTGCCACAACGCCTAATGGCTCCCACGTGACTTCATTGACCTTGTACTTCATCAAGAAGTTGGTCGGCCGTCGTTCAGGCTTCAACGCGTTCTCCCCATGATCAATAGTCCATTTCAGCTTTTCCGCGGTGATGAGAATTTCGCCAAAGCTGGCATCGATCCTAGTCTTTCCGGAATCCAGGCAAGCGACATGTGCAATGGTGTTTTGATTCTCTAGTACGAACCTATATCACACGTCTAGACATTATTCCCCGTGTTGGCCACGGAACGGCACCTCTGAGCAACGCACTTGAGCATAGTCTTGAGGACCCTCCTCCGCTGCGAGAATGTAGTCTTGGCCCATTCGATATGGGCCTCTCTGGCTTGCGCAATGGCGCCGTCGATGTCGGTAGGTGTGGAGGGTATAACCTGTCCTAAGGAGGCGCCCGTAGCAGGGCAGTAGCACTGAATTGCAGACGAGTTGGGAACCTAGGGTAATCAGTATCACAGGTAGATTTATAGGTAAGGTAAGGTACCTTCAAGGAGGGGTTCTCAAGGATTTCTCCCTTCCATTGCGGACTACACTCCTCCGGGGGAGAGACCTGGTAAGGAACGGGCACTTCTAGATCGGTGCGAACGAAATATAATACGAGAAGCAGCGCAGAGATACTGACTATGCCGGCGACATACAGCTCTAGGCCTTGCAATTGATCCATGGCCACCAGGCGCATATAGGACGGCGGATAGAGGTGAGGTTTATTTCGGTAGCACGACAGGTTGTTCCTGAGTTTGGTGTGTTTGCACGGACCCGCTTTTTCAGAGAGCTTGTCTTGTGCCTCCTGGCCTCCACAAAATGTGTCTGGTCTACCACTGTTTGGGGTGCTTCAGTACAATACTGAAATCCCGTATAGAATGTACACGAACTCTATCGAGAAATCTGCAAGCTCGATGTGGCCCCTCAAATGGTGCCATTTAAAGTTCTGATCGTTGTCACCCAAGCGCGGGCGAGTCAGAGATCCCGGAGGAATTCACTCCTTCGCGCCCATCCCATCACACAAAAGGCCTGTTGACATGCTCTCCCTAGACTTGTCCTGCTTTAGCCCTCTCGTCCTAACTCCGTGGCTCTTTAGAGAAGGGTACCTGTGAGAAGCCCTAAGTAGGCGCCGTGGTAGTTGGGCGCCGCTTATCCAGCGCGCTTTTCCGGGATCATCCTTAAGTATCGCCATCTGCGGCAACGTGGCGCATACGATGGGCAACTCACATTCTCTGTGACCTTTCTTTTCCCCAGGCTTTCTAGCTTTATGTCTGCCCTGATTTCAGCCGGCAGGAATCTACTCTTTTCCTTTCACTTCCACTTTCACTTTCAATATATGTCGCATGGTGAATCTGGGGTGCCTTCTCCATCCTTCAGCACTCAAACTTCTACCGTCCTGCTTAGGTAGACATTCGATTCGCCCTTTCAACTTTCGATTTTTTCACCGGTGAAGCCACTTTACCCTTACGTTGTGAACGGACTGCGTCAATTTACAGGCTCGACAAGGGATACACCCTAAGCCTCTTCCGAACCTCACACGATAAACCCAAGTGGGCGAGAACAATAAAGCGCCATTAAACTTCGCCCTTTCGGGCCTTGGAACAGCTACTCACAGATCTACCCATAATGGGAGAGAGCATCCCTTTAAGGTCGTTAAGCTCTGCCAAGGCGAATCTGGAAAGGTTAGAGAGTGGCTCACCAATCTTCTCTCGGGCTCTTCTAGAATATGTTGATCGTGTGTGGACATCTGGAGAAGGAGGCAAGCTCGTCATCAACGACATCAACGGGAAACCGCATGAGTACAAAGTCGAGCAGCACTGGAAGCCCAATCATCATGAAAGAGAGGGATACGGACCGTGAGTCAACCTCTTTTCTTTCAAGTGTATGCAGCTGTCTATGGTTGTTTGAAGCGCTTCGATGCCTTTCAAATCCTACAATAATTTACTGGATCTCGAACGCGTTTAGGCATATTAAATGCATTCTTCGAGCTGTGCTAACCACATGTGTCTCAGCTACACTCCATCCATTTCATACAAAAGCTATCAGGCCCTCGCTGACGACACTCCTCCCTGGTATAACGGCGACGGCAACACCGTAGACCCCGAAGCCAAAATAGACTGGCCCCCGAAGGTTCCCATCAGCGTAGCCTCCTGCAGCTTCTTCCAGGGCACTAGCAGCTTCGAGGAGGTACACGCTGCACACCAAGCGGCAAGCTTACAATGGCTCGAAAGCGACGCCTGCACAGTTCTCAAAAGAAAGCTGGCTGCAGCACTCTGTGATACCGCCCCTGTCAACCGCATCGTCTGCTTCGCTCTGGGCAACCTCCAACGCCACAACGATAATGCCTCGCACGCCCAGCACGCGTGCATCCAAACCCTCCGCGAGATTCTCCCCAAAGGCGACGCCGGCGAAGCTGTCCCGGTATGGGTCCAAGACCCAGGCTACACAGACATCGACAAGCGCATCCTAACCGCCCTAGACATCAACGTCGTCGAAGACCCTCAAGGCTTCCTCGCAATCACGCCAAGCACGCTCGTCATGTCTCTCAGCCCAGACATCCCCGTACGCCAGATCGTCGCCGACGTCCAGTGGCCTGCTGCACTCATCTGCGACACGATCCATGCTGATGAAACGGACTTCGAGAAGCGCGAATTTATCGATTTTGGTGGGTCAAAGGTGCCTGTCTCGCCGTACACGACAGACCCTTGCTCGAAGCGAGTACAGGCTATGATTGAGGGGTGTACGAGCTTCGCCTTCCCGGGCAGCGAGCACTTTGGAGGGACGACTGTGTATCTGCGGAGGCGTGAGTCGCAAACGGAATGAGTGATTGCTAGATACAGCAAGTGCCAAGTGGATGGTTTAGCGCTTCTGCATTGGAGTCGGACGATGAGTAAGTCGCTTTGGGGTGGAACGAAATTGAGAACAGCGGTGGCTATATCAAATCCGCCATCAATTAAACTTGATTGTTTTTATACCCAGGTCACATTGTTGCTGAAACTTTGAAACAGGATGATTAGATCTACCCTCGTGACTGAACAAAAAGCCACCCATCTCACGCTCCTACGCAAATCCCTCAAACCAACCCGAAATATCCCTCACATAGCCGCCTTCGGTATGGTTCCAACCCACCACTGTCGGAGTCTGACGGCCAAAATCAGCCTGACTCCTTCCACAAATAGCAGTGTTGTTCGGACCCGGGTCAGTTTCGCTGTCGGTCCCAGTAGTCCATTGAGGGCGGCATCTGTAGGTGTCATTAACGCCATCGACCATATACACCAGGTTTAGGCCAGTCGTGTTGATATTGCCTTTTTCCCCGTAGACAAAAAAGTCGACGTCCCAGCGTGGGCCGGGCGTGGCTGCGATAGGAGTGCCATTGTCATTACTGAGTTCTGTACCGGCGGCGTCGCGGAGCGTCCAACTGAGGGAGTAGGACTTGATTAGTAAAACGTCTGTTGGAGTTTTGGTGTGTGCTCACTTGATGCTGCTATCGTCGCCAATGATCTTCTAGTGGAATGTTATGTTGAACTGGGGACCAGTCGAAGATACGGGAGATGCCGCAGTGCTGGATGTTGTTACGATGCTAGAGGACGTTGTTATGGTACTGAACGTAGTTGCCGTGGTATTGGAGGTGGCCGAGTATGGCTCGCAAAAAGGGACTATAATCTGGAACAGTGTCTCGAGATAGTACCATACTGCAGACATATCTCCTTCTGCATCACCTGCGGGATTGGAGTCATAGGGCTGTACTTGGATAGGCAGGGAGCAGGCAGGCGCGTGTTCCGATGATACGGTGGTGATTGTTGTAGCTGTGCCCGTGCATCCAATGATGGTCTTGCAGGCCGTGGCAGCTAGTAACACGTCTCTATTCTCCCTTGTTTTCTCTCCCTTTCTCCTCCTTACGGAGTTGCACTATCTCCCTTACGAAGTTGTGTTGCTCCCTTGCTGTCCCTTGCTGTCAAGGGAGTCTCGTTACTCTATATAGTCCCTCGTTACAACCCCAATACAACTCATGCTTCCTTCACTGATTCTTTGCCCTTCCTACGCCAGCTGCCAAGCTGTGGTAGTGCACGAGATCGTTGTGCTATCTGGTGCTGCGGTAATCGGGGTACAGAATGCCGTGCACTGAGGAAACTCGCTTATACCCGTACAACTTGAGGAAGACGTACTAGTTTCTGGTTCTGATGTCTGCTTTGCCGATTTGTCAGGTTTGCCCGTTGGTGTTTTATTTGGGTCTTCCGGATCCCCGGGATCCCCGGGATCCCCGGGATTCCCTGGGTCACTGGGGCTTTTCGGGCATAGACCAAATATCTTCAGCATTAGAGGGCAACTTGGAACTTTTGGTAGGCTTAGAGGCCCGATTGGAAACCCAGGAACATGATATATAACGACACCTATCCCAGTCAGCCTAAAGTTCGGCCAAAGCTACTCTAGGCAGCGGTCTTACCTCCAGGACCTATTATTCTGATAGGCCGTTAGCAATATACTCTAATCTAGGATACCGGGGTGAGCCTACATCGGGATAAGTGCGAGTGCCCGCCCGAGTCTGTTGTAGCCAAGTCAGTAGCAACAGTGATAGCTGCAGTCAATGTTTCGTAGGCCGGTATTGTGGAAAAAGAGTACACTTCAGCCAATACACCGCTAACAGTGGTTGTCAAGTCTCCTCCGGTTGGACCTGGGAATAACGTTGGCATTGGTTACCCAGCGGATGCCGATTGCTCACTTTTTGTAAGCTGTGCCAGTGAGGGCATTGACAAAGTGGACTATGGTGATGAAAGCAGTCCTAGGGAAAGCGTTGATAATACGCCCAGACCTAACGAAGCCTGCCCGAGGACTCAGGTTGAAATTGATGTGAACTCTGTTGTATTGTAGATGCCGTAAAGGCGGACTATATAGAGGAACGAGATGAACTATCCCTTAGGGCGCTCCCTTGGTCGTTCCCTTGGCAGCAAGGAAGCACCACAACTCCGTAAGGAAGAGAAAGGGAGAGTAAGGGATACCTAGGGGGGTGGTGTGCACGCAGGTGAACCGTATGAGTTGCTGATCCTAGGTTGCTGCAACCCGAGTTCCAGTCTTAGTTGTACTTACATTGCGTAAAATATTGTTCCAGATGATATCGGGGGTTCGATTAACGAGGCGGTGACATTCTTAACAAACGACGTAGCCTACGAGATAAAGAAGGATTGGGACATTCTATGTGCTTCTGCGTATACATAGGTGGGCTATATGGCCATTTCCAAAAGTCTACACTCACGTGTTCCGTCGATGCATCACGTTCATGCAGCTCTCTGAATAAGGCAAGAAACTCTTTCCCCCAAGTATCATCGGGGATACAGGATCCAAATACATAAGATGGCTTTGTGAGATCCTTGAATCGATTGGCGATCTCGCGATTACTCCATTTTATCATAATGACATAAGTTCTGGTTGACGCTCCGTGGGGTCCCTCAGACCAGTCGCGAAGAATTGATTCAACGTCGCCCGCGGAGGTTCGACGAGACGTCCTCGGAGGCTGGGTCCATGTCCCAAGTTGCAAATTATTAACAAAGGCTTCCATATCGCTACCTGCAGATGCCTGAACATAGATGATGTCTAGAGACACCACACCCCAAGAGTAGAATGCATGATTAGGTGCCCTTAGATGGTGTATCCGAGGAGGAGTTGCCAGATAGGGAAGGAGTGGCAGGAATGTATACGAAAAGTCTGTAGACGTAATTTTGCTCAGGGCGGTGGGCGTAATGGTGTGCCAGGGCAGCAGTCCGTCCCTCCATGCTAAAACCTTCAGTAAGCAGACTATTGCCAAAGCATATCGTGGACGTACAAATCAAAATGTAAACGCAGGTGAGGTCATCACTCTGTCTTCCCCAACTAATAGACTGCCAGAATCTTTCCCGCGCAATGAGTGACATTGAATGGTTCCATGCAGGTTGTGCTGGTCCAGGAGGTCCATCGCGCGGGACATTCTCTAAAAATGTGAGGCGAATGATAGTTAAGACACTTGCAATGTCGCGAGGCATATTTTGTGATAATGTGAGCCCATCTTAATGCAGGTGACGAGAAGTCCCAGATAATGTAGCTTTGAGTCGATAATTGCGGCGAAGTTGCGGCGAGGTTGACTAACCGAGACGGGGTCAAAAGCCATCACGTGACAATCTGGTCTCTCTTCAAGAGCAAACGCTACTCAATTCTAGGATTCGTGCTGTTGAAGTAAGCTTCTTCCCTCCAGCAAAATTCGCGTGTTCTACGTGGGCATTTTCTCTTCTTTGCATGAGTCGGAAGCCGTCGACGATCAAATTATGGGTCCAATGCTGCAACCAAAGCACTGTCTTGAGATCAGCATGTGGAGCCGAATTGGGGTTTTAGAGACAGTATCGATCAGTTGTAAAGGGAAAGACAAGCCGTATTTGGCCGCTCTCTCGCGGTGGAAACCTGGAATTGAGGTTACTGTTGCGAAGACCAAGCTGCTTGGCCAGTAACTCGAAGCCTACAATCTTCTTCAGCTGCGGCTTGTGTGAGCTGTCGATTTGGCAGATTTCAAACACGAACAAGCAAGCTGGAGCCCCTTTTGACGTAACATTCTATCAGCCTATCGCCTTCCCTAATCGGCATCCGGCAAGCACAGACAACCGAAGGCGTTGATGGCATCGCGACCCAGCGTTTCCAACGTCCAGTAGTCGGTGTTTGGCGTTCTTAGTCTCAAGTCAGATATTTCCACCCGCCGATTCGAGATCTCCGCATATCAAGCTTGATCCCTGGGGTGTGCCGTGCCCCTGAGTTAGTGGAGCGCAAGGCGGGACAGCCACCAGGTCATTGGCTCATGGCACAAGCGAACAGATGGCGCGCGTAAAGGTATTAAGGAGGGGTCATGGCGGGAGAGCTTCGCAAAACCTGCTCCTGCTGTCGTTTGCTTTTTCGCCTGCTTTACGACAGAGCTGCAAACCGCATTGGATAAGAAATCGTGAGTCCTGATCCGTAACGGCACCAATACGCCCTTATCACCCTCATGCATCGGAGCGGACGTGGAGAGAAAGACGTATGCGCGTCCTTTGACGGACTTTGGGAGGGCAGCGAGGTGAGCGGTCGGTGTCGTCGTTCAGGAAAAGGGCAGCTGGAGACCCGAGCCGCAGGTCTTCCATTCGACTGTGCGGCTGGGATTTGCCATGGATACCCCAGAGTCACTCCCATCGCTTACGCCCGCACAGTCGTTCAAACAGGGAGTAAAGACGTCGAAGTTGCCTTGGGCTCTGGTGGCTTGAGATGCCAATTGGCTTTGCGATGCCTGCTCACTGTGGCTGGCTGCATCGACGTCATGCCGGCAGGGTGCTTGCACTGACCGGGAGAAGATGTGCGGCTGGAAGGCAGTTCGGAGCTGGACGTCGGTTGATGTTGCATCGCCGGCACTTTTGTCCCGCGTTGGCGGCTCAGCTTTACATAGCAGTTCCACAGATGGTCGGTCTGAACCATGGACGGCGTCGAAGCCGTCGAAGAACTAGGAAGTGTCTCCGCTCAGTTGCTAAAGTCCAAAATCCGTCGTGGCCAAAGAGCACTTGGTGCTCCCGACTCTAGATGCATGCTTGGCGATCGATGCAGCGCTAACGCATTCCCAGCTCAACCTCGCCATCCAAGATTTGGGCCTCTACTGCTCGACGAATCCCAGCATGCCGTCCACCGTCTTGCCGTGGCTGCCACCCTGCAAGTCGCCTTGTTAGCACCCACTTGGAGCGAATCTCCCGCCCGCGTATGCTGGTCCGAATGCACAGTGTTCATGCAATGCGTGGCCGGACAGTGGAAGATCATGCTTTACACGTCGAAAAACGAGGTGGGCTGCCACCTGACGACATGCAGAAGAGCAACACGATCATCATTTTATGAGCTGTCAGGACGTCTGCGGGGAAGCCTAGAGATTAGCAGGGTCTGGATCCCACGGGAGCTGGCACTCCACATGCTGCTAGGATTGAACGCGATGGGAATGATCACTAGTCTTCGGGGCCCACACGCCCCAGGAAGGAGAGCATGAGTGCACAATAGCCTTGGTAGTGATCTTCCTCCGCTCACGTTCAGCTGCATTTCAACTCTGGAGGGAAGAAAGCACTCGTTTCTCGCACTGATATAAAAGCTCCTCGTCATCAGTCCACGGACCGGCAAAACCTTATCATCCTTCCTGTACGCTCGCTCCACTGGGCGTAACCTGTCAGAATATCACTTTGCCCGTGTTAGGCCTACCGCGACGCAGCCCTTGTCGTTCCGTGGCGTTCGTGGAGTAAATTGACTACCCACCCACCCGGTACCTTTCCCGCTCCTAGAATGCCCCAATTCTAGCATATATTCTCCTCTCATCCTCTAAAAATATAAGGCCTGGTCACTAATCCTGCCATTGTTTGAATATCCTTTCGTTGTCGCTTCGTGCCAGAGACCGCGTATTCCTCTGCCATTTTTCACTCGTTCTTCTAGAGTAGGTCGTAGCTATGGTGTACAACATTACCTACCGTCGACCTTCGTTCGTTCCGTCTTCCCGCGACTCGTTGTCTGGCAACGAGAAACGGGGTTCGATTGATGGCTCCGTAACGTCTGGAAGTTCTGGCATGTCGCATGGCATTCCTGACGCCCTTTCGTTTGATAGAATCATCGCTGGAGGGGTCTGCCCTGTAAGTACTCAGGTCTCTAAAGTAAACGGAGAACTCTCGCACTAACAATATCATAGCCCTGTACAGTCCGCGATTTCATGAACTATCTCAAGTATATCGAGCTGTCTGCTGAGAACCTCCAATTCTTCCTTTGGTATCGCGACTACGTGAAACGCTTCAATGAAACACCCGCGAAGGAGCAGGCATTGGCTCCCGAGTGGACTGAGGTGCAATCTGAGGCCGAAGCGCAGACTCAAGGCAGATCGAAGAACATGAACTCGGATGCTGTAGCTATACTCAATGGCACAGACTTCGCGGGCGGTCCAAAGGTTACCGAGGGTGAGAAGGTCAATCCATTCTATACGCCACCACGCACTCCATCCGAGGGCAGACAAGAGGCACTTTCATCCGACGAGTCTACCTATGAGAGCACAGTCTCGGAAGGGAAAACGGACCATGCCAAGAGGGCAGAGGGCGCTTTTCAGGATGCTAATCTGAAGTGGAAGCCATGTAAGTATCAATAAACACCTTCACGTCTGACAGCGATTTAATTGTTCATAGTGTCTATTCAGCCGTATCGCGAGGAAATAACCAGGATCATTTCCATCTACATTGCAGATGGTGGTTCCCGTCAGCTCAATCTTTCGTCGAGAGAGAGGGCGTCTCTTCTTCATGCTCTTCAGAACACTACCCACCCATCAGCATTCCGTGAAGTCATTACCACCGTTGAATGGTCTTTGAGGTGCCAGGCACATCCTAATTTCATCCGGTGGACGATCTGTAACGGCAACCGTCCCCGTGTCATTTTTGCTCGTGGCCTGGGCATTGGTGGAATTGTCGGTGGCCTTGTCGCTGCAATTCTCATTACTCTGAGCAGCGCGGGACGCGGCTGGCGAGTCCTCTCGTTCATTGGCTTCATGATCGGCATCTCTACTCTTATCGCTGCCTGGAAGGGCATGTGTGTTGTAAGTAGGCCACTGTCACTCCGTCTGAGCCACATGGCTAACTTGTATAGGTTCTCCACGGTATGCACCACCGCCATCTCCGACCATGGGAGCTCTTCGCCTCGGACGATGAGCCCGAAGGTGTCGACATGAAATCCGATTCTATCGAGAGCCTGGCGTCCGCCAACTCCAGTAACAGCTGGGAAAATGAGCCGTGGGTGGCCAAGTACGAAAAGCGCAACCTCATCCGTAAAGTCTTCGACCGTGAAGTGTGGGTTCAAGAGCCAGCTCTACGGCAGATCCAGGACACCATTTTCCTTCAGGCCATTCTCGGCGCCTTCGTCATCTCCGCCGTTTCGGTAGGCATATTCTGCGCTTTTCCAAAAGGCAATTTCTTTTAGAAACAATATGCGGAATTTGTACGACTTATGGGTTCGGATCAGTGGCTATCGCCGTTCGTTTTTGTCTTTCACAGTGATGGATACCCTTAATGCTTGGAAATAATCTTGGGATTTCTCCTTATGGACCTATCTAATCTCAACTCTGGACGAAGATATCGGACGTTTATTTCTTTCTTGATGTTTTCTGTCCAACATTCTGAAAGGATCATGGGACCTCTGGACAAAGCATCCAGGGCCAGGATGTTACTAGTGTTGATAACGTTCTGGGTTCTGAAATCGAAATGCTGCCTGCTGAATACATAATAAGATAACTTCCGTGCACGCCATGTCAAGTAATTGTTTCCGAAAGGGCTGGGACCCGGTGTTGATCTCCCGCTAAAATGCCCGCATCATCGACCTCAAGCTAGCCAGCTGCCAGCTCTACGACGCGCAACAATCTGACCACCAATACTGCCCAGCATGCTACTATCCATGCACCCTGCACTTCTTGTGCCTGGAAGATCACAATGCGCCCCTGGTCTCTCGTCTCGCCCGCCTCTCGCGGGATAGGCTTCGCCATTGCGCGGCATCTCCTCCGCACCACCACCGCACCCCTCGTCGCAACCGCCCGGATGGACCTAGATAAAACCAAGGAGGAGCTTGTGGCCGGCCTGAATGGCGTAGACGAAGAGCGGTTGACCGTCCTGAAGGTCGATGTGTTGGGTACGTCGTCTCTCGCACATCTCACAAAACAGCCCTCGTCGACATAACATCCACAAGCCCCAATCATGGCCCAATTCAACTCTACAGGTTCAATTGAAACTAACACTCCTTTACAGATGAATCCACAATCTCCGCCGCCGCCGCCCACTGCACCTCGCACTTCCCCCCGACCGCCTCCCCAGCCCACCACCTCCACCTCGCCTTCATAATTCCAGGCCTCCTCTTCCCCGAGAAATCCCCCGCCCAGATAGATGCCGACGACGCCCTGCTCACCTTCCGCACCAACACGCTAGGCCCCATGCTCATGCTAAAGCACTTCGCCCCCTTCCTCCCGCGCAAATCCACGCCCATCGACAACTCGGATGCAGACGTGCTGAAAGGCCTCCCCGCTATCCCAACCGCCGCATTCATGTCCGCGCGGGTGGGCAGCATAACTGACAACCGGCTGGGCGGGTGGTACAGCTACCGCGCGTCGAAGGCGGGGTTGAATCAGGTGGTTCGGACGTTTGATAACCACCTCAGGACGGCGAGTGGGGAGAAGGCGGTGGCGGTGGGGTTGCATCCTGGGACGGTCAAGACGGGGCTGAGTAGGGATTTTTGGGGGAGCACGAAGAAAGAGAAGCTGTTTGATCGGGATTGGGTTGCGGAGAGGCTGGTGGAGGTTGTGAAAGGGGTGAGGGTGGAGGGGAGGGGGAAGTGTTGGGATTGGGAAGGGAAGGAGATTCCCCCATGAGGTGGTTGAATGGTGTTGTTCACAGGGTTGTGGCTAGCAGCGGGTTTCGACTGTGTGAGCATATGCCGAGCACTGAGGTGTTCAGTGCCATGTATCGCGTGTGGCAGAGGTGAAAGAGTAACCATGGAACTACATGGCTCGTAACGCCCACACAGCGCATACTACCTTCAAAATCAATCAAAGCAAATAGATTAAAGTATCTCATATGATTCTATGAGGCAGAGAGGTTCCCATATCCAGTAAAATACACCTCCGTGATAATCAAGCCATGCCTCAAACGCCATATCGTACCCTCGGTCCCACCGAAGAATGCCGCCATCCAATGCATGAGGAGAAATCCAAGAATAAAATATCTCATCGATCCAAAACAAAAGAAAAGAATTGAAGGAGCACAGTACTTTCTGCCGGACATGTTCATCGTCGCAGCAAGAAGGGACATGGATGAAGCCTTACAAATCATGAACATCATAGCCAATCATCCGTCGTCATACGCCGTACTCCGAAGCATCAGTCCCTGAGGAGAGGCGTCGACATCCCATGACTACCGCATCAACATGGGCTTGTTGTTCCTCCGGAGGAAAGGACTCGGCATCTCGTCGCAAGTATCAGGATCCCATTGCGCGACCTTGGTCGGCGATCCAAAGGTCCGCTTGATAGCCTTCTTGCCTTCGTCTTCGCTGACAGCATGGGCTTGGATTTGGATCCCCCTAGCCTGTTTAAGTTCCACGAGGGTTCGACCTTGTATGTTGTTCCGCATCGCCTGGATACGCATCTGTTCGTTGCCCTTCTTGGACTTCAGGCCACCGTTCTCAGCCGAGTTCGAGTTCGAGTTCGAGTCCTTCGCTAGGTTGAGCTTTGATGCTTGGCCCTTACGGACCGGGCTTCCATTTACTGTCGCCGCCTTGGCTTTCCTCCTCTCCGGGCTTGTCGACACGATTGGCACGGCGCTCTGAGGCCTGACCTTTGGTCCGTTCCCATTCGGCGCAAACAAGTTAGGAGCGCTAGCTAGGCGCTGGTTCGACTTGATAACTGGACGTTGCGCATTGGCGAGGACCTTGAAAGGGTCTTCATTGTCATGATTGCCAGCGGCACTCTTTGCTCGTGTTGGTGACGGGAGCACCGGAAGATCGTCGTCATCCAACCCATCGAAGTTTCCATTCCATTCATCTGTGGGTGACGATGGTACTTCCGGTTCCCACCTCTCTCCGGCCGTAACCGCGGCAAAGATATTCTTGCGAACGCCCGTCTTGCCCGTCTTACGAGGTGACAGCGATAGCGAATCAATAGACATAGGGCTGGGGTCCGCCATCTGAATATCCATTGGCGACGGAGGGACTGGGGCGATGCTCGTCCTGGCTCGTGCGAGTGGAGCACGTGCTGCACGCGCTTTGGGCTTGGTATCGTCTGGCGAGTCTAATGAGAGTGATGACAGATCCGTCATGCTAGGGAAGTCCGAAGCCTCGCCTAATGTGCTGAATGAAGCGCCCGACTGGTGTTGTTCTGGCGCGAACAGCGGCGGTTTTGTTGTCAATTGTGTTGGAGTAGAGGACCGAGGCGGTAAGGGTATGTCCGATACGATAAGGGTCTTCCCAGAACTCTGCTTTGCTAGCTCTTCAGAGACACGCCTGGTAACCTCAGCTTCGAAAGTCTGTCGAAGCTTCTCAAGTGCTACCGCGACCTGTCGGTCAATTTCGAGTCTCGCCTTCACTTCCCATTCTCTGCGGACGGAATCGCTGACGTTTTTCCTTATTGCATCGGTCTCTGCGACTCTCTTCGCAAGCATCTCTTGAGCCTGGTTCCTCAACTGTCTTGCTTCCTCTCTATCTCTCCGCATTTTCTGGCTTAGCAGTACTGCCTCTTGCTCCTTACGCATCACCCTGACTATAGGGAGATTGAGGAAATCTACGGTAGTGGGGCGAAGGTCTGGGTTGGTTCTCAAACAGGTGTCAACAATCTTCTGTAGGTCGGCCGAGTAGCACAATGGTAATCGTGGAACTTTCCCTCCTCTGATCTTCTGAATAAGCTCGAGGTGGGTGCGCGCGTTGAAGGGTGGCTCTTTTGCACACAGCTCGTACACAATACAACCCAAGGCCCATATATCGGACTTCAGACTATATTTCTCACTCTGACAGATCTCCGGTGACATGTAGAACGGAGTGCCCACGTATGTGGATGCAAAGTCGTTGGCAAGAATGATTTTCGACAGACCGAAGTCTCCGAGCTTGACTAAGTTGTCGGCCCCAAGGAAGACTGAAGATAGTTAGCAAGGCAATGTAGGATCACTTAAGAAGAGATTGCCTACTATTCTCTGGCTTAAGGTCCCTATGTAAGACCGATGGTTTGACCGAATTGGGAACGGTAATGGAACCATATCCCATGACATCGTGTCCCGCTTCCGGTGGGTCCTCCCCATAGTGGCATCGAAACAACGCGCTAACAATCTGGGAAAAGATACTCCAGACGAACATTTCCTCGGCCATTTGTCGTTTGTCCTTCAGGATCCTAATGACCTTGCCCAGATCACCATTCCCGCAATATTCCATGTAAAGATGAAGGTCCTGGGATTGCTTAAGATGTTCGCGCTCGTAGTATGCGACGATGTTTGTGTGCCTGAGCTCTTTGAGAATGGAAAGTTCTGCTTGAAGTTGTTCGCGTTCCTTCGGAGACATCTTGGTGTAGCTTATTTCCTTGCGGCACAGGATCTATATAGTATCAGTAGGTGAAGAGGTAATTGGAGGTTCGAGTTCGGGTTTGCATACATAGCCATCGGCCTTCCTCCTCACTTTGCGAATGACCCCGAACGACCCATGGCCTGGGAGACGTTAGCATACAATTGATGCGAACCAGTGGAGATTGTATTTATACATACCAATCTTCTCTAACACGTCGTACTTGTCGTCCTCGGTCATGCTGAGCGCTAGAATGGTCAGTGTAATTGGTGGTGGGTAGAGGAATTGGGTTGCTAGAGCATGGAGTTGGTGAGGGAAGAGGTAGGGTTTCCTGGAGCTAGGTTATGCGAAACGCGGGCTGTGTTTTGTAGACGGCGTTGCGAAGGGCAACCGCGACCGACCCAATCGATTTATGCACGTGACATTCCAGATCCCGCCTGGCGATCTTATCTCCGCCCCGCCGCCGCCGCTACTTTGACGACATTGTTGCAGCTCTCAGTCTCTTCGTTCACTTTCTTGCTCCTTTTTCGGCGAAATGGTCAACAAGCATGAGATCGAGGCGGCGCTCCACGCCGAGTCGCAGGCCATTTCCGCGGGCAGATTGAAGGAAGACAATCCTCTCGACCTCTCCGACGACTTTCGAATCTTTTGCGAAGCATGCAGGAGGGGCGACTTGAAAATCTGCCAAGAGCTTATAATGAAAGGTGTTAATATCAATGCCAGAGATAGGTTTGACTATACGCCTCTGATTTTGGTAGGCGTCTATCTACGCAACTTACTTTATGGCATACTGCAACGGGTTTGCCAAGCACTGCCTCTTCGTTCTTGCAACCCTCAAAACAAGTTTACGTTGCTAATCTATGCTTGCACAAGGCTAGTCTTTGCGGGCAATTCGAAGTTGCCCAATTGTTGCTTGAATCTGGCGCACTATGCGAGCGCGACACGTTCCAAGGCGAGCGTTGCCTATACAATGCGTTGAACGATCGGATACGTAACCTCCTCCTCTCATACGACTACGCGAAGTCGACAGACCCTTTACAACCACTAGCCGCCCATATAACGTCCCTTCTGACACGAGACCACCCCAAAACCACCGATATCACACTCGTCACGCCGACAGAGTCCTTTCGGCTGCACAAATTCGTGCTTTCTGCTAGATCGCCCTACTTCGCGAAGAAACTTGCAACAGCGCCGGATACTACGTCGTGGAAGCTTTCAAATAGTATACCTACAGAATCATTACATCTCGCGTTGCGGTATTTGTATTTCTCAGAAGTCTCCGCGGACCTAGGCGATGGCGAAGAGGAGCAAATAATACTCACTGGCAT
Source organism: Mytilinidion resinicola (assembly GCF_010093595.1). Taxonomy (NCBI): domain Eukaryota; kingdom Fungi; phylum Ascomycota; class Dothideomycetes; order Mytilinidiales; family Mytilinidiaceae; genus Mytilinidion; species Mytilinidion resinicola. The sequence continues at coordinate 1,305,804 of NW_022985445.1, read as the reverse complement.
TGACAAAATAAGCCGGCAGCTAGAGATCGAACGCATGTTCGAGAGCATATTAGAATCAGGGGACAGACGCTTGACACGTCAACGGCGAACAGACGAAGTCAACCGAGGACGAGATCAGCTGAATGAGTGGTTTCAGAATAATGTGATGAAGAACAAGATTGTAGTTGACACAGAAAAGGCGCATGATGTGCACTGGGACAGAAACAATGGGATCTTTGCCGACGTGCTGCTACGTGCCGATGACGAGCCGCAAGAAGAAACACAGGTCGAAATTCAACCTCAAGATCCCCTTGTTCGCACAACCTCTGGTCCATTAAATGGCATCCCGATTGGCCCTTTAGCGAAATCGCGTTCTCCCTCACGCCACCGTAGCCCTCAGAAATCAACACTCTATCCAGTCCACCGGGCGATGCTTCTCCGATCCGAGTACTTTCTTACTATGTTCAGCTCGTCCTTCCGCGAAGCTCAAGAAACACAACACCTCCAGATCATCAAACTCGACTGCACCCCTGCAGTCCTGGAAGTCATTCTGACCTTTTTATACACGGAGCGTGCAGACTTCGGACTGGATGTAGCCATTGATGTACTCTTCATGGCTGACTTGCTGTTCATTGAGAAACTCAAGCAAAGGGCGGCTATGATCATATCGACCCTTGGAAACGGGTCCACTAGTGCAGTCGAAAGCGAAAATCCTCGCGGCGCGACAGATGCTGAGAATGCGCTGGATGTGTATGAAGTTGTGCGAGCAGGATGGGACACGCGAGTCCACCGGTTAGAGGAGTTTGGTGCGCGGTATATTGCTTACAGGCTAGAGCGGTATATCGACGAGGAAGAATTTGCAGAGCTAGTAAGAGAAAGTGCCAACAGGATCAAAGCGAGACAAGAGACGGATACGGTGGAGTTGATAGATGAGTACGAATGCAGCTCTCTATTTCTATCTTAACGCGAGATCAGGCTAATCAGCATTTAGTATCCGCTACTACCTATCCGATCGCTTCCGTCTTCGCTTCGAAGACTCAGGCCTAGAAGAAATGATGGAAGAGAATATCAACGAAGACCCCGCAGAACTGCCAGAACCACTACCAGAAGATGAAGGCGTGGATATCTCCTCCAATTCTCCGCCAAAGCAAACCACCGACGAGTTTCTTTTTCCAGATATTGAGTCACAGTTGCGGGGCGGCGCAGTGCGGACGTTAGACGGTGAAGTTGCTGGTGACGAGTTTGCCCAGGATGCTATGAACTACCAAATCCTGCTGGGGAAAATAGATGCGTTGCTTGCCAGGCTCGAGTTGGATGCTTAGACTACACTGTGGTAGTCGGTTACTCTTTGGCACTCACACGTAGAGGAATCTGGCACGTGCAGAATCTTTAGACATGCATAGCGCTCTGAACGGAGACGTTTTGCATATACTTTACTTCAACCCATGGACGTCACGTGATACTTGCTGACCGGATCATGCCGATTCTTACGCAATACAGGAATGTTCCTTGTATTTCAGACCGCCCCACAGTTCCTCGAGAGTTTCAATCTAATGAGAAGCTCTCGCCAACGAACTGGACCAACGCTCTCATTTCGAGCTAGCGAACTGAGATAATGAGTGCACGCCCACCTCGCAGGTTCTACCTGCTGACGTACCCGCGTACGGCGTCCAATCTGCTCGTTCGGATTCTGGCGCTAGAAGACCAAGCAGATATCTTCATGGGTGAAAAGAACAGCTATTTTTTTGGCGGAGCTATGGCTTCGAGAATGCATATGCTCAAGATCACTGGCCGGCGCCCCGAGGACTGGACGCAAGAGGAACGGACGAGCTTGACGGAAAACTATCAAGAAGGATTCGACGCTCTTCATAGACATGTAGAGGCTGCAGAAGCACTAGGCCAGCATGTTTTCGTGAAGGAGCATCTACCTTGGTTTATTGATCCTATTTCGGAGGCGAAGCATCTTTTCGGGGAGAATAGTACGGATGAGTTGCCATGGACGGTGACGACTTCGTTGGCACCGAAACATTCGCCTCTCAATGAGAGCATTCTCCCGGATGCGTTTCTGAGGACTTGGTTCCCTACTTTCTTGATTCGACACCCAGCTCTAGCGTTTCCGTCGTGTTACCGCACGAGCGTGGATAACGAGGGTGCGGAGGCCGCTAGGAGCCAGCACGCTGTGAATCAAGTCGAGATGAGCGTGCACTGGTCGCGCGCATTGTACGACTGGTACACGCACCAGCCCGAGGAATCTGGCTCCAACGATGATGCTACGTGGCCAGTTATCCTAGATGCGGACGATGTCATCGAGGATCCGGATCTGGTTCGTAAATACAGCAGGATGGTTGGATTAGATCCCTCTAGGTTGAAGTTTGCATGGGCTTCTGCAAGTGAAGATGAATTGAATAAGATGGACGATATGGCGAGGAGAATGACATCGACTCTCGACGCTTCGACAGCTATTGTGTCGGGCAAGACGTCAATTGGGCTGGACATCGATGAAGAGGCGAAGAAGTGGAAGGTAGAGTTCGGAGAAGAAGAGGGCGAGAGGATAGAGCGGTTGGTCAGAGCTGCTATGCCCGACTATGAATACATGAAGGCGAGGAGATTGAGGCCGCAGGACTGACCATGGTAGATTTGACGTTTTCCTGAGAATAGGAGTTTATTTGCACGATTCAAAAAGATTATGTACATTACATACGATACGCCCCTTTCATCGAAACGATATACCTATCAGCTCTTCAATCAGAAAACGTGGTATTTTGAGCTGACATTCTATTGGAAACCTTGAGGGAGTGCCAGACCTCGCTAACACGTAAATGAACATCTAATTGATGAGAAGATCATGAAATGATGAACGATTGAGGGAGGATATCATAATTTGGTTAGCGTGCTAGTTCGTTCTAGCGCCATCTCTGACTTGACCTCGGAGGACGTCTCAGACTTCTCTCCATCTATCAGACATGCCTCTGCTGCGTCCCATATTGCATCCCACGCCTCTCTTACCTCATATACGCCTCCCTTCGCCTCTTAAGCGCAATGGAATACCCCAAAGGCTCCTCAATTCCGGCTCTGCCCCCACAAATGTGAACGACCTGCGACCAAGCTTCGAAGCTCCTCCACCCCCTCCCCAAAAGAAACCCCGATCACTATTTATATATATATGGGGTACAACGTTCGTTTTTTTCGGACTAGTAGCCGGTCACGTCGCCCGATCGTTCGTTGCGCCACCGCCGTTCCCGGACCCAGAGTCGCGAGAAGACCGTTTCAGGCTTGAGGTGCTACGTCGAGACATCGATTCACTGGATATTGTAAAAGCTCTCAGAGCTGAGGGATATCATCTACATTCTGATACGGCATTGAACGATTCGGGAGCAGGGAAAAGCGGATGGAGGGAGCTGGATTTTCTAGTTATCTCAGACCCATCGGGTACGAAGCTTGAGGACGCCTCCCAGACTATCAGTAATGAGCAAATGCTGAAACCGGAACCCACAAGAACATTGACCCAGAAAACGATGGCAGGGTCGGGAGGTCTAGGTGTCCAACGAGCATTCTGGAACCCGGTGACTAGGGAGCTTATTGCTGTCGTCTTCTTCGGAGGCAGGCTGAGCGGTTGGCCAGGGCTTGCGCATGGTGGTGCGATTGCCACTGTGCTTCAAGATGGGCTATCCAGAGTAGTAGCAGGACCGGATGCAATATTGGGTGCGCGCTCTTAGTTTGCATGCTTCACGGCTGAGCTAATTTGGTTTATTTACAGATTCCGTTCCGTCTCCGTCCTCCCTTAGCTTGACATACGCGCGTCCCACTCAGGCAAACAACTTCTACGTTCTCCGTGCCTTATTATCTTCACCATCGGACGGGAAAACTCTCCCTCCACACTCAGACCCCGACGCCAGCAAGTCCTGGCTTCCTTGGTCTAAGGATTTCACCAAGAGACAACCAGTATCCTCCACAATTGAGCCGGTCGTTGAGGCCAGCGGTACCATTGAAAATATGGCTGGCCAAGTCTGCGTCAGGGCAAAGGCTTCTTTTCCCGCCTCGGCTGTTCGTGAATGAAGAGATTCTTACCCCATTAGAGGCAAGCTCAATGCTAGAGGAACAAGCCGCAAACTTATGCGACATCCGATCAAGGTCGAGGAGCACGTCGCAGCGCTTTCAGGATCCTTCGTTTGGGGACCATTCGCTTCCCATATCCAGCTCCAACCCAGTAAAGGAAATTACAATGAACCAAACTCTTAGCGCTGTTAGGAGAGCTCTAGTGTTCACAAGTGAACTTAGAACGTTACCGCCAAGTGAACGCGTCTCGCGAACCACTACTTCAACACTACTTTAATCAGAGGCATGCGAAACTTCAACATATCAATCAGATCGAAAGGGTAAGTTGACTTCTTTTTTATATGTTCCAGACACTGCGAAGGATTATACATTTTTAACCCTGAGGGCTGTTCAAAGTCACGTTGAGGATCAAAACCGCAACAACACTCTAATTTTTTCATGACTCATTCACATATCTGCTATTCATCTTGACCATCTGTCATTGTGTCAAAGCTGACAACATACATACAGGCCCACATTTCGTCTCAATATGCTCCGACTCTTCAGAGCATAGGCCAGCATGTATTCAGGCTGAAGAGTCTATAAACGGCCATATGTTCAACCCATCAAAATGCTTGAGTTTGAGCTCGTCTAGCTTGATATCTTTAAACATCCTCACCTACGTAGTCACTCTAATTAGCTTCGACTTCCTTCAGAAGTGGTAGACTCGTTACCCACATTCACGCCCATTAAATCTGGGCTCTCGCCATGCTCGGCCATCCTTGGATCAAAAAACACACTACTCCCACACCGTTCACAGAACTGATGCAAGTTCCGTTTGCGGCCAAAGGAGTATGACTTTAAGACATCGGCGCCCTGTGTTATGACGAGATTGCTGCGTAGCGGGTAGACCAATAAATACCCGTTGCGGCTGCAGATGGTGCAGTTGCAGGAGATGGGTTGCTGCTGTGCAAGTGGTTGTGTGAGGGTAACGGTAAAGCAGATAGCACCGCAGTGGCAGCTTGCAGAGTAGCTTGCGGAGCCCGGAGAATCTGTCTCTTTTCCTTGTGGCGGATCCGCTGATCCTGTGCTTGCAGGTTTGGGCGCGCTTGGAGAGGCCATGGTGGAAGTCGAAAATGAGAATTCGGAAAGATGCTATCAATCAGGTAGTGACTCTACAACCTCAATGTATTTATGCCATTACACCCTAGGCAGAATGAGGCGTGACGTGGGCTTACCATAAGCTCTTCGACGAATCAGATTGGTCCGAAATCGTTGACCACAACCTTAGCTGCATGTAGATCGTCCCAGAAGTCTCCGAAGCCGTTTACAGCGTTCCGTACGTCCATGAAAAGTCTCCGAGCTTGATATGCTGTGACATGCTACTAAGTTTAAGCTTCGGATGACTTTCTAACTTCGTAAGTTTAGTTAAAAAAAGAGAAGGCCTCTGGGCTGAGGTCAGCGGCGACAATTCGTGTGTTGTGACGAAGGTTAATTCTCGTACAATGTGTACCATCTAGATTGCGAGACCACCTAGCTCCTCTTTTCATCCTCGCTCTTACGATAGTCTTGCGTCTCCTCCCGATCATACCATGTTTCGAGACTTTTCTAGTACGTGAGCAACAAATTCCCACAGCCCTTCTCACATCATCTCAAATCTCTCCCACCCATCTCAAACAACCTCGCACGCCCTGACTCAACCTCACAGATTGTCTCTTCTGAAACCTCCATCCCTCCATCCCTCGCACACATTTAAAAAAAAAATCCCACCTCTCCCACTCCACCAACTCCACATCGCCCCTCCCAGCCCGCCCATCCAATCTCCACCATCTCACTCCCAAACACCCCCGTCGCACGACCCCGTGACCGCTCTAACCCCACCCCCTGCCAGGCCCCGTACAACCGCCCACCCACATCCCCGGGCCCACCATGCCACAAAGCCCGAGACACGCGGAATCTTTCTGCGCGGTCATGCTGTGAGATGGCTCCAAGACACGGAGGGGCGGGTGGGTGGCACAACGGCCCCGGGAACTTGGGTGGTGGATGACGGGGGATGCTGGGGTCGCGCAGGGGGGTGTGTGGTGTGGGAGGACGGATCGTTGTGCGAGGGGCGCACGGGGATCTGGGAGGGAGGGCATGTGGGAGGGTGCTGAATCAGGGGGGTTTAGGGGAGGGAAGTTAGGTTCGTTGGAGCTGTAGCAGGGGTTTCGGAGATAGTGGGACGGGACGAGTCTGAGCGGTCTCGTGGTAGGAGTTTAAGGCAGGGAGTCGCGCGGAGTGAGGAGGTGGGTGGGGTTGCCCACGGCGATTAATGGCGGTGTGTTAATGTACTGCTTGAGGTTAAGTGAGAGAGAGTGAGTGGCAGAATATTTTTTTTTTTTTTTTGTGATTATAGTCTATTGTATTTACGGACTGCAGAATTAAGCTCCTCGGTTTGAGGAGGTGGTACAGAAAACAGCAGAATGCAGATGCAATGGGGACGATACCTCTACTCCGCAGGCCGTCCACCCTTCTTCGTAATGTACAAATCAATTCCATTTCCTCCAGTATCTTCACTTTTCAATGCCTGGCTCATTATTCGGAATCGAACAAGAAGAGCAAACCTAACAGAAATCCAAAAACCGAAACAAGAAAAGAAGAAACCAAAGAAAAGAGTGTGTGTAGGTTGGCGGGTCCCAAAAGAATCCAGACATCCAGTAGCCGCTCAAACAAGAGAGTCCTTCAGGTGTATGCAGTATACACGTAGGCTCCGGTAGTGTTCTAGAGGAACTCGAGACGATGAGACAAGAGACTCGTTCATGTGTATACAGTATACACCTGAACTCCAGAAGTATTCTAGAAGAAGTCGAGCCGCTCAGACAAGAGAGTCGTTCATGTGTATGCAGCATACATATGAACTCCGGTAGTATTCTAGAAGAAGTCGTATAACAGTCGGTCTTTCGCCCTTTGGTGGTGTTTTAATGCTTCGTGAAATGCCGTGATGAGAAGGTTGCTGAGAAGACCGAGAGAAGAAGAATCGAGTCCGCAACAAGTAGGTTACGGAGTACTTTCGTGATGATGTATCGAGCCAGATGGTTCCCACCCAAGGGCTCCTTGCTGCAATCCAGCGGCACCTAGTGACATCCAAACTTCACAACCGTCGGTAATGTAACCATACTTGTGCGTCCCCAGATAAGACCATGCTAAAACGTTTGATGCTGTTTTCATCCCAGCACTTCAGACATTGCATTCTTCTTCTCCTCGTCCTCAATGAGAATGCCCTTAGCCTTGAACACATCCTCGACAATGTCGACGACCTTGCGGAAACTGGATGCCGCGCCGCGGGTCTGCGTGAAACGAGCGATGCAAAGCTGGGCGCGACGACCGTGTTCGAGAACGACGAAGAGCTCGATAACGAGAGAAACTGGCTTGATCTTGAGGTGATTTGACTTATCAACGCGCGCATTGACGACGTTAGTCTTCCGGTCAAAGAAGACGTCGCGTACGCCGAAACGCTGCCAATCACGCAGCAGACGCACTAGCTCCTGACGCGCACGGCCGCGTCCAATGTGGAAGCAGAGCGTCTTGCTCGCAGGCTTAATGTGCAGGAAGCGAGAGAGCCAATTGGTCTGGTAGTCTGGGCGGTAGTGGTTGCCGTCGTCAGATGCGAGGTCGTATCCGCTCGACTCCAAGAGTGAGTTGCTGTCAGCGGCTGCGGCTACTGGAAGCATGTCAGTTTATGTAATCGTTGATGTTAACAGTCTGGGGAAGAACTTACGGCCCATTTTGTACCCATCTGAGTTCCTGTCATCCTTGTGCTTCTTGCCGAATAAGCCTAGGAAGCCGCGGCGACCTCCGCTTCCATCGACCTTGCCAGGCTTCTTCTCCTCACGGTCGCGCATAGGGAACTCGCTGCTGGTGTCGGATTGCTTCTTTGTGTGCTTCATTGGCAGCTCGATGGTGACAGGAATAGGCTCGGTTGGGACATTCTTGATACGATCATCGAGCCCCTGCCATGCCTCAGGAATTCTGAGACGAGTGTCGTGTTCCTGTTGATCGTGGTCCTGAGCGCCCTTATCGCTGACAACTCTCCGGAACCAAGATCGCTTCTTAGTGAGAGACCGAATGGTCGCGTCCTTGTCATCGCCTGCTACCTTACGAGGGGGTGTAGGCGAGGTTGCACGGGGAATCGGCGTTGGGCCGGACCATCGCACTGCTTTCTCACCGTTAGCATCGTGTGAAGGAGCTGACGACTTGGTGCTAGCGCCACTCTTCTTGCGGATATTGAGAGGAGCGACGGCAGTCGGCGAATCTGGATTGACGACACGAATAGTGGAAGTGTAGTTTGTGGTGGCTCTGCTCTGCCACGCAGGTCTACCTTTGAGGGGATCCGTCACTGAACGCTTGTACTCATCTCCTTCCTCTGCCCGACTCTCGGAGATAATGGGTAGGTACCCAAGATACTCCGGCGACTTTGGCGGAGCGGAAGAGGTGCGCTTGGCGTTGTTGTGGGGCTGCAGCAGACGATCAAGATGCTCCAAGACCTCACTGAAAGATGCAGTGGTGTCGTCAACATCCTCTGATGCCAATCGAGCTGCAAGTCGGTCCCGAGTCTGCGCGATCTCACGCTGTAGGAAAGTGTTGGGGGTCTCGATGGGCAATGGAGGCAGTGGCCGATTCTTCACAGAGTTGTCCTTCGGCGTAGCGAAAAGCCCACCTGACTGGTTGGAGAACGATGTCGGCGGTGTATCAAACCCGAATGGATCATGGTTTCTATCAGTGTTGGATGTTCTGACGCTGGAGCTGATCGAGGAACGGTTGAACGCTTCCTCCATGACCTTCTCAAGCTCGGTGCTGACCTTGCGAGCCTCGGACTGAATGTATTTGCTCGGACTCTCCGGTTTCCGAATCCTGAGACGTGGGATCTTCGGGCTCGTAGGTGCTCTAGACGTATGAGCTATAGGTGCTTGATTTGGCCTAGCCGTAGCCCTTGAAGATGAGGCCGATAAAGTGGTGCTTGCTTCCGGTGGACGACTCAGGAATTTGCGTTGCTCGGGAGTGTACTGAACATCTGCGTTGAGCACTGAGACCGTCGAAGTTCGTCGTAAGTGCGTGAAGCTTACACCTCTCTTGACCGTGCTGCTGGGCCTCGCAGCTACTATTACCGGCGGACTGCTTGGCCAGAGAGAGCTCGTCATGGATCCACGGGACATGGATCTCCGCTTTGAAGCATTGGCTCGGTGAGTGGCAGGGGATCCTCCCTTGCTTGACACCGCGCTTGAAAGGCCTGAGCTACGCACTCGAGTGTTCCTGAGAGTTTGAATTCTCAATGAGCTTCTCTGGCGCTCGCTCATGCCCGTACCAGGCTTAGGCTTACGGCTTCCATTCGATGATCCTCGCAGGACGGTAACGTTTACGTAGTTAGCCTTGTTGTGGACAATCGGATCCCGAGAGGCTCTGAAGGGATCGTAGCTAGCATCCGAAGGTGGTGGTTCGTAGAAGCTGTGTTTTGAATACAGATGCTCATCGTTCAGGATAGAATATTGTGACTGCGATCGCTGATGGTTCTTCGGTGGTAGGCGGCGCAAGGCGGCCTCTCGAGCAAGTTTGTTGTGATGATAGTCACTCGCGGAATATCCAACACCGCCAGGACTAGGTACGTAGTGTTCCAACTGCTCGTCCCTATGCTTCACTAGAGCGGTGTAGAAGTACTTTTCGTGGTTGTTATCCTCGTTCAACAGCTTCTGCACCAGGACTTCCTCTTTCTCGCTATGCCAGAGCATCCGCATATTGCGGAAGATTTCTCTATCGATATCACGCCTCGAAAGAGGTTCCCAATCGTTGACTCGAGGTGTCGGTCCGATCCAGGTTTCCTTTTTGGAATTCTCGCCCCGGAAACTGAGCTGCGAGTCATACTTATGCAAGAAAGGGTGCGCCCATATGTCGTTGATGCTGATGCGTCGCTCGGGATCAGTGACAAGAATCTTGCCGATCAGATCCTGGGCTTCCTTCGAGATCATGTCGGGCATGATGTAGTCGGCTAGTGCAATGGCTCTGAAAAGATCCTTGAGGTCGCGATCGTCGCCCGAATAGTTGAATGGCGGAGTGCCGGTAAGCATCACATACAATATGACGCCACAGCTCCAGACGTCTGCCTTGCCTCCGTCGTAGGCTCTAAATCGAATAACCTCTGGTGCAGCATAGTGCGGACTTCCGCAAGGAGTGCTGAGTTTCTGGCCTACAGGTTGCAAAGCTGCCATTCCAAAATCGACTAGCTTTATCTCAAAGGTAGTTCGATCCAAAAGAATATTTTCAGGCTTCAGATCTCGATGGTGTATGTGAAGCCGATGGCAGTAGAGCAAGGCAGCAATGATCTGTCGGAAGAGGTGGACTACTTCGATTTCCTGGAGGCCTCCTTGTTCTTCGATATAGTGGAAAAGCTCACCACCTTGGACGTACTCCATGACCAGATACCTGACAGCATATTAGCAAGTGCGTGCGATAGAATAGAGAACTTGGTACTTACAACTCATTGTGGTTCTCCCAAACATCATATAGCTTGACGATGTTGCGATGTTCCAGCAACTTCATGATGACAATTTCTCGCTCGAGGCCGAACGGGATGACCTTGCCGCCAGACCATAGCGATGCCTCCGTCTCAGCGCTCTTGATAAGATTGGCCAAGCTCAATGCTCGCACCTTCTCCGCTGTGGCCTTCGAGATGATCTTGGCCGCTCCATACTGTTGAGTAACAGAATGTCTCACGACCCGGACCCTAGAGCATCCGCCTTTACCAATTGTTTTCCCTAATTGCCAAGGTCCAATGTGTGTCTTGCGACGGCGGCTGTAGTCAGACGCGTTCGTGCTTGCGTTGGAGATCTCGGAGTCTCGCTTGTTGTGATGCTCTTCGGTTGAAACGGCGGAGACGCGCTTGTTCTCTGCGAGAGGCTCTTGATGATGGCGGACTGCTAGAGTTCCATTGGGGACAAGAGACTCGTTGTGGGGAAGGCTGCCAGGCGAGGAGGTTAGGGCGTTGCTGCGAACTTTGTCTTTGCCCTTTGTGAGGCGGGGTGGAGTGGAAATCCCATTCGAGCGAAGTGTGGTGTCATTCAGAGGCCTCCGACGCGACGGAGGGCGCTCTTGACGGTAGCGGTCCATGCTGACCTAGGTGTATACAAGTGGGTAAACAAAGCAGAGGTAACCGCTATTCCAGATCCAATGGAATGCCGACGTTGCAGGACTCGGTGCGCGTCCTGATATCTGCGATGGGGTGTAAAAGATGCAATTGGAAGTACCAATCCAAGACCTGGTGTCCAATTCCCGTTCAAGTATCACTGAGTTCGATCAAGCATCGTCGTCGTGTTGTTTGTGTTGAGGTTGTTGTTGTGGCCGGGCGTCGTCGGGCTGGCTTCGGGGGTGGTGAGATGGCAAAACGAGAGGACGGCAAGGCAAAACAGTCGGATTCCTTTACCAATGCTCCAGAAGCTTGCAAGGCCTGCAACAACGTGGCTAATGTCGATGAGAAGAGGCGGAGGAAATTCCGGAGTGGGTGGAAGCGGCTGCCGTGGGTTAAGACGCGATCACTGAGGCAGACGGGAAGCGCCCAACAGCGAGTAGCAGCAGGCACGATAAAAGACCCAGAGGTAAGAGAGAGTCTGAAGAGGATAGATGTTAGCGATTGAACCTGTTAGTGTACGCAGTGCTGTGCCCGAAGGCGGAATGTGGCACGGCGCGGGCGAGGTTGAGTCTGGAAGGTTGTTTGCAAGAAGAGAGTTTTATAGCTGCGGAATGCGTTGCCGAGACGGCACGTGGAATGCCAAGAAAAGATCCCAAGATGAAGCTGCAAAAATTTGGGGAACTGCTGAGAGAAGAGACGCGTCTCGACGCGTCTCACGCACGTGGGACATTTAGACGAAAACGAGACTTCACAGGAGAATATATGCCACTTCACACAGCCTCTAACGGCATCTATTTCCCCTCACCTCTGCTCTTTCTACCTACAGTATCTTGATAGCCCCGTGGTGTTGTCCTTACCAGCCAGGTATGTGATCTGAGGGAGCCACGGCCCAGGCTCAGCCCGAAGCGCCGGGACACCAGAACAACGGCATCCAGGTGTATGTTAGTAGTATATTAGCCTTTCGAGCACTCTTGGGTTCACAATGCGTAAATGTTGGTGGACAGGCGTCCCGTGTAGCGAGGATGGAGGAGTTGACGTTGGCGACGCGGAAATCTCCGCCCTGCATGGTTCAAGGTTCAGCTTCCAAGTCACGGGCAAAACCTGCACGTACCCGACAACACTTCCTCCTCTCTTGATGGAGATGCTTCCTGTCATCAAGCATCCACTTACTACACTCATGCACAGGTCACAGCAGTACTTAAATCACAGGAAAGCAATACTGATAGAGAGATAGGGCATGATTCATATCGCAATACCCTCCTAATCGTAGCACTTTTACCCATCTCTCAACCCATGAGCCCGACAATTTTACGCCGTGGAGCTTGCTCTTAGAAGCCATGCATCCATTCATCGAAGACCCGATCCAAGTACACCACGCCCCCGGCACCTAGCCGCCAGTTCACTCAACGTGGATATGCACGGAGAAACGACCAAAAGAAACGCGAAGCCAACAAAGCATCGCCAGAGAGATCGCCAGAGAATAGAAAACAAATGAAAGAGGTATCCGCAACAGCCACAACCGCAAGCAGGGCACCATCGACTCCATAGAATCCCAAAGTCCCGGCAAGCAAGCCAAAAACATTACCGTAAAACACAGATCATCTCGCGCAACGTGGACGTCGAAATTTTGCAAACCTAGCGAAAAGCGGCCCTAACGAGTGCTCCAGGAGAAGGAAAGTAGTTATACAAGGTGTAGAAGCGAAACTTGGGCATTAACAAGTACACATTTAAATCATGAGTGGCCGGAGATCGCGGGTTTACTATCGGCGGAATCGCCGGCACCTGAAGAGCCTTTGTCGTTTGGAGAGAGGCTCTCGTTCTTTTCGCCATCGCCGCTAGATGACACTTTGCCGCAGCCTTTCACGAGAATATGCCTCTGCAGAAAAATTAGCCAGTATTCCGTTTCTCATCAATACATGGTTGCACGAACCTTGAGGGCATCCTTTCGCGAAAAGCTCTTGTCGCAGTGGCCACAAGGGAATGGCTTTACAGCTAAATGTATGCGCTTGTGTCGCTTCAAGTCATGATTTCGATTGAAGCTTTGCGGGCACTGATCGCACTTGAACGGCCTGTCATTCGCAGTTTGCGGCTGCTGCGGGTGGTGTCCTCCGTACATGTGTTGCATGGTGGCCGCATGCCCACTGTTGAAACCAGGTATCATGGCATGTGGCATTCCACCCACTAGCGCGAGCTGGCCGTTCGGGTTATTTACATTCGACAAAACAGGGCCTGGTGGGAGATAGCCACCAAACGGACGTTGGTATGGATGGGGCGATTGCGACGGCGCAGATTGCAACGAGGGGACCTGTCCTTGACTGTTCGCTGGGGACATTCTAGGCATCGAGCCGCCGGCGCTGATTGGACTCTGCTGAGTTGGCGAAGGCCCTGTAGAATACGGGAACGACTGCTGTTGCGGTGTCGTCGACGGCTGAGATCCATAGTAAGTTGGCGTTGGAGGCGGTCGCTGGAAGCCCTCCTGCGCGTGGACCGGAGAGTGATGCGGTGCTGACGACGAAACAGGAGTCTGTGCGTTCATCATAGCGTTATTCATCGCTTGGTGATGCTGCTGCTGCTGAGTAGACATTGTCGGCAGATTCGAAGGCGCCGCCATAGACCCCGACGCCGGGAACGGTGGCAGATTGACTTCGTATGGCGGAGGTGGTAGTCCTTCACGTTGTTGGTGTGAGCCAGGATGCCTTTGCTGGGTCGAGTATACTGGCGAAAACATACCTCTCGAGGGAGTATTGTATGATTGTGGCGGTTGCGAGCCCGGCTGATATCCATACCCACTAGGTGCCTGAGTCGGCGGCGAATATATGTACTGCCCGTTGGGAGTATACTGCATACTCTGCGTCGAGTTGGAGCTGGTTGTCGTTACTCCAGAAACGGGGCTGATTCCGTCACCCGACAGATTGCTCGGGGGTGTAAGCAAGCTGCCAACGCCAGCAATCGTCGAAGGGGCCTGTGATGATTGCGACGCGTTGATGGTGTTGAAAGAGGAGTAATTGTGCTTCATGTTCTGCATATGCGGAGGCGGCGGCGGCAGCTCGAATGTACCCAGGTTCGACGCGTTGGGCCTCCTAGCCGCAAAGCTTGGAGGTGCACCCAACGGGTCGGGCCCAGGATGCATTTGGGTGGGATGAGCCACGGCGGCAGCCACGTTTGCGGTTTGGTGAGGGGATAGGCCTGATGGCCGTCCGGCTTCTGATGCTGGGGGGGTCGGCAACGACTGCAGCTGGGAGGCTACAAAAGGAGGAGTCGTGAGGTTTGGACTAGGCCAGTAATGCCCACGTGTAGCCTGAGAGTAATCCAGGAAGGGCAGCTGTGCTGGCTTTGGGCCAAGTTCTCGACGTGAGAAGAGGACGGTTTGTGAAGGAGAAGCTGACTAGATACAGGCAACAGCGACACGACCTGTAAAAGACTCTTCCTAGAGACCAACGTTCAAGAGTAGCGTTCGCAGGGCAGGCTGCTCGCGTCCCGAGGCCGGAAGGCTATTCCGACGCTGGAAATGGGGCAACGGAAAGGTGTCGACCGAGGGCGGTACCTGCGCAGAAGTTGGCAGGACGTGCTACGCTGGATGCACGCCTCTCCGTAAAGCTTCTAGAAAGTCTCAGTCTTTGCGCGCGATCAGTGGACAGTGGCGGACGCTGCCTGGGGGAGGGCGTACAGTCAAGACGAAACCGGACGAGGGTGACACGATGTTCTCCTTGAGCACCGCAAGATGGTGAAGAGCCCGGAGTCCTGGTCGTGCAGACGCAGTGCAACTCGCGCCGTAGCACAGGCTGCGAGGAGTCTGGTTTCTGGTAAAGAGGAGCGTCTTGATATGGCCGTGCTGATGAGCACCGACGATCACCACGCTTGCTGGGCCGCGCTCCGGGATACGGGGGAAGTGCTGTCTCTGATCGCTGGCCAATGCGCGGTCACTCCGGCAGCGGCACGCTCCGCACTCCTGGACGGTCCTGGCAATCCTCTGCGGCGTCTACGGCGTTCGTCCTCGTCGTCGCGGTCACACAGCGGGCGCTGCTAACGGGGGATGCGGCGACGATGCGGCGGGCAGGGCAGGGCGGTGGGCTGCAGGGCGGAGGGGCGATCCTTTGTCGAGTCGGGTTCCTGGCGCCCTAAGGAGTGGATGGCGGCGAGGAGGCTTTGTCGCAGGTGTTGAGTAGTGGAGGGTGGAGGCCGTCACGTATATGTACGCCAGGCTCTAAGGGCCGGGATGGGGGTTCGCGTGGCTGACCAGCTCTGGGGCCTCAACCAGGCGATAGGGTTCGTCCGAGCTTGGGGATCCAGATCGGAGGGGGCGCTGGGCAGGCTCAGGTGAGGGCTGGGGAGCGGCGTCTTTCACACACTTTGACGCAAGAGGGCAAAGCAGACGAGCACGGCAGAAGCAACGCCTGTGAATGCTCTGGGCAGAAGACAATGCACGACTTCCGGGATGCCTACGAGACCTGGACCCTGCCGGCTGGGCTCTCGGTGTCGTTGGCGCGGCGGGACGGCTTGAGCAGCGACAGGGCATCGCTTGCACGCCGGCCCGGTGGTCAAAGAGCATTCACTAGCACGCCCTAGTGCTGAATTCACCTCTGGCATTCACCTCTAGCACCGCCTGCAGCAACTGGCATCGTCTCGCAGCCCTCCAGCACTCGCACACGTCCAGCATCTATCTCAAATCAAGACGGTTCTTCATTGGCCCGCGCCGCAGCAGAGCCAGCAGTCCACCCCGACTCGACGCCGGCACTGCGCCCTCACGTGCGGCACGGGGAACGTGCGGCTCCAGCTGCCGGGCGTGCGGCGTCTCTCTCCAGCAGACTCGCAAGAGGCCTTTGTTTTTCCAAGAACCACGGGCGAGGGTGTGCGATGCTTTGGGCCTGGCGCCAGCCCGCCGCTGCACCATCGCGGTCTGGCCGCCAGGCCCATAGCCTGAGACAAAGGCCACCACAAAGGCCCTCGCCCTGCCATGCTCGCGCGATCGCGGAACGCTCCTGAATCTTAGCCTGCATCTCAGCGGCCCTCCTGCATCGCAGCAGCAGTTTGGCGACACTCGGCCCCCGTCGTCGGCCCGGCTGGGCGTGAAACGCTTCGAGTCGGGCGGGCTGCAGGCGCAGCGACTGCCGGAGGGCCGTTGGCAGAGAGTGCATCAGGAGCAGCGGGCGCGTGAACCTGACAGATGGCGCCGTCGCTGGCATGGCAGGGGGCGGCCAGAGCGCAGCCAATACTCGCCCGTGCTCGGCCTGACATGAGGAGACGAAGTTAGACGACTCGGAATGCCGCGCGCTAGCCGAGTACGAGCATTCCTTACACGCAGCACCTGACCCGGCCGACGCAGCTTGGTCGCCGACGAGCCCACGGTGCGAATCGGGACAGGCCTGGCAGCTCTTGGCATGCACAAGCTTATTCCAAGCTTCACGAGCAGACAAGCCGGCGGTTTGCGCGCACTGGCGATGGGATGGGGCGGCGCCGCGCACGTTGGAAGAGATGGGATCGAGGGTCTGCCCACGCACCGGCTACTCTGCGCACGCTACCCTGGATTTGGGTGCCGATAGTCACGCGCGATCTCCCCAGATCGGTTCTCCACTCGGGGGAGCTTGGGCAGGGTCACGACTCCCTGCCCTGCTCCAGCGGGTGCTGAGACTGAGCTGGTCCGCCCTCGTCATCGCTGTTCGCGATCTTCCTGAGCCCGCCGGTCGCGCAGGTCTCTGCTATTCCTGTCTCCCTCTGCAATATGCGATCGGCAGCACGGCACGTGTCTGCGCTCCGGGCTGACGCTGCGCGCTCCTTCGCAGCTGCAAGGCGAGGCGGGTGTCTTCCGCCGACCAGCTTCCTGTCCTTCCCGAGACGCCGCCGGCCCCAGCGATCTCCACGTGGCCGCGCTGTCTGTGACGGCGCCGAACCTCTCTGGGCGTCTCGATACGCGCGCCGAGTGTTGGGTGGCAGCGGGCGCCGACGAATTGGACGGGCCTGCACCGGCACCGCTGCTGGCGCGCGAATGGCAGCGGGCAGAGTGTCTGGGGATCGCGCACGAGGCGCCGAGCGGTCTTCAAGCGGTGATGGGCGGAGTCGAGCTGCTGGCTGGGGCTTGGCGTGCATTACCAGCGGCCTGGTTTGGGCGTCAGCTCGCGCTGTGGCCGCTGGGAAAAGGTGGGAAATCAGCGGCGATCCAGGCGCCTTGGTTGCGCCAATGCAAGTAGCTGCATGCCACATCCCGCGAGCCTGGAGCTCCATTCCAACACACCACAGCCGCAACCGACGAGCACGGGCGCGAGGCTTCTGCCACCGCGCTGCCGTCCCGGGAGGGCGTTTCCTGGTGGGACCCGCGGCGACGTCGTCGACCTCAACTCTTCATAAGACGCCCGCCGTCCGCCGTCGTCGACCTCCTCGAGCTGCTGCAATTCGGCTCCCGCCAGCACCCTTCAATCTCACGCCGGGTGCCAGATTACAGGAGAGCGACCCCTTCCTATCCTCTAGCCGACCGCCTGGCATCCATGGCACCGTGCGCCAATGGGAGCGGCCTATAAGCGAAAGTCCAAATGATTTTGTGACTCGCCCACTCCGTCCCTTGGTCCACCTCTCCCACCGGCTTGGGGCAGGTCGAGCGTGGTTTCCAGTCCTCGCGGCCAGCTTCCCGGCCGCAGCTCTGCTCGCCGTCGTCGCTTTCTGTTCCAATTTCCAGGCTGCTGATGCTGGCCCTGGAGCTGGACGCTGCACTCCCCTGACGCCTGCAGTATTGCAGCAGGCTATCCATGGAGCCCTCGCACCGGCTTCCTCACGAAAGAGCCGGCCGCTATCGTGCAGCACGCGACCCCGCTCCGGCTGCCTCGTATGATTGCAATGCCAGAGCGTGCTCGAGGCTAGGCCCCGGGATGGCCGAACGCTAGCCAGCATCAAACAGGAGCCGTCCGCTTAACGTCGACACGGATCGCCGTGGTGTTTTGGCTGCGGTACACGATGCCGCTTCGGATGCTAGCCCTTCGGGTCGCGGTGGGCGACGCCTGTTCCGCCATATCGGGCTCGTTGCTGCACGGCCTCCTCCCTTCTCTCCACGTTTTGAGCCTCATCCATCCTCATGCTCCGGCCCGACTGACACCCTCACGCCCCAAGCCTACGCGAGAGCCACATCGGGGCAGCCAAACCTCGCCAAGCGCTGATCGTAGCGCCTGGCAGCTCCATGGAAAGAAGCTTGTTTGGCATCCCGGTGCTTGGTCTGCACGTCTTCAGACGGCGACGTCGAGCATCTGCGCGTGCCTGCTCACCTCGAGACTGGCCCTCGCTCTCCTGTGTGATGCAGCTGCGACATGCATCCCTTTCGGGCTGCTCCCAAATCAATAGTGTCGATTGATCAAAGTTGGCAAGGGGTTCCCCCCTCGCCAACCCCTGCTGTGCTGGGGGGGCCATCGTGCAGCAAGCACGTTTGGGCTTTTTTGGCTGCCGTCGAGGCGTCAACTGGCTCGACCACGAGCCCATCCAGCCCGGCACATCTTTCCCCCGCCAGGGGCTGCGCGTTTCCGTGGTTGGGTGCTTTCGCTCGAAGACGGTGCCAGTCTGTTCGACCTCAGCCGCGGGACTTGCCATGCCCGCGCTGCTTCGCCGGGTTTCATTTTGGGAGTCGACGAGCTGGTTCCTTTCGGGAGGCCGCACACAAGGCGGCCAGGCAGCCGATACATTGGCTCAGCAGGCTGGTGCAGGTGCAGGCGCGGCCAGAGGCTACTGGGCGTAGCTCTGGCGCCTCTCTTTTGGCGTCCTGCCAGCGCCGCGGGCACTGTACCTGCGTCCGCATCGTGACGGTCAGCGGTGGCCGGTGCAACAACTGCGCAAGGCTCGCCGTGCGAGATGCAGCCAGCATCTCAAACTCTATTGTGACGATCCTCTGCGATCGTGCCAATCACTCCCCGGAGCAGCGTCCATGCCACCCCCAACGCGGCATCCTGTCACTCCTGTGTCCCTTCGCGCCCGCTTGGCTGAGCGCCCGATAAGCCGCCCGCTGGGGCTGGTCGAGATCCTGCAGATCAGGCGTCGTCCTCGCGTGTGGTGTTGCTAAATCCGCCACCGCTGGAAGCGGTGCAGAAGTGTGGAGGCATGCCAAGCAGCCTTGAATACCCCTACCTCCCGCTGACTGGCTGTGGCACGCTTTGGGAGGACTGTGTATCAGGCTATGTCAGGAGGCGCCTTGGGCGCCGGACTGCCCCGACGCTTCCCGTCGATCAGGCTGAGTTAATAATTTCCGAGGATTTTTTTATGATCAGGACCGGTGAGCCACAGTGCGCTCGATTCGTCGCTCTTTCCTCCGCTGACGCGCGCCAGATGGCTAGAATTCGTTTACCCCTGAGGTCATGCCGTGCCTTCGTTGGAGAGGTTTCTAGGCGCTCTGCTGATTGCTTCGTATGCATATTGTAGCCACTCGGCTGATCCAAACGAGGATCAGGAGGTTAGTGTAGTGTTAGAATCTGTGCCTCACGGATTCATCTGATTATTCGATCACGATTCAGCGTGTTGATTGTGGTCGTTCTAGTAAAAGCGACTTTCGTAGCGGCCGTAACGATCGGCAGGACGTTGAAAACATCTCCACTTAGGAGGTAGCACATGAGCTAATGCGCAGTATTATTCCGAAGAGAATGGTAGGTTTGACCCGTCTTTAGTTTAGCTCCAGCGCAATCACTCAGACTATGTGGTTGAAGTCGAGGATGGGCACGGTAGCAGTTCATATATGCATGCTCTCTCGAAGAAGTCAGTAGTGAGCAGTAGGTGAGTTCAGTCTCAAGGTGAATTTTCGTTGTTCCAACGTAGCTTCAAGGACTGTCGTTCTGTACCCAATAGCTATAGAATATGCATGAACGAGCATATTTTACCTTGGATTCTCCTGGGATATTCACAGTCTTAGTTTCTCTCGACACTTGAGATCATTTATTTTCAGTTCATCCAAACCGCGAAACAGCATAGGTATTTGTACAAATAATAGTAATTTCCATGTCCATCCACACCCGATTCAGTATTATCTTTATCAGATCACCCCCATCAACGTACCAATCTGGATTCACAAGCTCGAGATACTAGTTACCGAGGCGTCGTTTGTCTACTACTGCTTCTCTCTGTTGCAATTCGAACTTATTCGGACGTAGATTGCTAGGTGAGATTCGGGTTCTGCCGTTGCTACCGTCTCGCTGTTACCACTCGAGATAGGAAAAGGGGAAAATCCAGCGGCACCTTTAGCCTTCGGAAGACAAAGGCTGTATCAGTAACGTAAGATGATTGTATAACATTCTGTCATAATCAAAAAAGTTCCTTTTCTTTTGATTCAGATTGCTCAAGAGCAATGCTACGCCGCTGCGAGTTCACCAAAGCGATACTGCGCCCAACTCAAACTTCCTTCCGGTAAAGTCCAGATTTGTTCGCCAAGACCCGAGCTAGCGGCGCCTGCAGCAATATGAATGGGGAGAATATGTTCCCAGGTCGGATGCGCCTCTCTAGCATCACTGCGCCTCATCAAAGCTGCCATTTTTGCCCGACGTTCCTCAGGATCTGCGGTGGCAGCCTCTTTCAGCGCCTCGTCAAAGCTGAAGGCGTAACTAAACAGCATTAGCACAAACACATTCGACCCGAGACTGCTGGCAGGATATACTAACGGCATGGTCTTGCCGGCCCCCCGCGCCTGCAACGTCTTCCGGTAATCATGAAGATTGTGAACAGCCATTCCCGCGCCGATAATCAGAACGCCTTCGTCTCGCAGACTCTCCAGAGCTTGCCCCACGCGGTAATGTTGGTCCGAGTCCTCATTATCGTACAGCGAAACCTGCACGATGGGCACATTCAATGGGTTCTTCTTCGGGTCAAAAGCTGTCCGGCTGGAGCATTAGCAACGAGATACCGAGAATGATTCCCGCTGTCATTACTCACCAACCATGAAACCGGCCCAGACGCCATGGTCAAGGCCTCGTTTGACTCTCTCAACCTCGATGCCGGCACCCTCGAGCTTTTCGATAACCTTTTCGGCGACCTCGGGACTTCCTATGTAAGGATAATTGTATTCGTAAAAGTGTGGTGGAAAGCCGTAGAAATCGTAGATTTGATCCGTCTTTTCTGCAACGTTGATTCTGATTGTGTTCGGGCCTCCTTGCCAGTGGGCAGAAAAGACGACGACTGCCTTTAGCTTGACTTTGGTCGTAATCTCCCGCCCAACTGCGGCTAGTTTGGCGTAGGCAGGGTGGTTCGTAGATTCCAAGAAGTTAGGGCCCCCTATGCCCAGGAAATAGACGGGCATCCGTCCGGAAGAGCTATCAGCGGCCGTGGAAGTCGCCATGGTCCGATCGGAACTGTTGAGTTGTGAGGAATCAGATACAATGCTTGCAGCTTGCCGGCGGTAGATGAGCGGGACAGACAAGCTCACAAGAAGAATTGCGAAGTACCTTGAGCTGATAATTGAACGGATGGATGAAAGTACCGAGGACATGGCGCGCTATGTGTGCAGCTTTTCTCTGACAGATTGGAAAGGGAAAAGAAGGAATTAATCGGCGTCTCGGGGATAGGGCATTATCAACGACTACAATTCAGATAGCGAGCTGACGAATCTATTGTCAAATGCACAAGGATAGGGTTGAGAAAGGTGCCGAAATAGTGTCTTGAGACTTTCCCGCGCGGGAAAGATTTTAGCCAATCATGTTTGACCAATCACATCCGAATTCTTTCGGAACAGGATAGGACACCGCGCTAATAGAAGAATGAAAGCTATTCTCACTGCGCGCGGGAATGTCTACGCTGCTGCAGGATGTTGTAAGTTACAAATCACTAACTCCACAGCCTCGGACCTTTCCCGCTCGGGTTGTGGGTTCAAGAATCCTAAATTCGACAGCAGTGAGGTAGTCCCGCGCGGTTACTCTGGTACTGCATATGAATTCATGCCAATCATCCTGTCTGACCCTCGAACCTACAGCTCAGGAGGAGTATAACCCAAAATTGTGATTTCAAAGCTTCGGAAGTCGGGCGGGTTGGACCAAAGTGCAATGAATGAACGTAGATTCTGCTTGGTATATATAGTAGACGTTTCGACGCCAATAAAACTCCATTCTTCTATTCTACATCTCAGCTTCCTTGCAACGCAAACCTGTCGAATCCCTATCTTTACTATCAAACGTCAAAGCAAAATGGCAGCCACCCCTGTGGTGCTCATTCTTGGAGCTGGGCCTAGGATCGGAGCCGCTGTCGCCGAGAAGTTCGCCAGCTCCGGCTACAAGGTCTCTGTTGTGTCTAGGAAGGGGACTGGCAGCAAGGCCGCCGAAGGGGTTCTCTCTCTCAAGGCAGACTTCACCAAGCCCGACTCGATCCCAGCACTCTTCAATGCCGTCAAGACCGAGTTCCACGCCTCTCCCAGTGTCGTCATCTACAACGCAGCAGCACTCACGCCCCCCTCTGATAAGGACTCTGTGTTCTCGGTTTCAGCTGAGAGTGTCGCGTCGGATTTGAATGTCAACACTATCAGCCCCTACGTTGCGGCGCAGCAGGCTGTCAGCGGATGGGAGACGCTGCCCAAAGAGGCCAAGAAGACGTTCATATACACCGGAAACATCATGAACGTCTGCATCGTGCCCATGCCTATGATGTTGGATCTAGGCATAGGCAAGTCGGCCTCGTCGTTCTGGATCGGCCTTGCCGACGCGCTGTACTCGGCCCGCGGGATTCGGTGAGTACTCCAAAGAAAAGCTCCGCGTGGACTGTTCTAATACGACTGGCTCGATAGTTTCTTTTATGCCGATGAGCGCCACGGAGATGGCAAGTTCAAGGGGATGGCGCTTGACGGCGCTGCTCATGCCGAGTTCTTTGCACAGTTGGCGGATCATGAGGGGAGTGTGCCCAGCCACGCCACGTTCGTGAAGGGCAAGGGCTACGTCGAATTCAAGTGAGGAAATGGAATAGTCATGAGGAGTAGTCATGACAAATCTATCAAAGTTAGATGTCAAATCAATGTCATGAGCAAGAACCGAATCAAGTACCCTCAACATAGCAGAACTATCCCCCTGATAGCTAGCTAGACAAGTAACACCAGATTACCCTGGGCCCTAAAGCACGTAGCGATGTCGCGGGTCGCAAAGTCTGTGTCCCTATTACGCCATACGTTCTCCATAATCTCAAGCGCCTTGTGTACCGTGCCGAAGATGCTCGGAGGTTGCAGAACCTCTACCATCCCACGAAAGTGAGCCTCCTGGCCGCGCTCCGCAAGGCAGCCTGCGACGCAGAACGGCCACACCATTGTGCGAAGTAGTGCCGGCGATCTTTGAAGCTTCAGCAGCTCGATGACTCGATTAACGTGATAACGCACGTCGACGTTGGTGGGTTGCCATCCGGACACAACGATAGATAGATATATGAGCGCTGCGTGAGCCCAGACACGGGAGACTAAAGAGCACTGGCTGAGGGGTGGAGCGAAAATATCCAGAAAGCTGTTATTCTCTTTCGGAGCTTTTGGCGGATCGGTTTCGAGGCGCATGAGATGAGCTACTAATGACTCCTTGATAGCTGTGGCGCGGCGGACTAGCTCCACGACATCGAGATTTCCAGCCGTCTTACATCGCTGTTTCCATGCTTCAAGCGTGGCAATCTCGCCGATTTGTAGCAAGGTCCAGTTCTTGAGCCCGACAACAGCCTCGAGATTGATAGGGGGATCCTCAGTGCCTTGGATGCCACCAAGAAGGCTGCGATGGTACTCGTAGAGTCTAGGTTGCTCCTGAAGTGCCGTACTGGCAATAATATCATCCAATATGACAAGGGTGGATGAGAAGCGAAAGGCGGCCTGTTCAGCGCTCGGAACCTGGTCACTTTGGCTAGGCCAGCTCCATGACGACGACGACGGACCCAAGCGGCTCATGACAGCGTCGAAACGTGAAATAGGCTCTCTTGATTCGACGGCGCTGTCGAGGAGTTGTCTAAATAGAACGAGAGCGGCATTGAGGTGTGTATGCCAGTTGTGAAAGCTTAAGACGGCGATCTCGAAACGCTGCATCTGCATGATGCTCGCCATGATTCGCACGGCGCCGTGCAGATGTTTTGCGACGCCTGAGCCATCTATAACCTGCAGTGCTTGTCTCAGCACCCCGAAGGCATTCGTGGTTTGCGTGAGCACTTCATCCCAGATTGCATCGCGATTGGCCGTTCCCCGCGCAAGAGAGAAGAAATAGGAACTCTGACATAAGGTGGCCTGCCGTATTACGGGGCTACTTATCATCATCTCGAAGACCCATGATCTTCCGCCTTGAAGGAGAGAGGGACGATAGAACGGGAACAGAAAGGGAAGTAAATGTTCCAGGTAGAACGTAAGGAGAACAGTGTCAGACCGTCCAAAGGCAATGTTTTCGCGAGATTCCTTAGCAGTAAGCGTGCAGTCAGCCCCACGACAGAGCCATACAGTGGATGCCTCGGGTGACGGCGCCATTCCATCGTTGTGGATGCCCGGGGTTTTCCTTAGGAGATCGCATATAGGAGTAGCCAGGTCCATGGGTGGTTTTTGGGGAAGCGCCATCAAATCGACCGTAGAAGCTTCGTCAGTTGAAACGTAATCGCTAGAAATATGGACCACACGATCCCCACGTCGGCGATGGGCCTTTTCTTTGACCTCACGTTTGAGCTGCTCAGCCATCTCTTCCTGTTTTGCGCCGCCATCCATCCACTCCGGCCTGGCGTCCAGGAAACTGTGGCATGTGATACAGAGTGCAGCGCAGACATCACATACAGGGTGCTTTTCATCGCATTTCTTGCGTCGGAGCCGGCAAGTCCAACAACCGTTGGAACTTCTCATTGTGCTGGTGTAACGAGGACCCGGGAGGCCCGTCTATTCTATACCCCGCAAGGCAGCTTTGGGTTCAAGATTACTCCTCTCCACCTCCAGTTGGATCCTCGTGTTTCGAACCCGAAGAAGCGCCCAAGTATTTAGAGACGAATGACGAGGATTTAGGTGGAGGTGCGGACGTTGATATAGGCCGCGCAGCTCGGGCCGACACTGTTCCGATATCATGCGACAGCATCACGTGATGAACAAGCGAGCAATGCTCTTCGGGGCAATGAAAATTGAGGATCCGAAACTCTTATTGATTCACGTAGTCTTGATCTAATCATGCTTTCAGAAGCTACAAGGGTAGAGCTTTCAACCAAGAACTATCACTCAACATGGCCTTCCGGATCCGCCCTGTCACGGCTCACGTCTCCACTGATCACGTGCCTCACATGCCCCTTTACTCATCTCCCCGTTTATTTGCATTGCTTCACCGCTGGACCTAGTGAATCTTTCTTCCGGCGGTCTGTGCGGTAATACTTTTTCGACTACAAAAGCTAGCAGACGCCCTCCTCATTCACAACATCAAGAAGCAAGCAGAGCAGGAACCAAAAAGGCACCTGTGGACTTCCTCCACGGGTTTGGTGGAGAGAGGAGACTTTCCAACACTCCATGGTTGGTTGGGGTCTCGGGGTGTCAAATTCGAAAGCAACTCAGCTGATGGGGCAGAGGGTGGGAGGTGCGAAGTTCGTGGATTGATGACATTCATCTATAGATGACATTAACGCTCATAATCGATTTGCACGGAGCATGTTCGAAACCGTTGCGAAGACCTGTTGTGTACCCAGTCCCCTCGAATGCGGAGTATATTCAACTGGAAATGATACCATTCATCATCAGCGATCCCTAGTCTTTCTCAAACTGGTCTCCACCATTCGCTGTGGGGATTCATGTTTTCTATGAACCCTGCACCGTCAGCCTTCCACGTCCATGAAGCAGAAGAGATCAAGAATTTGATCATGCCCTCATAGACGAGGCTGGAACTCCATGAAAAGACAAACCGTCGCGAGACAGGACAGGCTTAAGTAGTATTTAAGAATCGCACTAGTCCAGTGGCTTCTGGGCGTCTATGGAGTCGTGACTTTGCCTAAACTCACGTGATGGCCATTCGGCAGCTTCGCAGCAATGAAAGCGTGAGGGTCACCGTGGTAGTCGTAGGATGATGAGCCGGATACTACGTTGTATGATTCTGGTTCTGAACGGAAGTGCTTCGCTCTGCTGTTGAACCGGTTTAGTGATAATCCGACGAGAGGCCAAGTCCCTTCACCCTGATAAGCAAATCAGTAAGCCGTGAACCAACGGCACCGTCTCAAGAATGGTGGTTTCAATGCCACTCGATGTGTTCGAGACTTGCTAGCATCGGTCTTCTGCTCCGCCCTCTAGAAGATGAGTACCCATCTAAGCCTAGAAATTCGCTCCTCAGAGGACTTGATTCTCAACACCTTGTCAGGCGGATCTTGTACTTACTAAGTCCAGACGATGCATAACGTACCCTGCGGGTGAGCTGCCCATGCGGGCGAGCTGCCCAGTCCGTGCACCACTAGAAATTCAATAATCTAACCTTAAATAACTCTACAACCACCTAATAAAAAGTTATACAAATTTAATGTATTATTCTTATATATATAAATACTTAGTATATAGAATATAGAGTCTATCCTTATAGTAGTTAGCTAGTAATAAAGGGTAAGGTCTAAAATAGGGGTCTAAATTTAATAATTAGTTAACTACTATAAAAATAGACTTTATATTCTATATACTAAGTATTTATATATATAAGAATAATATATTATATTTGTATAACTTTTTATTAGGTAGTTGTAGGGTTATTTAAGGTTAGATTATTGAATTTCTAGTGGTGCACGGACTGGGCAGCTCGCCCGCATGGGCAGCTCACCCGCAGGGTACGTTAGACACCAATATTTCATTATAACTCCACTCTCCATTGCTGATCGACGATCTCTTGTTGATTAGTGTTCGATCTGCAGCACCTCCTCGCGGGAGCAGCACCTAAGTGACCTAACATCAAGGAAGAAACAGGAGCAACGGAGTTTACGTGCTAAGAGCACTTCAGTACACCTTGAAAATGCCAGTGCTTGATTGCAGGCGTTCGAACGAGCAGATTAGCCTACAAACACTATGCTACGTCCGCCTCAAAGAGGACTCCAAAGCTCCTAGAAGCTCGCCTAGATTATGAAGTACACCAGTAAACTTACAACGCGAAACATCTTACATTGGTTTTTGCTGCTTGCCTCAAGCACACCGCAAGAACCGGGGTATAAGTCTTCCTCCACTCCATTAGCCTCATCCAACATTCATCCTCCAATCCTCCGATTGAGTTTCTCCTCCCTGACTCTGCGCACTACTCGCGCCCTCTTTCCACCACTCGTCTGGCCTCCCCTCAATCTTCTCATCTCCGCCACACTCGCACCCACAATAGGCCGCGCAGTTCCCAGTGCTACCACCGAAAGCCCCACTATTGCTATCAGGCACACACGCCGTATGCGCCGCATGCCCACACCTTCCACAAAACACAAACAGCCCCTGTAGCCGCATCCAGCACACGGCGCACATACTTGGCATGACTAGTGGCTTCGTGCCCTTAGTGTCGTTAGGAGGTCTAGTATTGGGAGCGGGCGGTACTTCGATGCTGAGTGATTCCTGGAAGGAGTCGCCGGTCTCGCCATGAGGTGATTGGGGTTGCGAGAGCTGGAGAGGTGACTTTGTGCCCGGGAGAAACTCGTGCGCTTCTGGATTGAACGAGAAATTTTGGATGTCATCGGTAGGGGAGGGACGGCGCGCGCCGTATGGGGCTGATGGGGGTTCGAGGGATTGCGATTGAGCACGACCCTGTTGTAATTTAGCATTTTCATGTCCGGGAAGGAGAGAGTAGGAAGCTGTGAAAGAGATCGGGAGACAAGAAAAGGACTGATTGTGACGTTTGGCTAAAAACGAAGCAGGGTGAGGAACAGTGATGTAGGTGAAGAGAACTTGGCCAGAAATGCTCGATAGTGGGAAAGATTCTTGCTTTTGATAGCCTGAAATTGATGATAGTCTTGAGAAAAGAGTCGTTCGAAACCCCACAATGTAGCCCCGGCCGCTGAATCGTAGGTTGTCGGTCTGGAATTTGTGGAATGGTGCCTACCTCAGGGGTTGGTTCTTGCTTTGATGGTTTCTCAATCTTCTTCTCTGGCCAGTATGATACTAGGCCGTTGAATTTCAGAACCTCGGCGCGTTGCATGATGAGGTTCCAAATACTGAGCTGCTCGGCATATTGCTCCCGGTAGTGCCGATAAAGCCATTCCTTGGAACGGTCAAGAAGGGGCGCACTAACGCAACCCTCGTCATCAAAGTGGTCTTGATTCTTGAGCGTTACCTTGATGGTTGTATCGCCATCGATCTCTTGTGAAGGTAAGGCAGGCTCTGAGGATCCTTCCTCATTCCAGCTTCGGTCTTCATCTTCCTCGGAATGGCGAGAAAGGTAAGATCCATCAAGCTGAGAGATGCTGGGTCGCTTCCCATGCTTAGAGCGGCCTGTTGCATTAGTCGCGTTGCTGCTACTGTAGAATGTGTTGGTGCCCCATGTGATTCCACTCGTTGGAGCTGATGTAGACAAGTCTCCCTCCCCTCGTGGCTTGGGGTTTGCCGGAGGTGATGACGAAGCATTGATAGAAAACGGCCTCGAGAGTGTGGCAAACGCCGTAGCCAGGTTCGAATTAGACTTCTTGATCTGGTGATGCTGCTCTGGCGACGTTGAATAACTCTGGGTTGCACTTGTAGTAGAGCGATGCGTGCTTGTCCTAGATAGTGTAGGAGGGGTGTAGCCCGTTGAGTACGGAGTGGCTGGATCGGACGGCACATGGTCACTTCCCCAGGGACCATTTGAGGAACCGGCCGAACCGAAGGTATCTAACCGCTTATCAAGTCGCTCCCAGGAGTTGACTGGGGTAGAAAATCGCGTTGGGGGATAACTAGGTGTACCGGGGATAGACTGGGGACGCCTGAATAAACTCCAAGCTGCTTCGGCGGACGAGAAGTAGTCTAGGGAAAAGGCCGGTGCTTCCATAGACATAGGAAGATCAGACTGACGAAGGCGCTGCATGGCGCTGGTCACGCCTTCATTCGCTGCTGGCTCAGAGAATATACATGAGAGCATAGCAAGCATCTGCGTATCTGCAAGTGCTTCGAAATGGTCGAATAAAGCGGGTATGAGGAACGTTACGATTGGACTACGACCCCATTTGACTCGGCCGGTAAGTCTGGGGTTCGCAACCTTTTCAGGATCGTCAAAGGCGAGGTCAATGCCGCTATCCTTGCGTCTGATCTTGACGAGGGATCGTCGAGCGAGCACCAACACTTGCTCTCGCCTATACTGCTGCGGTAATATTTCTAGGGGAACGTCGTTACAAAGAATGAGTTTGCAAATGTCCCAGACTTCGGCAAGGTCCTGGAAACCATGTTTCCTTGCTACTTCCGCATTGTGCGCGCAAACTTTGGGGCCATCACCAAAGATTTTGTATTCTTTAGCTAGTACCTTTTTACAAGGCAGAAGATGCTCCTCTACCTCTTTGATAGACACAATGGATTTCGGTCTGATGGGGTTTCCCTGGCCCGCACTGGAAACTTGCGATGATTTCTGAAATTTGAGGGTTGTTCTTCGCCATGCTGCTGGAGGCTGGAATCTTCTTCCTTGTATGGCATTATCTGCATCAGAACTTGAAGACGAGCTTGTAGACGACGAAGAGGTCCAGGAGTCATGCAAGGAGGCATGGTCATCATCTCCTATCCCTGGCGCCGTTCCAGGGGCAGATGTACCAGCGTTCAGTCGGCCAAACGTATCGAATATACTCCAGCTCTTTCCTAATCGGTCTGGACGTAGCCCCGAGACCGAAAATAAGGGTCGGGGCTCCGGCGGAGGTGGGAAGAAGCAAACAAGCCGGCCGTCCTCTGACCACATTGCTCCACACTGCTTTGCAATGGGAACGTTAGCCTTAGTGCTGACGGGGATGTCATTACCACTGCGTTCCAGATCAACAGCGCCCTCAAAGTCGACCTTGAGGTCTGTTAAATCGTCATCTTCTTCATCACTCGAGCTATCTTCGTCGACGATCCTAACGAGTCCTCGAACATTGGAATCTTCTTCGATCTCCAGAAAATCAATGCTTTCTTCGAGGCCACGTTCACCAAGAGCGTACCCGACGATAGCTTCTAAAGAGCCACGCTTTCGATTCAGGTACAGCTCAGCAATTGAATGCATCTCCGAATCAAGTTTAAGTATTGTTTCATCTGCAATTGCAGCCGTTGTCTTTTCGATATTGAAGTCTGGTGCAGATTCTCGAGGATAGTTCGGGGGGAACTTCAAGCTGATTCGAATGAAAGCTGCTTTACGGTCTACTCCCCAGGGACCATAGAGAGATACGGTAGCTTTGCGGCGGGCTACATCTACTTCTTCAAAAGCAACTTTTCTATATCTACCACCAACGTACGTGATTTCATCACCAAGGCTCTCGGGGCTATCCCAGGTAAATTGATGGGGTGGAGGAAGTATAGTGCCTCGTATTCCCCATTTCGCCGCGGTGTCTGTGTCTCGATTGCCTATTTTGACTCCTTCCATCCATTTGATTGTGTTGACGATTTTTCGGGCGCTATTCTTGCCCCGCATCCCTACGGGTACCATTGCTGTAGGGTGGTCCATAGACTTGAAAGGGGCTGCACGTGCGTCTTTCTGAGACTGGGAAGTCTGGAACAGTGTAGTCAAATGACCTTTTGCTTGACTCGAAAGTTTTTCTGGCTCTTTGTCCAGAGGCACGTTGGTGTCGGGCTTGATAGGCGGCCCGTCCCTATATGTCAGATAGGCAGCACCATTGCGAGTAAGGTAGGGCTTTTTGAACACTTCTTTTCCTTTCTCGAATCCAACCGATTTCAAAATGTCCGGATTCATCTTGTGGAGATGTAGATACCGATCAGTACCCCACGAGACCAGTTGGAAATCGCGATTATCGATGCCGTCCTCTATTGAGCCACGTGAGCGCCACAAGAACTCCTTGACGCAGTCTGAATGGCCTTCAAACGAATGCGTGGGTGGCACTACAGCATTCCTCTTCATTCCTGTGCTAAGACGACGATCGTAAAGATGTAGATCATAGTTCCCGCGCTGTGGCATAGCAAGCACGCCCCATCCGAATGGCGTATGACGCGCTCGCCATACTGGATAAGGTGTTCTGAAAATGCGCTCCGCATGGGAGTCATCTAGATCAAGGTTGTCTCCCTTCGAGTAGTCCCACAACTTGATTGTCTTATCCAAAGAGCAGGTAAGAATGCCTGTAGATCGTGTTCGGTTCCAGTCGATGCCATAGATTTTGGTCGAATGTGCTGTGATAGTCTTCAACGGAACTGCCCCATTCCTACGGTCCCAGATACGCAGATGTTTATCAT
The DNA here is from genome assembly GCF_010093595.1 of Mytilinidion resinicola. Taxonomy (NCBI): domain Eukaryota; kingdom Fungi; phylum Ascomycota; class Dothideomycetes; order Mytilinidiales; family Mytilinidiaceae; genus Mytilinidion; species Mytilinidion resinicola. The sequence goes on along the minus strand of NW_022985445.1, from coordinate 1,274,392 downwards.
GCGAAGATGCAATAATGTGTGGATCTTGACGGTTCCATTTGACTTGGGTTGCCCCCGCATCCCAATCCGCGAATATTGCAAAAGGTTTGGCGAACTTCACCACAGAATTGAACGTCAAAGCAGGTGTTCCTGGCTGACGAAGATCCCAACAGTGCACGAAACTATCCACAGCGCAGGTTGCCAGTTCATCAGGATGGTGCGCTGAGAAATTTATGTCCGTGATGGCGCGTGTGTGAGCATGCAGAGTATATTGAATAGGGGCCCGCGGTGTCTTTCCCAGGAGATCGAGATTGTATATCAGCGCTTTCTGGTTAGAGGTGCTGGCGATCCAGGACGCTCGATCTGCGAAGGGAGACCATTGCACGTCCGCGACGTCCCACTGCGAGCGGTTGGCTATGTGGAGGGGCGGCGAGTAGGGGTTGTCAAGGTCAATTATATTGAGGCCGTTGCGCCTATATGGAGTTAGTGATGGTCCCTTCTTAATGAAACGCCATGCAACTTACGAAGCTAACACGACATCCCGCCCACTTGGGGATATGGACGCGGCCCCGATGGTCTCGCTGACGTGAATGGAGACGTCTTTCTCGAAAGTCGGGCTTTCAAAGGGAGAGGATGGCTCTCCGTTGGACTGCGAGCCCACGGAGGCCGTGGAGGCCATGGTCGCGGAGCTTCGACGCTCAAGCTCGACGTCGGCGATGGGTTGCCGATAGAAGCTGCGGTGGTGCCGCCTATGTTGTCGCGAGCTACACCCGATGAGGCTTTCTAGCTGAGATCAACACTACGCTCTATGCAGCTGAAGCAGTGGGAAATGAACGCGTAGAAAGCAGCGATAGAGACTATGAGTCCATATAGCTCTTATGAAGAGGCCCAGGGCTCTGGAATTGCTGGAATTGATCATATACAGAGGCTTGGCGATGACCGCAAGAGTGTTCGACCTAGATCTGGAGGGCAGCCTTGCTGAAGATAAAGTGGCAGTTCAACACCGTCTGGGATGGCCCGGAGAGCTATCAGGCTTGCCAAATCATCGCTCTACAGCTTTGAATATTGTACTAGAGGACTTCAAGCAGTTTTCAGCAGGTGCATAGACAGAGCGAGTACGTCGAATAGGAAGTGTTAGAATTGGGACTGCCACTTTCTGTTCAGGGTCCCTCCTGCGGGGGGGCGGCCCAGGCGACGAGGGGCATGATTCCCAAGGTTGACTGACTGACTGAGAATCTCGGCTTGTCAACTTTGGCCGCGACAACAGCACACAGCCTTGAGACCCTCTTCTTATCCCTCATAATTCGGCTTCTGGTCTGCATACTTGAGCCTTGCACGTTGACTTCCCACGTCTTAAATTCACCTCTGGATTGCGGTGACACCCGGGCGGACCTTCCTGCGCGACCACGCCTTCAGTCACCTACCTTTCCCTTGCGCTGCGATCTTCTACACGCAGCAGACCACATCACAGCGATAGGCGTACTTCGCTGACTGTCGGTACTATCGAGGTTCTCCCAAAACGCCCAGCGCCTGCGCCTTGAGAAACCATGGCCCTTCCTAAGAGGATTATCAAGGAGACGGAGCGTTTGATGGCAGAGCCGTAAGAACACTCTCCACCCTGGGGATATAAACCCTTCAGCCTTCTCTAGCCTGTGCTAACAATAGATGTATACAGAGTCCCGGGTATCAACGCAGTTCCCCATGAAGACAACCTCCGCTATTTCGACGTCACCATCCACGGACCCTCACAATCTCCATATGAAGGTGAGACCAAGAGCTAGAATGGGATTTACTGATATCTCGGAAGTGCTGACGTGTGTTTGAAATGTTAGGAGGCATCTTCAAGCTAGAGCTGTTTCTTCCGGACGACTATCCCATGACGCCCCCAAAGATCCGGTTCTTGACCAAGATCTACCACCCAAACATCGACAGACTTGGGCGTATCTGCTTAGATGTCCTGAAAAGTATGTGTCCTCTATATCTGCTGTTGGAAAAAAACCCTAACACTTGGTAGACAACTGGTCCCCGGCCCTCCAGATCCGCACAATACTTCTCTCCATCCAAGCGCTCCTGGGCGCCCCTAACCCCGACGACCCTCTCGCAAACGATGTGGCTCAGAAATGGAAGGAAGATGAGAAAGCAGCCATCGAGACAGCTCGAGAATGGACTAGGACTTATGCGAATTAGACGCGGTATCGGCACATCGGGCAGCAATCGCCTAGCTCCCTTACGAACTTCATAACGGCGTTTACGGCAAGATTGTGGGTACAGCCGACTTTTCTAGACATGCACCTTCGAAGAAGGCTTTGGAAGCGTCGGGCGTTCGCGATTCGATTGGTTGGCTTGACCTACTATCTCCTTCGCAGCTGAGTGTTAAATCGGTTGGCGAGTGCTTTCGAGACCCTCTAGCATCCTCTGGATGAAATAGAATGCTATATTTGATCAAAACTTGACTGCGAAGGTACAGTGATAGTACATTAGCCTAGACGAACTATTTTGACACTGTTTCAAATACTAACAATACCATGGACCCTCGGAGCCGGCATCTTCCCTAGAGTATCCAAACCGCTTAACGGGGCTTCGCACTGGCCTCTGGGAAATTCTCTATGGTGCGAAGACCACTATATAGCTATTGCCTTCACCATTTCCTCCATATCAAAAATCAAATCCTTAAGGCAGGCTACGACTATGAACGGGAGGAGAAAACTAGCTACTCGCTCACAATCTACCCTTCATCTAGCTTCTGAAAGCCCCGAAATTAGACTAGACCTATATAACATATAATCTATCTATCGTTGTCAAAACCTCAACATCAAGATGGTAGATTTTATGATTGATATATGAAGTCCGTGTAGTTCCCTGTGTTTAACTGAAGATGTCCCATGTTCTAAATACGGTCTCAGCGCTCTCTAGTGAGATCTCAAGGTATGATCTCGCGCCTCGGAAGGAAAAGTGAAATGACGATCATTCTCTCTGATGTAGCCCGTGCACTTCCATCGGTCTTGGCAACTTCGCTTCCGCACACAAAGCCAAAAACTCCGCAACGACGACGACCTCAAAGTACACTAACCCCCAGGTATCGCATCACCACCGCCAACATGCGTACCTACGACGACTCCTTCAGCGGCCAGAAAATCTACCCCGGCAAGGTGCGTTGTCACCCCTTCCCCAGCGCCAATGCCGCACCTCATAAGCCGCCACCTCCAACTGAGCGTTGTGGACGACGGCATGCTCTGTGAAGCAGCCAAAGCTGACGTATCAATTCGCGACGATAGGGCAAACTCTACGTCCGCGGCGACAGCAAGATCTTCCGATTCCAAAATGGCAAGACCGAATCGCTCTTCTTGCAGCGAAAGAACCCCCGTCGGATCGCCTGGACCACACTCTACCGGAGGCAGCACAAGAAGGGCATTTCTGAGGTTAGTGGCGCCGAATCGCTCGTATACACATTTTGGAGGCAATTGGAATAGGATCCCGACGGATGGAGGGGGGGTTGCAGGATCTCCTTCATACAACGGAAGCGAATCCACAACCCCCTACTTACGGCGATTGCGCATATCAGACCTCGCACCATCAGGATGTCGCGTATATTTTCAGGGCTAATATTATGCCACCAACAGGAAGTTGCCAAGAAGCGATCTCGCCGCACCGTGAAGCACCAGCGCGCCATCGTTGGTGCCTCGCTCGACGTCATCAAGGAGCGCCGTTCCATGCGTCCCGAGGCTCGTTCAGCCGCCCGTGCTGCCGCTATCAGTGAGGGTAAGGAGAAGAAGGCTGCGGCAGAGAGCAAGAAGAAGCAGGAGAAGGCCAAGTCGGCGTCGGCGGCGGCGAAGGGTCAGACCCAGCGGATTCAGAGCAAGCAAGGAGCGAAGGGTTCGGCACCCAAGGTCAAAGCGACTACCCGTTAAGTGGTCGAGTGTCGAGGGATGAGTGGCTTTGTGGGCTCTGGGCTTTCTGGGACCATTTCGACGAGGAATGGACAAGCTCAGTGCATTTTCTTGCCAGAACAATCATCTTAGGGTCGGATTTTCGAACAATGAGAATCATGAAAGGCTGAACTTTTACGTGCTTATGGTGGTGGCTCCTAGATGAGACGTACCGGAAACGGCGGGACTCACAATACAGAGGATTCTCACAAGAATGTTCTACCTGATGAGATGCTGAAATGCATAGGATCAAGGACACTGATGAAAGTCAACGTCTCAAGCACACTTTATGGAAACATAGGGTATTTGACGCATATCTCATCTTCTGGGTCCTTGACACTAGAGGAACGGCCAATGACGAGTAGGCTATACAACACCACTCCTAATGCGCACCAGTCTTGTTCTCGCTTCTCTGTATCCCGAAAGCTCTCCCTTCACATCAATTCCCCTGCCAGATCCCCTCCCTATCGCATCCCACGACTCCTGTCCTAATCATCCAGCCCAAATCTGTCTCTGGACGCAGCTCATCTTCTTAGTCAAATTTAATCATGCATTCTTCGCACCAGATTTAGAAACAGTTACCCTTCAACCACTCAGGCATCGTTGAAATCTTAGTCTAGTTACTGTTCGTCATTCTGATAACACGTTCAGCAGCAGCAGCACCACCGATACAAGCAACCGTTTGTTCACCACGACGCATCTAGCCTAACTGAATTTCTTTATCACAAGTCTTTCAGGGGCGAGGACTGATATAAGATCAGCGGGCAGACTCAAAAGTAAAAGGTTCGATCGCGCTTTTTACAACAAGCTTTTCAGCTCAAAGCTCCTATCAGTAAGTCTTCCTAATACGTCGGATTTACTTGAAAGTCCAGAGCCGAGCGTGGATGTCGACACAACATCATGTACAATCGTTGCACGAGCGAAGATTACCCGCGTCGTGGTTCATTTCTTATCTTTACAAGATGGTCAACGCAACCGAGAAATTCAACGCGTCGTCATGTGATCAGAAACCTACATCTACTATCATGGAACGGTATATCTTCCGAATCGTTCCCCGATGTCCTTTGCCGGATTGACCCACTTTGAGCGATACCGACCAGAAATCCCAGAAGAGACGGGCAACAACACGAGGGATCTGAGCGATACCGATGTTTCAGTGTACGCTGTACATGTTTCGACCACGCATGTTAAAGGAGGCCTAGGGTTCGGATCTTTAGGATTTCGGCATCCAGCGTACGCTGTGCTTAATTGTATACGTACCTCGATGGGGAGGTTTCGTAGGGTAGGCGTAGGGCGGATCTTTGCGCAAGAGGTTATAAGAGAGTTTCACCACTTTGGATGAAGAGACTTTCGAATTGGCCTAGCTTTCGCGAAACCAAGCCGGGACATGACTACTCTTCTACCTCTGAGTGTTGAGGTGCGCCCGACCGACAAAGTCTCTGTCAAGAGGGCGCAACTATGCAGAGCACTTGCCGCACTCATTGAGCAAACCTACTCAAAAAATGGGAAGCAATCGTAACGGCGTCCTCGAACTCTCCATTCTGGAGTTGGATAAGTGGGTGGATCGATTGGCCGAGGGGGAACAGGATAGGGAGCAGAATCTCGCAATCAAGCTGCCTGGTTTTTTGGCAGGGGTAAGATGGGCAGAAGGCGGACATCAGTAGTGAGCCGTTGGTGTTCGGTACCGAGGAGGCAACATAAACGAGCGCTGGTCCAGGGGAGGTGTTGGAAGAAGGACGGGTGCAGAGGTGTTTGATGCTTGGTGGAGGGAATGAGAAGGGGCAGAGAAGTAGACCTGAAAATGAATCAGAAGATTCTACGAGAGAAGAAGACACGGAAACCATTTTCTTTGTCCGAGTAGTCTGGTTGCTGAGTATCAAACAATTTCCTGTGCTCTTCTTGCAGATTTGGTCCCGAACCCTTCCCTAGACATCTTGTAGAAGCACGTGTTTTAGCCGACAGTATTGATTGTGCCTTGACAATTAACGAGGAAGAGACAGTTGCGACTGAGCTAATTGAAGAACAAGAAGGTTAAGAGTGGTATTATAGAATCTCTTGATAACGACTGTAAGATATGCCTTCAAAGCGTTCAGAGTGTTCCGCCTAAAATTGGACGAATCTCACAAGGTATCTCTAGCGCCTATGCACCCATTTCCTCTACCAAAGCCAGTTTGAAAAGGAAGCCAATCCACCAAGGACTATTATCCCACGCTCTCCCTTCGGACAACATCCTCGACCTCGGCATGCCGACTTTCCTGACCTCTGTAGCTCTTACGTCCGCGCACAACCCAGTCAGTAGTCATGAGCGTGATGACGACGCCATACACGGCACTGACATAGTTCATGTTGCTAGCAAGCACGGGCTTGGCATATGGGAAGCTGTACATGATGATCGTGAACAGGGTCCAGGCCAGGAGGACAATGTTCGAAAAGAGGCCGATAGGGCCGAGCCAGAAGGGGCCGTGCTGGATGTTGTCGCGGCCCTTGATCAGGAGGCAGACGACTGGGATGGCGTATGAGACGTAGAGGAGGACGATGCAGGCTGTGACCATGCTTCGAGATTGTTAGTTATAGATTCCAAGATTCTTGAACCGAGGGGAAACTTACGAGTTGAAGGCAGTGTAGGATCCCAAATACAAGCAACCCACGGCAGCTACCCACGCGCAACTAACGAAATGGGCGACCACAGGCACACCGAGCGTTGGGTGGACCTTCGACAACCACTGGTGCCCCGGAAGACCTCTATCACGCGCAAAGCTCCAGCACAACCGGCTCTGCCATGTGTGGCTCGCAATCAAGCAGCCATATCCAGTCAGGATGATTAGGATCTCAGCGAAGATGGCACCAGCGGTGTTTTCGCTGAAGGCACGGTAAAAGAGCTCCAAGATGGGTACAAGGGTGGAGGTTCCAGCGATGTCCGAGAAGTCGCCAACAATGGAGAAGAACATGGAGATGGAGAAGAACCAGGAGGTGACGAAACCGATGGCGACGGTGCCCATGATGGCAATGGGGATCATGCGCTCCGGCTTATGTACCTCTTCCGCCATATGCGTTGCGCAGTCTAGACACGCAAAAGCCCAGTTAGTGTTGACGAGACCCACAATAAAGGCAATGCCGTTCTGGCTCCAGCCCGTGTTGTTGATGAAGGTGGCGAAGACGAATTTGGCGTGCTGGTGGGTAGGTGCTGAGGCAGGTACTGCGACAAGGAGGACGAAGAAGGAGACAAGGGAGATCCAAAGGGTGAAGGTTGCGACTTTGGGCAGGGTTTTTCCGTAGCAGTTGAAGAAGAAGCAAAATATGTTCGTGATTTGATACGCGACGAACACATGCCATGGCTTGATCACGCTGGAAAAAAGTCAGCTAAAAGGGTTCATAGGCATAGCCTCTTATAATCCATGAATCGTCTCTTTAAGTTTACAGGAACCCTATCGACAAAGAGAAGGTACTCACAAATCAGGATGGCCAAGCTGCCAGCATCCTACCAATGCGCTACCCATAGCCAAAGCCACAGACGCAGAGGTGAAGATAGACCCGGTCCACGCAAACCATCCAGTGAGGTAGGACGCGAAATTGGCATATCGCTTCGGAGCCAACTCGTTCGCCCAGAAATACTGGCCTCCAGCATTCGGCAAGGCACTCGCCAGCTCAGACAGCGAGATACCGACACAGGTCGAGATGAGCGCAATAAGGATGATGCCGTAGATGATCAAAAGCGGTCCTCCTGAATTGATACCAGTAATCATGGCTGCGGAGATACCGAACCAGGAGTTGGTGAGAGAGAATCCCACACCCAAGACGGACCAGACAGAGAAGTTGCGCTTCATATCCTGGGTGTAGCCCATCTCGGCGAGCTTCATGGCATCTTCGTCGAGGAAGCTGGACTTGCCGGTTTCGTAGTCCAGCGAAGGGGCCTTTGCGATGTCCTTTTCTTGCTCCATCTTGACTGACCGTGGTGCTCGAGGCTAATCGAAGTCTTGGAGTTCAAGTGGATGTGTCGTCGGGAGACGTCAGTTGAAGCTTGGGAGGCTTCGCTTGAGGTCGCAGGGTCGCGATTGCTTATAGGTACTTTGTAGCACAAGCTGGACCTCTTTGCCTAATCGACGTTGGCGGTGGGGAGACCTCGGACGAAAAGCTCCAAACAGGAGGCTAGGGGAGCTGAGTTGATGTATTTATCTCCACATAAACATGGGCTGGGAGCTCAGAGGGCGCGCGCTGAGGCCAGAGATAACGAGTCTAGATAAAGCTCGCTGACAGCATTCAAATGTCGGTCACCGCGCAGGAGGCCGATAAAGTCTTAATTTGACACGCTGAGGGCAGAGAGCAGCAGGAAACGATTCTGAAAGGATGAACTAAACAGCAATGATATGCCGCAGCAAACTACCGAAACCGCGACAGACTCATGCTTCAAGTACTTTGCATGGCGGATAGCTGGGAGGGCGCTAGGCTGTCCCTAGGGAGTACGGCCTGCACAAGAGGGTGGGGGGCGCTGCACGCAGGCCAGGGCAGCGATAGTGATGGGCAGCCTGTCTGTGTGTTCGCGCGGGAGAGGGCTGGGGGCGCTCCCTTCTTCGACGTGGCGCCGGTGGTGGTGGTGGCCCGGAGCGCCTGTGATTGGGACGATTAAACTTCTTCCACCCGCCTTCTAGAGCCCCCGTGTCTGGCGGCCCACCCCTGGATCGCGCGCGGCCTCTCCGAGCCAGACAGGCACATGCTTGGAGCCCGTGGTTGCATAGTGGAATCCGATGAGGTGTTGCTTTTTGCTTCGCCGTGATAACTGGAGTGACATGGCCGAGGTGGAGACGCGTCCACGGTTCGTTGTCTGCTGTGTGTAGGAGAAGAAGTCGGTCCGTTGGCGGAGATCTGTGCCCATATATCTTCCCGCGAGCCAGTCCCTGAAGGTGCGAAGCGTCGAATCCCCAGACTCTAGTGAACGCCTATCAAGCCTGACGCATTTCGGGCTTATCCAATTCCGAGAATTTCATATCGTTTGCTCCGAAATGTTTCGTCCTTTAGATCTTATTCAAGGTAACAGTCTTCCAAGCAGGCCGTTGAACAGCATTCTCATCCACGCCCTGAACACGATAATCCCCACTCTTTGCTGGCATTGTCGTTAGACGTCAACCTTCTCCATGAAGCGATATCAACGGGTTCAGATAGAGACCCTCCCTAGCGTCCTGCGCGCCATCTCCCATAGCCACCCGCGCGCCGTATTCCCTCCACCGCAAAACGCCTCCAGATAGGAACCTCCCCAAAGCGGTATCTCTATCCCCACAAGAAGCTCCGGGCCGGCCGAGCCAGCCCCTCGGGTGCTAGCGTGCTAGGGGGCCAGCTGCAATGTCCTTCCGTCGTCCGGTCACGCTGTATCCATCCACTACCTATTCATTATCGAGCATCCAGCATCTTGAGATCTGATAAAGCTGGATGCCGTAAACGTAGGCCTTTAGGACTACAGATCAATGTGGGTCCTGAATCTTAAAAAATTCAGTGTGAGCATCATAGTCCCACAACCTCGCCGCCAGCCCTCTGCCGTGTCTGCTCGATCCGCTCACCGTGTCCTCTGAGAACCGCCCTGTTCCTTGCAAGCCGCATCGCACGCAACTCCAACCGATCATGTACACAGAAGGTCTGTACTGTACATACTGTGTACATACAAGCACAGGTACAGGCCAGTGTGCGACAGCCGATCTGCAGGTACAGGGCATGCAGGTGCCTCGAGAGGGGTTGCCACTTACTGTATTAAGCTAGACGACGTCGCGTTCTGAAGGAGGAGAAGGGAGGAATAGACGAGTGGAGCGTTGGTAGTGCCACAATACACACCGTGCATGTTGTGGATATGACCCTGGATTGGTAGCACGGGAAGGCATCTGCTAGCAAGATACCGAGCTAACCGGCGTTAGAGGTTAAGCGCGCTGATGACTGGAGACAGGTTGCTTCGTTTGGAGAGGAGATGTAAGGAATGCAGGCTTCATTATTGCGATTATTCGAGCCATTCGGGAGGAACCAGCTTATGTGACGCCGTCATCATTGTAGCCTTTTGATCCTTCGACAACCATGAGATTAGATGTTATAATTGTTCATTGTAAAAGATTCTTCAGTAACTTTGGCTCGGAACACAGCTCGGGGTGGGGAATTTTCAAAAAAGCTAGGTGCGACAGAGCAAAATACATACTTGCTTGATCCGAAGCGAATCAATCAAACACACAATTGATGAGTGAAAGAGTTAACAAGATCAAAAAAGAATCCGTCTCCATTGACTCCGTCCGACAGACAAGACCATCTCGCCCAAATACCCCCAACCGCCCTCTTCTCCGTCCATCGCCTTCACTTCTTCCGCGAAAGCAAGCCTCACGTGGCCCTCAATCACGCACCACTTGGACATAAGGGGCCGTGCTGCACCGATATTACTTTTCGCCATTAGGAGAGGGTATCCATATTCGAGTTAGACATGATGATGACCTCGGATCATTCTACCGGTCGTATAGCAGAACAACATTACGACAGACGCAACATTAAGACATTTAATTCAATTTCTGATCGGGCTGGTAGTGTTGCTGAGGGTGTCGCGGCATCCCTCCCTGCGGCGGCATTGGGTATTGGTTTGCCGTCTGCTGCTGTTGCTGGAGGTAGCTCTGGTAGTGGAGCGCTTGCTCGGGTGTCATGTATTGCGGAGGCATGTTGCCGCCGGGCATCTGGGCGCGGCCGGTCGGGACCTGCGCATGGTTGTCCTCGGGCGAGTCGACGGGACCGCTGTCGTCGACGCCATTAGCATCGGCGGAGGCAGGCTCGGGCGCGTTCAGGCAGGCCTGCAGCAGTGTTAGCATTCTGTATCCAGCGCAACGGATGCGCAGCATGTTGTACCTGGATGAGGTTCTTGCCCTCGGCCTTGGTAACGAGGGGTTGGAGCTTCGGCGTGGTGAAGGTATAGACGAGGCCGGTTTCGGACACGACGAGCAGCAGCACCTGCGTGCCAGTGAGGACGGACAGCTCGTAGGCCTGGCGCGTAGTGTCAGCAATGCGAAGTGGTGTTGAGGTGGTGGTGATGCGACGCGCCGGAACGCGCGCCGCGATGCATGCGCAAACTCACCTTCTTCATGATGCCGGCCTTCCGCTTCGAAAAGGTAATGTGACGACGCGACTTGTCCTGGATGAACTTGATCTCGATCTTCCGCCTTTCGCGGCCGGGCTTGTCGTCATCATCGTCGTCGTCGTCGGCCGCTGGGCGTGGCCGCTTGGTGCCGCGGTTGGCATCGCCTTGGACGAGGGCGCCGTTGCCATTGCCCACATCGTCGTGCGAGGGCGACGGGTGCTGGTCGTGGTCGGTGATTTCGCTGGCCATGATGCGATTCGCCGGCGTCGTGGTTACGAGTGTTTGGCTTTGGTTTGACCTTACTCTTTGTGGTCGCAGAATCTGGGTGGGGATTGCCGCTTTGGAGTCGCTGGCCGCGGCTTCGTTTGAGTGGTGAGTTGGGGCCGGCTGCACGGGGTGGGCTGTAGTGGGCTCAGCGCTGGACCTAAAAGAAGCAGGCTGGACTGATCAGGCAACGCCGTGACTGTGTTGGGTGGCGGCGAGGAATGCAAGGAAAGCTGCGTGGCAGACAAGCCAGACGTCGCGGTCGCACAGCGGACGGCGGAGGCGCCTGCCAGTGGGCGAACGGCGGGAGGCTGGATGGAGCGTAACTTACCGCTCAAGGTTGCGTGCCTGCGTCGTTTGGGGCAAGGCAGGGCTTAAGTTCTGTTCGTGGCAAGACCGACGGGGCTCAGGGCAAAGCTTGTACCGACCGGGGATGAATCTACGCGCACTCGAGAAGTGTGAGAGGTTGCTGTCTCAGAGAGGGAAAGCGACGAGAACTTCGGGCAAGTGAAACGACAGCGAGGGCAAAGGCTGTATTTCGGTGGATGCGAGGAAACGGGCCCGCCGCAGCAGCCAACCACGCGCCCGCAGCACCAGCAGGCTTCGCACCGCCAGCAGCCAGCCAGCAGCGAGGGCGAGTGGACCACCCGTGCGCTGCAGCGACCGGCGCGCGATCCGAGTGCGGGCGAGCGAGATGTGCAGTGCGCGGCGACGGTGCTGCAGATGCGCTGCCGGGTGCTCCAAATGCGCTGATGCCATGGTCCCGCGAGACGGCCCTGTGAGCCCGAGGCCTCGCACATAGGGAGCAGCGGGGGAACAAAGGGTTGCCGTGGGAAAGGGGGAATGCGATGGGACGGGCACTCACCTCGGACGAGGGCACGCAGCGCTGGTGGGGAGTGGTGTGTGCGGGAAGAGGAAAGGCTGCGCTCTTTTATGGCTAGCGTGATACGTGACTCTTGGCAGCCTGGGTTAAGCACTACCGCCTGCCTAAACGCGGAAGGCGCATTCCACCCGTCCGTGCCTGCCTCTTTCGCAGTGCCCCTTCCAAGGCCGATCCCTGCCGCTTTGACTATACCTTTACCATGCCACTACTACCCTGCCACTTTGACCCCTGCCCTCTGTGCATGCCGAGACGACACGACGACTGCTGCCACGATAGACGTCTTGCTCATACCCATACTACACCCTGAGGCACTATCTAGAACAATGTCACACCACCTCTAGACGCCCACCCTTTGCTCCCTCTGCTCCCTCTGCTCCCTCTGCTCCCTCTGCTCCCCTCTGCCCGTGATTCGCCATGTCGACGCTCCCGACGCTCCTGAAACGCTGTCTGCCTCGTCCGGCGTGATCGCTGTGACAGAGCCACGCCGTCGCCATGCTGAAGAAAACCCCAAGCCCCCGAAGATCCCTCTGCTCTGCTCCCTCCGCCATGTTTCTCTGTCCTCTTTCCTCTTTCTGTGCCCAAGTTTCTCTCCTCCTAATTCCGTCTGCGAGAGTCGCCGGCCGGCTCTGTTGCAATAGACGCTTCCATTCATTCATTCTTTGACGCCGAATTGCAGTGCAGGATTCGCTACCTTCATTCTCTTCTTTGTGCTGTAGATTCGGTTGACTTCGTATTTGTCAATTCTCAACCATCACCTACGCAACCAGAAACCACTATACGGAAGAAGCAGAGCCGCACTTCGAACTATCACTACACTGATAGAGCAGACTCGCATCGCCAAGATGCCGAACAAGCTCATGATGGTCTTCGTCGGCACCGACATCATCTTCGCCGGGTGCGGAGGCCTTCTCATTGGCTTCTCGCTCCTGTCAGAGACCCAGATGCGTGCCACGCCAACCATCACCACTGTTGCCGAGCATCTACTGCTCAAGCAGTGTCCTCTTACCGGTATGTCCGAGAACACGACGGAATCAAGATGAGCAGACCCGCCATCTACGCTATTATCTAGATATCATACTTACATCTCCCAGCCGGCGTCGTTAACGCTATCTTCATCTTCCTGACTTTCATGCTGTCCCTCCCCGCCCTCTTTCTACCGCAAAATCGCGGCTGGCTACGTGCTCAGGGCTGGCTTGTTGTCTTCTGCGCTACCTTTACGCTGGTGCTGGGTCTTACCGTCTGGTTCGTGACACTGCACAGTCGCGCCAATCTCAACAGGATCTGGGCGCATGAGCAGCCGTTAACCCAGAGCTTGCTCCAGCAAAAGGTGTGTATTGTACCCATGCCCTACCTCTCACATTTTTCGTCTTGACGTGAAATGAGACACGCATTTCAGAAATTAGATGAGTGGTTCATTCTCATTGTCATGTTTCAGCTGGACGGAGAACTCATCAAACCTCAAAACATGTTGCTTACCCTTCACAAACATGTTCAATTTCACGATCAACATCTATTTCATCGTACTAATTTCCCTCATAGTTCAACTGCTGCGGCTACAACAACTCGACTAGCCCGCCCTTCATTCAGGACGGCACATGCACCAACTCGCTGGTCGCCGCCCAAAAAGGCGGCTGCATCAGCAAATTCTCCAGCTTCGCAAACGGCTATCTCGATCTCATCTTCACTGCCGCCTTTGGAATCGTCGGTATTGATGTTGTGCTGGTGCTGTGTGTCGCGATGGTGCTCAAGTATCGCCAGGAGTTGGAGCGGTACAAGCACATCGATGAGAAGAATGGTTTGGGTGGATTGTAGGTTGAATAGGGAGAATTTGGAGGAGAGAGCGAGGGAGAAAGAGGTGGTGGCTGCTATAGGAGATAGAGAGAAGGAATTGGTTGCTGGACGTTGGACAGGGGATAGAGGCTATGTGCAGTACCATATGTACTCATCGATCGTTCTTTTTTCGAGCGCTTTTAGGGACTATAGTGATATCAGCCGCGCTGATCTAGATGTGTTTTCGTTTCATGTGTATTGTAACTAGTGAAGGAAGAGGAGGAATAGGTTTTTGTTAGATCTAGCGTTTTAACGGATTTTATGAACTGTCAATTTGTTGGAGATTCATAGAAGGATAAACGTGTGCTTCAAGGGTTTCACCCGCCCAGTTGGATCTCGAAATGTTTGTACCAACCGTGAGAATCGAGCTCTCGCTTCTCCTGTATTTCCTCTGGGTTCAACCCATCGAAGCTTCCCTGGCGCATTTCTGAGCTTCCAAAATCTTCCAACATTGCACTTGATTCTAGGCCTTTGGACTATGAGAGCCTAATTTCAGGCATAACCCGCAATCCTCTTGACAGCACCCTCAAAATCAGAACCTCGTCTGCGACATCGATCTCGGCTCAATCTGAAGGCTCTGAAGACAGCTGACTTACTCTGGGTTCAACACTTTTAATCGTGCCAAGAATTACTACATCCGGACTGCATGGAATAGCACCTCACTGTCAACATCTCCCTCATCTAACGCCATAATCACTCATCCACAGCCCCTCCTCTCCCAAACCTTCTCACGCGAAAGCAGCTTTTCTCCTATCTAACATCGCATAGAAAATCCCTAACCCCACCCCCGCCCATAACCCCGACCCCGACCTAACTCCACCGCCCGCCCCTGCTCACATGCAGTCCCCTGGTCCCCATCACAACCTCGCCAAATCCTCCGACACTGCGCCGCCATCGCAAAACAGGAGAATGTGCCTGACTATCCCAAAACACGCCCTCCATACCTCCCCTGTCTCGCCTTGTCTCGTCTCACCCACCCCTTGCCGACACCCGGCGATCAGCCACCGTAAGATCACGTTTCGCATTCGCCTCCCGGATGCCGAGCCGGGGGATGGGGCACGCGAGGGCTCGGGGCCGGACTACAGTACTACTAGGGTGGTCCTTGCGGGGAAGAGGCTCAGGGTCTATGTACATACAGCACACAGTGCTATGGAAGAGAATGGTAGGTCCATTAAGATAATTAATGGTCTGTACATACATCCTCAGTTTCACCACTGCCGTGCCGCACAAAACGCCTCGACTTGCTCGGCCCGACAGGTCGGTCGTGCTAACTGACCGGTCTCTCGGACCTCCATCAATCGCACGCACGGGCAGCGGTTTGACCAGATTTGCTGGGTCACTACTTTGGTATTTCAATTAGCGTTGTTTGTTTTCATCTCACATAATAGAGAAGACGTGCTACTGCAAACATACAAATCCACGACATTCGCGTGATATCCATGCCACACCCATCCTTCGTCAAATCCCTCATAGCCTCAAGCTCCACGCTGAAAACAGCGTGCCTGACTTATACCGCCCCATTCACACCAGCTTTATCTTTTTGGAAGAACCGCTTGAAGATCATCTTGCCCTCGTCCTCGTCCCCATCCCCAAACACGCCCTTGATCCTACGGCCCCTTGTCCTAACGGCACCCTCAAGCCGGTAGTGCAACCGCTGACATACGCTCTTCGCCTCGCAGCGATCCATGCCCGAGGTACTCGCATCGGTGATACGATTCGAGAGCAACTTGATGCGCGCTGCAAGAAGATCGACGCTTTCATTAAAGGCCTTCTCCTCGGGTGAAGGCGGTAGAGGCGTGTTGGCGTTTGTGTTACTGGTGGATGGCTCTGTGCTTGATGAAGCGGGCGTTGGTGGTGCTGCGAGAAAAGGCAAAGTTGAGAAACCAGGGCCGATGGCTTTGTCAAGGAGGGACATGCGCGCCCCAAGGCTGGTATAAGAAAAGTCTCGGGTGATCTGTAAGTCGGGGGATGTGCTGAGATGGTCATGGATGATAGCAGGAAGCGCAGCGGAAGCGAGTGATTCGGTAACGGGGGTAGGATGAAGAAAGAAGCCGAGCGCGAGACGGCGTTGGAAACGGTGGGTCAGAGGTGAGCTGGTGGGTAGCGCGGTGACGAGTTGGTCTTGGAGGACCGGGTCTTCGACTGCTGTGATGAGATTGTTGATGATTTGCTGGAGCTAAGGAGTCGTCAGTCATCAGCAATACCAATGGCTTGGTGGACCTACGCATTGACCGAGCTCAGCTTCAGATATGCTTTCTAGGAACACTTTAATAGTATCTTGGATGATGGTGTGTAACGCAACATCAAAAAGGATGCTGTCGTCGAACGATAGCCGTAGAAGGATATTCAAGGCTTGCACTTGTGATTCCGGCGTCAGGCTGAGGAACGCACGTCAGTGAACTATCCTCCATGCGTGCATTTGAACCTACTCTGAAGCAACCTGCTGGAGTAATTGCACAATCCATCTTAGACCAGTGGGGAGGATTTGCTTCGGGCCTAAGAACGTTAGCAATGCTCGTTTCGCGCTACTAACCTCACATACGATTGGGAGAATCAAAAGACGGAGTTAAGGTGAGACTTGGGTCTTTGCCAACATCTTTGGCACCGAGACGACGGAAGATGTCGCTTAGCTTATCAGGAGTAAGAAGGGCTGACAAGACGCCAGGACAGCACTGATACTAGTTAGTCGAGGAATAGAGTGAGGGCTGACCGGCATTACCTCAACTGTATTTATGTATTCCGTGTTGACTCCGTCTCTTGGAAAGAATACCACTACAATCAATTAGAAACGTACACAAAGACATCATACAAGGCTCCTTACATTCGTCAATCATCCAGTTCGCTAGCTCTTCTGGTAAGTTTTGGTATCGGAAGATGTGTCGAGCGTAGCCTGCCATAAATGCTTGGTCTCTTTTGTTTGGCTCTAAGTTTGGGTCAGAGACGGCTCGAACCGGTTGCGCTGATTTCAAACCTTTAAACACAGACGCCCATCCTTTGTGAGGGAGACACGATTTCGGGAACATCCTTCGAGATTGGGCCTCTACATCGTCTCTGAAAAAGTGCCAAGTAGGGTCTCGATGAAGAGCGTTGGTCCGTCTCATGGCTAGCAGCAGCCGTTCTGCCTTGCTCCCTCCCTCGTCATCTTCCACGATTGAAGCAAGGGTCTTCTCGACGGTGTCAGAGGGAGCAGACTCAACAGTCGTCTCCTCGAGCTTTGCCCTCGCCGCTGCGAACTTTTGCTCCTGTTGTTTATTTTTCTTGGTTTCTTCCACGAGCGAATCGATTGAAAACTTGTATTTTTTCGCCGGAGGAAGTATTGATTTCTTGGGCCGTGTACTTGCGTTAAAGAACGTGGTGATTTGCGATGGAAGTTGTTTTTGGGGACTGGGTGCCGGGGCTTTCTTGGTATTCTGCTGTAGGAGATAATCCATATCCTCTAGACCCTCTGAACTATCCGTATCGGAGTCCGAGTTGGCGACCACCTCTTGATCGCGTCGGAAGACACGCTTGCTACTGCTTGAATTTATGGACGAGAACGACCCCCCGCTCATTGCGCAGTCCTCCCCGCCTTTGGGAGCTTCTATCACGATTGCTTTCGTCTCTTTGTTCCAGTCATTCTGCAGCTTCCTTGCTAATTGCTCGTCCGTCAATGTGGCATTTTTGATCGTCGTGGCGGGGGTGGGTGAATCGGAGGCCTCACGCATCTCAACATCGCCATGAAGACTCTGAGTACGCGAGGAAGGCCAGGCTCGTGTGGCGGGCGAGTCTGAAGCATGCAGCGTTTAGTCAGGGCTATATGTAGCTGGGGCGCGGGGAGCAGGTGACGAACCGGTCCGGTCTCTATCTTTTAGGCTGCTCTTCGGGAGGACGCTGCTCTTTCCGAAGAATTCACTGATCTTGCGATTCGATTTCGACATTGCGGTAGCAGCAATGCGGCGGCGCGCCTGCGGCAGCTCTCAGCGCGAGGTGTGGTGCCGGTGGTGTAGCGGCGCGGCTGGGATTGAGTTGCACGTCCAAGCACGTCTTCACGTGCCGGGGTCACGTGCAGGCTTTAGAACCGCGTACAACTCAAACTCATGATTGTTCGAACCTAGATCAGATCAGGGGCAACCGACACAAATTCGTCCGAACTCATTGAGTGCTCCTGAGTCGCACTCCTGCCCGCCTCTCCCGCGAGCATGGACTCGAAGACGAAACGTAGCCCTTTTCTGCATATAACGCGTCCCCTGCCTCGGGGTTTGACGGTGTGCTGGGAGGTATCCCGGCCTGCCGCTTCGGGGACCATCAGGGCCCGAGAAGACGCCTGCACCACGCCTCTAGCATCTCTACGCCGCGTTGGATGCACGTCGCACTGTCGCAGCGCGGAGAGACGGGCGGTTCTATGTATCTCTGACAGGCGCAAGGCAGATCGCGGCGGCGCTCGCAGCGGTGTTTCCTGCCCGCGCCAGCCAACACACTCAGCCTCAAATCTGACATGAGATGGCACTGCAGCCGATAATAATAACACGGCTGCCACTGCGGGCGCGTCCATAGCACGGCTGAGCGAGCTTCTTATGTGCGGGCCCATCTACATTGTTCTGTGGTCGACACGCTGCAGTGCCCGGATCGGTCGGCTGCTTATTGAGCGGAAATTGGACGGCCGAAGGCGTTGGGCGAAACCCAGCGATCCAAGGGCCTCCCGCGAGTGCTCCGTCAGCATCTACCTATCGTGAAGACGCAACCTTTCTTCTTCTGCACCCGACAACCTCCCCTGCCGACCTCGCCGCGACCGCCTTTCCTCTAATACTCTCTCCGTAACCATCTCTCCCGTCGCCATCCGCGCCGCCCATGGTCCTCGTGGAACTGCCGCTCATTTGTATCAACGCTTCTTCCTATCTGATTGACCGCACCCCCTTCCGCCACCCCTCCCAGAGCGCGCGGAACCAGCGATAAACGACCATCGACGTTGCCGCACCTGTCCCTCCAGGCGAATTGGCATCTCCTGCGGCGTAGAAGCCTATCCGGCCGTCGCCGGCGACACGGCATCTGAGGAGCTCGCCTCGCAGCCTCTCCTGCCAACCGGCTCACCAACGCAATGGCCTTCGACCCGACCCAGGACGAGAACGAGGTCTCGAATCCCGTGAAAAGGATACGATGGGCGACACATAGAGCAGGGGGCACGAAAGGGGACAAGAAACGGGCGTCGCTCATACAACGTCTCCACAACCGAACAACCTCGACTGAAAAGAAGCGCGAGTCTTCGGGCACTACCAACACCACGGGCAAGGAAAGCGATGCCCCCGAGAGTGGCTCAGAAACCGGAAGCGATGAGCAGGACACCAGTAGGAGGGTATATTTTAACATTCCGCTCCCGGCGGAGGAGAGGGACGAAGATGGACACCCAAAGGCCTCCTACTCCCGAAATAAAATACGGACTGCAAAGTACACCGCCATAAGCTTCGTACCCAAGAATCTGTGGTTCCAGTTCCATAACATTGCCAACGTGTACTTCCTCTTCATCATTATCCTTGGAGTATGCGCCACATCCCTCCTTTGTACGGCTCGGTAGCTAATCGCTCTATAGATTTTCCAAATTTTTGGCGCCTCGAATCCAGCACTGAACGCGGTTCCACTGATCGTGATCATAACCATAACCGCAGTCAAGGACGCAGTTGAAGATTGGCGACGAACCGTGCTTGACAATGAGCTGAATAATGCTCCGGTTCACAGATTGGTGGATTTCAATAATGTCAACACAGCAGAGAACCAGATTTCGCTGTGGCGACGATTCAAGAAGGCTACTACAAGGCTCATCATTTCAACTTGGAAGCTGATGAACAAGAGAAAGAGCAAAGGGGAGAAAGGCAAGAGCTGGCAAGAGAGGTCCATGGATGAGTCGAGGCCCTCAGTCGAGACGAGAAGAGCTTCCGCCATCTCCCGAAGAGAGTCCTTCCTTTCTGTTGGGAGCCAGGAGGGCATCCAGATGACTCCAGTCCCTTCCCCGGTCCCAGGCCAAGGGCCGCCTCCTGATGCGCTGGACATTGAGGGTCATCCCCAGACGACTGTCACTTTCGAAGGAATTCGGCCTGGAGCGAAGGGCCAGCCCGCGCAGCGGGACTCCACCGCGCCAGCCAGGAAATTCTATGGCAACATCATAGATCCTTTCAAAACTACCCCGGACACAGCTAGGTTCAAGAAGGACTACTGGAAAAATGTTCAAGTTGGAGACTTTGTTCGTCTGTACAACGACGAAGAAATCCCAGCCGACGTCGTTGTCCTCTCCACCTCGGAAGCTGACGGGGCTTGCTATGTTGAAACGAAGAATCTAGACGGCGAAACTAATCTAAAGGTCCGACAGGCGCTGCATTGCTCTGAAAATGTGAGGCACGCGCGTCATTGCGAGAAATCTTCATTTGTGATCGAAAGCGAAGGCCCTCATTCCAATCTCTACTCCTACAGCGCAGTCATAAGATGGGCTCAACGCGATCCCAGGGACCCCGATCTACCTACCACGGATATGGCCGAACCTATAACAATCAACAACTTGCTTCTTCGTGGTTGCAACCTGCGAAACACCGAATGGGCTCTTGGTGTCGTCGTTTTCACTGGAGACGAAACGAAGATCATGATCAATTCAGGCATAACTCCTAGCAAACGCGCTAAAATTTCCAAGGACCTGAACTGGAACGTTGTGTACAACTTCATCATCTTGTTCTTCATGTGCTTGATCTCTGGCATCGTACAAGGAGTCTTTTGGGCTAAAGACGACACGAGCCACGCTCTATTTGAGTACGGTTCTTACGGTGGTTCCCCGCCTCTAGACGGCTTTATTACTTTCTGGGCCGGTGTCATCCTCTTCCAGAACTTGGTTCCTATCTCGCTCTACATTACCCTCGAGATCATCCGTACGTTACAAGCCGTCTTCATCTACAGCGACGTCCACATGTACTACGAAAAGATTGACTACCCGTGTACTCCGAAGTCTTGGAACATCTCCGACGATGTGGGTCAGATTGAGTACATCTTCTCAGACAAGACTGGCACTTTGACGCAAAACGTCATGGAGTTCAAGAAAGCCACAGTAAACGGCGTTCCCTACGGAGAGGCCTACACGGAGGCTCAAGCTGGCATGCAACGACGACAAGGGATCAACGTTGAAGAAGAGGGCGCCCGTGCTCGCGAACAAATTGCCCGCGATCGCGTTCGAATGATTGAGTCAATTCGCCAAATGCACAACAATCCTTACCTGCGAGACGAGGACCTTACCTTTGTTGCCCCCGACTATATTGCTGACCTCACTGGAGAATCGGGTGAAGAGCAACGACAAGCGAACGAGAGATTTATGCTGGCCTTGGCCCTGTGTCACACGGTAATCACCGAAAGAACCCCGGGCGACCCTCCTAGGATCGAATTCAAAGCCCAATCTCCCGATGAGGCTGCGCTAGTAGCTACAGCTCGCGACGTTGGGTTCACTGTCCTTGGCCGAAGTGGAGAAGACATCAATCTCAACGTAATGGGCAAGGAATCGTCCTATAGGGTCCTGAACACTCTAGAATTCAACTCGACGCGGAAACGTATGAGCGCTATCATTAGGATGCCCAACGGCAAGCTTATGCTATTCTGCAAAGGAGCGGACAGCATAATCTATTCGAGATTGAAGAGTGGCATGCAGCCAGAACTCAGGCGAAGCACTGCGGAGCACCTCGAGATGTTTGCACGTGAAGGTCTACGAACGCTTTGCATTGCTGAACGAGAACTCGACGAGGAAGAATACCAGGAATGGAATAGACGACATGATATTGCTGCCGGGGCTGTTGCCAACCGCGAAGAGAAGCTCGAAGAGGTTGCCGATTCGATTGAACGAGAACTCATGCTTCTTGGTGGTACCGCCATTGAGGACAGGTTGCAAGACGGTGTTCCCGATGCCATATCTTTGCTTGGTAAAGCCGGAATCAAGCTCTGGGTCCTCACCGGTGACAAGGTTGAGACTGCGATCAACATTGGCTTTTCTTGCAATCTCCTCGACAACGACATGGACTTGATTGTTTTCAAGATCGAAGACGAGAGTTTGGCGACTGCGGAAGCCGAGCTAGACAAACATCTTGCGACTTTCAACATGACCGGATCTGACGAAGAACTCAAAGCTGCACAAGACAATCACGAACCTCCCGACCCGACCCATGCCATCATCATTGATGGTGATTCATTGAAACTCGTGTTGAACGATTCTATCAAGCAGAAGTTCCTCCTGCTCTGCAAACAGTGTCGCTCGGTGCTTTGTTGCAGAGTCAGTCCGAGCCAAAAAGCCGCCGTCGTCCATATGGTCAAAACTGGATTGGACTGTCTTACACTCGCAATTGGTGACGGCGCGAACGATGTTGCCATGATTCAAGAAGCACATGTAGGTGTCGGTATTGCTGGTGAAGAGGGCAGACAAGCTGTGATGTCTTCCGATTATGCCATTGGCCAATTCCGCTTTCTCACTCGACTCTGTCTTGTGCATGGGCGATGGTCTTATCGCAGGCTGGCAGAGACCATTGCCAATTTCTTCTACAAGGTAAGAAGCTTCTGGCCGCTGCTCTTACCAGCTGCTATTATGGAATGCTAACGCTATACAGAACCTTGTTTGGACGTTTTCGCTGTTCTGGTATCAGATTTACGAGAACTACGACTGCTCGTACATTTTCGACTACACCTACATCATTCTCTTCAATCTTGCCTTCACTTCCCTTCCCGTCATCTTGATGGGTGTTCTAGACCAGGACGTCGACGACAAAGTCTCGCTTGCTGTACCCCAGCTATATCGCAGAGGTATTGAGCGAAAGGAGTGGACGCAACCTAAATTCTGGTGAGACCTTCTTGTTCCTTATCATGGTTTAGTGATGCTAACGTACAGCCAGGATGTATATGGCGGACGGATTTTACCAGTCAATCGTCACGTTCTTCATGGTGTATTTGCTCTTCTCCCCTGCGACTTTCAACTCATCAAACGGATTGGGAATTGATGACACAAAGCGAATGGGTGTCTACGTCGCCACGATCGCGGTCCTTTCCGCCAATTTCTACATTCTCTTCAACACCTACCGGTGGGATTGGCTAATGCTTCTCATCGTGGCAATCAGTTGTCTTCTGACATGGTTTTGGACTGGAGTGTGGACCTCTGGTACCGGAAGTGCCGCATTCTACAAAGCGGCGCCCCAAGTCTATGGATCGCTCTCTTTCTGGGCCGTGCTTCTTCTGGCTGTGGTCATTTGTCTCCTGCCCCGCTTTGTGGTCAAGGCTACCCAGAAGATCTATTTTCCTTATGACGTGGACATCATTCGCGAACAAGTTCGCCAAGGAAAGTTCGATTACCTCAAGGAGAACGATGACTTTATACCACCACCTCCGGAGAAAGTCGCTTCCATGTCATCATCAGATGTTTCCAAGTTGAACAAGAAGACTCCCGAGGCACCTGTTGTTGAGGATGATATGCGACCCATATACCCTCCGTCCGTAGCTCCGACCTCTACGACACACAACCCGAGGAGTCAGAACGGAAGCAACAGCACCGATTACACTTACAGGCGTTCTTTGGATACCATTCCCAATAGGATATCATTGGATCGCCCACGACCGTCCTTCGACCGGGCACGCGTTTCGATGGACAGGGTCAGGCCAAGCTTTGAGCAAAGTAACGAATTTACTTCTGCTGCATTGCTAACGCGTATCGAATCTAGTCAGAGTCAAACGGGTCAGCGTACTGGACAACTTAGTCGATTACGGCATGCACTGAGCTCGAGAAGACCGACTAGCTCGAAGGATGAGGACCCCGAGCATCTAAAATAAGCATCGCCCAACCTAACCACCTAATCATCCATCTACCTACTTTACGACTCCGAATCTTCGAGTTTATCGATATTCCCCCTCACGACGGCTGTACATAATAAATTCCCTATCCCGGGCTTTCACGGCCGCTGACGTTTGTTGCTGGTGTTGGCTATTGCACAAAATCTTTCCCTTTTGCTGTCCTTCAGCTTTCTGTATGTTACTACATGGCACTCGGCGTTGTCCAGTTGGACCCTTGGTTTATTTGCTTTTAGCTCCATTTGGAGTAGGTGCTCAGACATGCGCATTACTGCTTTATTTTCTGGGTTCTCATTTTTACCTTTTGCCCTTTTGCTTGCGCCGCAAATACATACTCCGCTCTCGGAGATGTTGTGGGCGCCTCATGTCCTGTCTCTCAGATTGTTCGCGCCGATGAACAAAGTCCAAGTTGCGCTTGTTCAATCATACGCTTCTTACTTTGGTTGACTGTGATTTGCTGGGCTTTGCAGCTTGCGATTGACGCTGTGAACGCTTAGACTAGAGGACCCTATCTTTCCTTTTGCTGCTTATGTGGTGGTACAAGTGATAGGTGGAGAGAGTGTACATATAGCGCGTGCAAGTGCATGTTTGCGTATGCTTGAGTAGTTGTCGAGTATGTACAAGAATTATTGAATATTATGGCTGAGATATATCAGATTTGTTCTCAAATGGTGATGCCTGAATATGCACGCTCTTCTAAATGAATGTGTGATTGTAACGCGCGTAAAAACCTTCAGCAAGACACCCTTCCAAGTATCAAAGATGATACTAGCCATCATCACTAGACGTAATGAATGTGATGGTATGACTAAATGTTTCGTCCGATGCAATGTGGAGAAAAAGCTTGGTGGACCACGAATACGCGCCAAGAGAATTAAGTCGCGTACTACCTGGCACCTCCTGCGGCTTTCTTTAACAACCCTACTACCTAATCCAACACCTCTACCGCTTCTCACTTGTGAACTTCACGGACACGCCTGCATTGCCTATAAGTGAAATCGGCGACCTTTAATCCTCCACCTGACTCTTAGAGCTACACACTACTTACTTTCGCTATCCTACTATTACCTCACCTCCGCTCTCGAAACCGCCCACACTTACTTTGCCTTACCAACAACCCGCAGTTGGTGACTGTTTGATTCTTAGCTACAGCGGACGAAGCTAGATAATCACCTGCTGCTCCTTTCACCTACTTGGCTATAAAATGAGCGCCGCGGACATCCTTCAACTCCGGTAGTTCATTGCGAAGCAGCAACGACAGGAAGGCTCGCATCGCTTGCCTGACCCTCAGCTCTACTCCGGCCGACGAGATCTGCAAGCATGGCGGAAATCATTGACAAGATAGAGTAAGTCACGATTCGGAACCAGCGCCACTACCTCATTCTAATTGACAATAGACAAATAAAACGCTTTCCTGCGGACCTCCACCTCTTCTGCCCCCGAAATGCCCGCGATGAGGCAGGAGTATACTACGAGGAGGACATTGCTGGGAGTAAACAGAACTTTGATGAGGCGGAGAGGGTGCGTCGGACTGCGAAAATCAAGAAAGCCGAAGAGCGGAAGTGGCTTGTCCTGGATGCACTTCAAATATTGGCCTTCAATGGCCCAGATGCCGAGCCATATCATGAAGAGATACAAAAGCGATTGAGGGACCAGTTGACCAACTGTGATGTCTGCGTCCGCATCTTCCACAAATCGCGGGGCGAGCTTAAGTTCAGGCTTGCGGAACGGTTCGAAGACGACGATGTTGAGAGCTTCCTGGAAAAGCTCGATCAGATCAGCATTCAGCGAATAGTCCAAGGCCTGGAGACCGCAAAATCTAGTTTGTTGCGTGCGGAACCAGATAAACGCGGCATCGATGTCTTGACTAATAAAGGCATATATGCCTTCTTCGAGACTCTGAGCTGTGCTGCTATGCTGGAAAACGACGAACTCTTAGAGAAACATTTCGACAAACCCTTTGAGCTCGTACAAACCAAGAGGCGTGTCAGACTCAACACATATGTTCCGGCTATGACAAGATTTCTATTCACCGCAAACACAGTTCGCCAAGATTGGGCCTTGTTTTCTTGGACGAAGCTGAAGAGAGTTCTCACGAGGACTGAGTTTGACTGGGCGGTCAGTAGGTATCTGCAAGACGCAATGGGACGCGTGCAGATGAACGCATTGGAAATAGATCTTGTCCCCGCGTTCTGGACGGGCGCGAGATTCATCGTAGCGAGGCTGGATAAAGATCTCATTACGCATGGGCTACGTGCTCTCGAGTATAAATTCTACACACTCTGCTTAGACCATCTATCGCTGGATTCTTCGCACTTCAACGACCTGCAGCACACAATTGAGCTCTTGTTGCAGAAGTCTCCGGCAGACTTCTGGGATGCAATGGGCGCCATCTCGGAAGTCGTAGTTGTGGAACAGATATTCGGGAGCCCAGCACTACGAAAAATCCTGATGGGATTCACAGGTGATGACATGAGTGGGCTTGAAGAGCTCGAAGAATCCTTCTCATGGGTAATGCCACTCCTCGATTCCATAAAACCATCGAACATTGCCCCCGTCTGTCGTGCGCTGGCCCATCAATTCTTCGGTCGTCTTCAGGGCGAAAAGTTCTCTTGGGCATGCCGGGCATCTTGCTTCAAACTCGGGCTTGAGGTTCTTGACTACACTTTAAGGAAGCTTTGCAATCCTAGTGCCCCTTTCGTCGGTCAGGTTATCGTCGCTGATGTTTTCGAAATGTTAGCGACTCACATCGACAAGATAATATCAGGCATCAAGCAGGTAGAAGGCGTAAAGGCACCATCAGGTGAGGTGAGATTGGGTCTTTCAGTCATACAGCATGCATTCAATTTGGAATGTATCTCGCTGGAGAATGAAAGAGAGGCTATCATCAACAAACAACCGGCACCTACCGGGCCAAGCAAAGCAACCCCGATATGGAAGGCCATTATCAAAGCTATCGACGTTGAGAACATGGACCTGGCCATCCGGCTGTTGATCGGGGGAAAATCGCTCGTCGGGCTAGAGAAATTTTTCAGGAGGCAAAAAGAAGGACAAGTCCAAGTGCTTTCATCAGCCTTGAGACATTTCAATAATCGCTTCGATGATGCCTCAGAAACGATTACTGCTGCTGTCGAGCGACTCAGCGAATTTGACCCTGAGAAGTTGGACGGCCTCTTCGAAAATCCGGTTTCTGCGTCGGCCGTCATCCCCACAATCTTCTCCTCACAGCCTGACACACGTGAAGCGACCCTGGAGCTACTCAAGATCGTAAGCTCCATGGATGAAAGAAGAGATGCCATTAAACATTTGCTTCTAGCCTTTTTTACCAATTCCATTACCAGCTTTGCCACATCTCTTCGACGTATTTTCCGGAAAAGGGTATTTGCTCCAGCATCCAGCATGTTGAAAGCATGCCGCGACATCATCGAGGTTCTTTGCAATGATCAAGATGGCATTCTCCGTAGCCGCAAACTATCGGAGTCGGAGGCCAGGATAACCACGACGCTCTGGGAGAATATGTGGTTGGCCGTGGCAATTATCTTCAGGACCACGGAAGATTGGAGTAACATGGGATACAACAAAGAGGAAATGAAGGAGTTTTGCCGGGACACTATGCAATTTGCCGACCAATTGTTTGGCCAATGTAGTATATTCGCTTCTGCACTTAGATCCGCCAAGCCTTCTTCTAAAGACGACAGCCACCGATTTAACCCAGAAAAGGAGCTACTGGAGCATCCCGCTAAAACGGTAAAATCAATTGCCAAGTGGCTGCGGCTGCGTGACGACTGGCTTAGCACAATCTCCGTGTCTCTCATCAGCAAACTACTTACTC
Source organism: Mytilinidion resinicola (assembly GCF_010093595.1). Taxonomy (NCBI): domain Eukaryota; kingdom Fungi; phylum Ascomycota; class Dothideomycetes; order Mytilinidiales; family Mytilinidiaceae; genus Mytilinidion; species Mytilinidion resinicola. The sequence goes on along the minus strand of NW_022985445.1, from coordinate 1,246,766 downwards.
GACTAAAGAAGGTCTCTATCGAAGTAGATGATCCAGCTGTGCTCTACGTGGAGAGCGTGCTCGACGGGTCTACCAGAGCAAAGTTGAGCGATATCAGCAAGGCGGAGCTGGAGCAAGCGTTTGAGACGTACATAGGGCGTTCGACCAAGAAGACTGAAGAGGCCATGATCGTCCAGAAACAGGCGCAACTAAGCAGCTGGCTTACCACTGGTCTCACCAAGCCAGAATCCAAACCGCGGTCTATCAACGAGGAGCATGCAAGGCTGATTGCCGATAGCACTCGCGGTGCAGAAGCTTTCAAAGCCCGGCAAGCTTCAAAAACGGCTGCCACTCTCAAAGCCGCTGAGAAGAAAGCAGCGAGCAAAGCTGCTGAGCAATCCGAGTTCAAGCGCAAACGAGAAGCCGAAAAAGAGGCAAAGAAGAAGAGGGATGCGCTCGCTGTAGCACAAGCTAAAAAGAATATCAGAGGCTATTCAGATCACACCGCCGAAGCGGGATCTGGGCTGGACGGCATTGGCGTGTTGGGCAAAGACCATGCTGCTAAGGGAGAGGGTATGATGGTGTCGTCAGATGAGAGTGATAGTGATGATTCTCTTGATGCTGAGCTCTTTGGGCTCGGTGATAAGAAGAAGAAGAAGAAGAAGGCTGCAGGGGACACCGCCACCAAGACGAATATTACGACTGTTCCAGTGCCACAAGGACCAGTAAAGAAGAGGAGGGTTATTCGGTCAATTAAGGATATGCGAGCCCGGCTTGCTCCAGATCTAACGCCTTTGCACAAGGTCATACTAGCCTGGGACTATTACCATGACGGACATTACCCACCCAAGTCCCGGCCAGACATGTACTCTGAAGTACCGAACTCATTCCGCACTCCCGTGGATTATCAACGAACGTTCGAACCTCTTCTCACCCTGGAAGCATGGCAAGGGTTTGTCAAGACACGCGAAGAGAACAATATCAAGATGTACGAGATCAAAGTCGTGGCACGTTCGAGCGTCGACATGTTCCAAGAAGTTAGTAGTACCATGACTCACATGGATAACAAGGACCTCAATCTCTCAGAGGGCGACATTGTTCTATTGCACAGATCGATAGTGTCTACGGGAAACCAAGACATGACCGAATCTGCAAAAGACCCTCATTGCCTAGCCAGAGTCTTCCGAATCACGAGGAAAAAGGAACATCTTGAGGTTGTGTATCGCGTCATGCCCGGGAACCCGCTACAGAATGCTCTGGTACCGAAAGGCACGGTTTTTGGCGCCAAGTTGCAATCGATTACGCCTCTCGAACGTGAGTATGGTGCTCTGCTGGGCCTGGAATACTACGACCTTTGTGACGAGATCATCAAAGCAAAGCCTTCGCCGCTACTCAAATACAGCGACAAAACGCTGGAGCCACTCATCACGAATTACAATGTCAACAAGGCACAAGCAAAAGCTATCAAGTCTGCTATCGACAATGATGCCTTCACTTTGATCCAAGGTCCTCCAGGTTCTGGAAAAACCAAGACGATCGTCGCCATCGTTGGAGCAATTCTGACCGATAGCCTTCGGCAGCAAGGAACCACGATTCCCCTTCCGAAGGTTAGCGGTGGCTATGGTCAGAGGGCGCCAGAGACAGCACCTAAGAAGTTGATGGTCTGTGCCCCTAGTAATGCAGCTGTTGACGAATTGGTGATGCGTTTCAAGGATGGCATCAAAACTCTCAGCGGGCAGACTCGCAAGGTCAACATCGTGAGGTTGGGTCGCAGCGATGCTATCAATGCCAATGTTGTCGACGTGACGCTTGAGGCACTCGTCAACAAGAAACTCAATCTGAATTCGTCCAATGGAACAAATGACAGGGAAAAGACGCAAAAGCTCTTCCAGGAACACCAAGCCATATCAGAACAGTTACGTCAAGTCCGTGAACAGCTGGATGCTGGCTTGGCCAAGGGAGATGATGCTGTAAAGCTCAAGGACGACTTCAATGCTCTCCGCCGACGCAAAACACAGCTCGGGACGCAGATCGACAACACAAAGGACAACGAGAAGCTTGAGTTCCGTGAAAAAGAATTGAATCGACGTCGCGCCCAGCAGCAAATTCTGGACTGTGCTGACATCATTTGCGCCACACTTAGCGGTAGTGGTCATGACATGTTCCAGAATCTCAACATCGAGTTCGAAACCGTTGTCGTCGATGAAGCAGCTCAGTGTGTTGAGATGAGTGCGCTCATCCCCCTCAAATACGGCTGTGCGAAGTGTATTCTGGTCGGGGATCCTAAGCAGCTCCCTCCTACCGTCTTCTCGGCCGAAGCCAAACGTTTTCAGTACGAGCAGAGCTTGTTCGTTCGTATGCAAGGCAATCATCAGGACGACGTTCATCTACTCGACACTCAATACCGTATGCATCCCGAAATTAGCCTGTTCCCGAGCCAGACCTTCTATGATGGGAGACTGCTCGACGGCGACAACATGGCCGGCCTCCGACAGCGCCCGTGGCACAGCAGCAGTTTGCTCGCGCCCTATCGATTCTTCGACGTCCAAGGCCAGCATCAATCTGCGTCGTCTGGCCATTCCATCTTCAATATTGCAGAGATCGACGTTGCTATGCAGCTGTTCAATCGGCTGACCAAGGACTTCAAAAACTACGATTTCGCAGGCAAAATCGGTATCATCACACCATACAAGAGCCAATTGCGGGAACTCAAGAATCGCTTCGCTCGGAAGTACGGAGAAGGCATCTTCGACACGATTGAGTTCAATACTACAGACGCATACCAAGGTCGAGAAAGCGAGATCATCATCTTCTCCTGCGTCAGAGCCTCACCCAAAGGCAGCGTTGGATTCTTGCAAGATATCCGGCGTATGAACGTCGGCCTGACACGCGCGAAGTCGTCACTCTGGGTGCTTGGCAATGCACAGAATCTGAGCCGTGGCGAGTTCTGGAACAAGCTGCTGAATGATGCGCGGGCCAGGGATAGATACACTCAAGGTAACCTCACGGCGATGCTGCAAAAGCCCTCATCGTCGTTCCCAGCCAAAAATAGCGCAGTGAATGCGGGCGCATACGGGCAACCAAGTACGCCCATGAACGCATCAACCGGCCCCTCTCGCAATGCCAGCTATGGGGGACAGGTGAAGCAGGAGACGCGAGCAGCCGGGTATCCCTCGTACGGACAGGAGCACAGCGTCTCTCGGCAGCCCTCGTCAGGCAGTGTGCTTGGTTTGACAGCGGAGGCGGTCAAAAAGGACGTCGCAATGAAGCTAGACTTCAGCGACGACGACGACGTAGATATGAAAGACATATCGTCGGCGGACGGCAACGCGTCCAGCAAAGGCAGTAGACGGTCCACACCAAGGCCGCATTCGGGTGGCGCCCGCAACGGCCCGAAGAAAGAGGCTGTCCCTGCTGTCCCTGCGCCGAGCGCCCTGACTAAGGCCGGGGACGACAGCAGACGACAGCAAGCGACAGGCGGGCAGCCGAACCCAGCTCCACCTCCTCGACCGCGGATCGCCGCCCCGAAGCGCAAAAGGGAGGTTGATCCCTTTATCAAAGTCGACCGCACGAAGAAGCCGAGGCCGGGTTGAGTGCGGACAAGCTCCTGGACAGCGCAGCGTTCGTGGACAGCATCTCTCGACGCTTTCACGGCTGCAGAGGGGCCCTTGGTGCTGCTGTGTGTGATGTCAAGCTCGGGAGTGGAGGGGTGCGAGTCAGCGGGCGGGTCATAGGCATGGGGTCCGGGCATGGGGGGTGCACGGTATTGCACATCTGCATTTCGGGCGTGTCTATCCAAACATGGGCACGACTCGACATACATAGCGCAGCCACAAGAGGGAGCGTGGAGTTTCTCGTGCGATTGAAGCAGCATTTCCACGGGGGTTGGGGCTGCATTCTTGGGGGATCCTGGGCATGAGTTTCTTGGGCTATCGAGCGTCTTCTGCATGTTTAAATTGGAGGGTGTGGCGGCGGCTGGCTGCGTGGTGCGTAGTGCGTGAGGTGGTGGCTTTTCTGTGCATGTCTAGCTGAGCAGCAAAATGAGTGGCAGAAGCAGGTAGCGTGCTCGGTGGAGAGGAGGTGAGACTGTCTTTGCCCTGGGCATGCCCCTCGAGGCCCCATCGTGTGGCGCCCTAGCGGTCCTGGTGCTGTGATGCAGCTGCAGGTGGTGATGATCATGGTGGACAGAGTGGGGATGGTGATGCTATCGCCGTCGCCATCACGCCGTTGTCCAGACGTCTCAACAGGCACGGGATGCCGCAACGAGGACTCCCCACGGCCGCCCCTCGCGCTCTACGGTGCAACGGCCTCGCGGCAGTGAATTGGGGGCCGGGGGCGTGATCACAGGGCGCATCGTGGCTGGCTGCCGTTCCACTGCTCCCAGTAGCACGGCGGCTGGGCCGCACGAAGCTGGGGGTCCACAGGCACACCGGCCGTGCTGAACGCCAGGCGAGGACGAAACCAAAAAAGCAAAGTGATGGGCGAGGCCGTGAGATGGCGGCCGATTCACGCCGTTGAGACAAGCCACCTGCACGCCCGTGCGGTGAATTTTGCTCCACGCGAGCTCTCTTCACGACTGGCCCGTCGTCACGTCTCTCCCAGCAGCCTCCCCAATCCTCAACACCTCACCCGCCCTCTCTCGCCCAGTACCTGCAGCTGCCCTCCTTTGCTGCACCCATTGCTCCCCCGTGTCGAGTCCACGACGTGCATCTCCTAGCCACCGCATGAGCCATACCGTACAGACCCGGCACGCTAGACGAGCACTCGAGCCCCGCCAGCCAATAGCCGTCCACTGTGCTACCATCCTCATCCTCAACCACGGCCACTGCCTCCCTCACGCCCACTGCCTTCCTCACGCCCACGTTGCACCGCGCCGCCAGTGGGTGCGTCTGCCGTTCCATCGCGCGCCTCATCACAAGACGATGCGACCAGCGTGCCGGGCTTCAGTCTGACATGGGCCGCATTTGACCTCGACCGCATACAGCTCGGCCCTGTCTCACGCCGCTCCTCCACGGACTCTCGAGCCCTCACGCTACCCAGCCGCAAGCTGTGGACCATTGGGCTGAAGCAGCGCGCGCCGCTTCTGTCTCCGTCTCGACGACAACGAGGCAGCACAATCGATCCGGCACTCATATATTCAGGGCAGGAGCCTGTACGCCGGCTCCGAGTTAGCACGTTCAAACCGCGCTTCTCGCCCTCCGTCCCGATCCTTCAGCTGCACTACGAGAACAAAAGTTTGGTACCAGACCGTTTCCGCGCGGGCGTTCAGAAAAGGAGCCCATGCAACATCCCGTTCGCTACACGCCCCGCCACCCGCTATTCTTGAACCATACCCCCCGCGCTCTCAAAATGGATACCAAAAGCCTACCAGATCTTCCCGACGAGGCGCATGCCTTGCCTCAACTTTCTTCCCTTGACTATGACCCTTTTGAAGACTTCGACGCTCCCTCACAGTTCCGATCAACCTCCGCCAACGGATACAGCTCCAACACACCCCCTGACCTCGACAACGAGGACTACGACCGTCCCTCGAGTCCTCTAGAAGGCAACGAGGACGCCTCAGACTACTTCCAATCCAAATATCACAACCAAAGCTTGAGTACCACAGACACCGGCCACTCGACCTCGGTCTCTTCTCCACGCCCACGTTTCTGGAACTCGACCGATTCTGCCGACTTTGAGTGCGCCGTCGCTGGGGAGTACTCGCCTTACGACAACGACCTATCTGCCGACTCTGAGCGCGGTCATAGCTCAGCCACCGATCGTCTGCACACTTCACATTCGCTGAATTATTTGAACATGAAGGCCCCGCCAATCCTATCTCCTCATCTACAGCGCCAGGCTTCATTGCCCATGCCCAATAACACTTACGATCTCGCCTTCTTTTTGAAGAATACGAATCCACCTAATTATTCAGGTGGAGCGTCTACCCATCCAACTAAAGAGGACGCGGTGGCGCGGAGGAAGAGTAAACACAAGAGCCCTTTGAGGTTCTTGCGAGTGACGAGAAGGAGTCTAGCCTCAAAGATCGGATCGACTGAGGGGTGAGTAGTTCCGCTGGACATAAATGTACACGTGACTTACTATCATAGGCCTGACGAAAGAGATGTGCTCTTCCCCAAGTCCTTTGTCCCACCTGAGGGAGTGGTACAGAAAGTCTCCCGTGACGGTATGAGGCAATTAATGTACTTGGTCACATACCCCTTGCTTACATCAATCCAGGCAAGAAGTATCTCCAGATAGTGACCGATGACAAGTCAATGACCTCACATCTTGATATCCCAACGAAGTAAGTCTCAATCTTCGCTTTCGGCCCTCGATACATGGTTGACATGATTTCTAGCAACGATAGCCAGAAGAAGCATTCAGTCGCTTTCTCGGATCGAACGGACACACCAGACACCGATGTGCTTGAGTCTTGGTTATCTTTCAATCTGCAGAAGCAAGGCGAAGACGATGTCAAGTGTGATCACGACATGAGCAAGGCAGTGAGATTAATCAAGCAGCACGACCACTTGGAGATACGTCACCATGAAGGTGAATTGACCACTGTGGCACATGAGGACGCCACGCACGACCCGCCAATAAGCCAAAATCGCTCAAAACCAGATCAGGCTTCTACTAACCTTGAAGAATCAAGTACCAGCAACTTGCAGTCACTACCCCCAGACCTGAAAGCTGCCCTCTTCAGTAATCCACCTTCGACCAGGCAGTCCGCCGCGGGTATGCCTGAGGCTGCATGTGAAGATCAGAGCCCTGAGAGTGATAGCGACAGCGTCGAATTACCCGAGTTCCCTCGGCCCCCGTCAGAAGAGACTCGCGTATCACTTGAGCGAGGCAAAGAGCGTCTTGCTGGTCAAGGCTTGCACAGACCTTCAGTCAAAGACGCCGATGAACAGCCAGAACCTCCACCAAAGGATGATGTGAATGACACCATCCGTACTAGAGAGGACTCCGGCGTCGGCCAATTATGCCAACGTGATCCCAGCGAGTTTGGCCTCGGAGCAAAGGACTCCACACGAAAGAGCCGGGAGGAACGGATCCGGGCTCGCAAGTTGCGTGATATGCAACGCATCAAGAGCAACATCGACGAAGTCGTTGGCAGAGGGGTTGAGTCGCCAACATCACCTGAATCTATGAGCACTCAACAGATGTCTCCCGTGCAGGAGAGGCATTCGGAGCCGTCCCCAAGCAAGATCGTCGAGGAACCGGAGCGACCTGTATCAGAGCTTTCAACAGTCCGCTCATCACTCGACAGCAGAGTTCTGGGTGATGGCCATTCGCGTCACATCTCAATCGACACAGTCTCTACAGCACCCACGCCGGGTTTCACCACTGGGTACACACCTACCTCGAGTCGCATGAGCCTCACCCTCACCCCGATCATGCTCGTCGCCGAGCAGATTCCAGTGACGAAGTCCAAGCCCACCAAAAAGCCGGCACGGCTTATCCTACGCGATCACCAAACGCCACAGTCCAGCATAATTGCAACCCACGAACCTGTAGAATCGAGTGCAGAAAGCATACCCGTGGCTCCGGCCGTCAAAGAGAGATCAGGATTGCGCCACTTCTCTGCGCCCGCAAATCTGCCTTCAACCTCTACCGATGTTGGCACAGCGATTCCGACCAACAGGCACCTTCGCAACCACCGCCACACCCCCTCGCGCGCCTCCTGCGCCAGCACCGCAATCGGACCGCAGACCCGTGACCAACTACAGGAAGCCCAGATGGAGGCGCTACAGCGCGAGAACCGCCTCCTCGAAGCCGCGCTCATGGCTGTGCTGAAGAGTGGTGGGCGGCTTAACAAGTGTCCGTGCCAGCTAAAGGGCGGCGCTGAGGGCGAGGGCGCAGACGAAACGGCTGGAGAGGAAAAAGGGGCGTTGGAGGTCTATCTGGCTACTAGAGTCGGTGGGGGCCTATGAGTGAGGGGGGCGATAGTATTTGGGGAGATAAATGCGTATAGTGTTCGGGCATTACTTTGCTGACACTGTTTAACGCCGGTTTGAAAATGCTTCAAAGAAACTCTAGTAGGTAAATCTCAAGAAGGTCTACAATCCATCTTCTTGACAGGTTTGAAATCTTGCCGGACTACTACCACGGGGCGGTAGTGGAAAGGTGTACTGTATGTTATGCACGCCCTTTTCTCTTTTGTTTGGTGGATAAAGGTGATGTGGGTGGTTGATACACGGATTTGTGGGTGTTTGATTCTCGGATTTGTTCGATGGATGGATGGATGGGATGCATCAGATATATCTTAGATACCCGTTGGTGGATGAATGGACTCGGACTTCCCGCGGATGGGCTGGTGGCTTGACGAATCGGTGGGAAGGAAAGTAATCGTTTGATTGGGAAAATGGACGAGGTAGAATAGGCGTGATGGGATTCTAATCGTCATCACCTATGTGTTTCAGCTCGCTGTGATTCATGCATGAGTGGCCATCTTGGGAATTCATCTTTGACGCGAGGCTTGCTTTATGGGAATAACTTCTACGACTCATATCTGTGACCGATTCTTCTATACTTCTGACACGTTCTTAATGCCGTCAAAAATGCTTGGAACGGATTTCAAAAAAAGTGAAGGCTACACTTTTGGTGGGCTGGAAGCGTGCACAGAACCCGACGAGTCTCCTAATTTGGAAACGGGGAAAGTGTCGAGTCCAGAGAGTGTGGCTAGAACATCACATCCCATGGTTCGTTGCTATTCACCTTATTTTTGCCTCCACGGACTGGCACGGCTGGACCTCGCTAGTATCACGTGATCATAAGCAATCTGGAGGTACGACAGCCTACCAAACAAAGGCGCTAAGCCGAGTGCAGCAAGCACTACGTCATTTAGCCGCCAACCCTGACGACGAGTCAAATCACTCACGACGAGCCGTTCCGCAAGGACAAAGACTCCCGAAACAAGGCTACCATCCTTGACCAACCGTGCCATCCACGGCCTATGGCGCTCAGAAAAGAGCCCGCTGTTAAACAAATACGATAGTTCAAGTCACAAGCTGATTTTCTACTAACTTGCAGCTTCCTCATGAACCGTTCCAGTACAACCTCATTCTCACCTTTTCGCAATTGACCAAAAGCAACTGCCTCTCTACATATCACAAATCTGGTCTTCCCAAAATGCGCTCCCCATTCTTCCTCCTCCCCATCTCTCTCCTCAGCCTCGCTCTCGCCGCCGCCACCCCTGCAAAACCCTCCGTCGTCACCGTAACCGCCTCCGCCTCGCCCAGCACCTCGACCGAGTACAGCGACGCGAACGATTTCAAGAAAGCGGTGCTAAACAGCACAAACACGTACCGCGCGCAGCACAACGCGAGCGCCCTGACCTGGAACAACTCGCTCGCGACCTTCGCGGCAAAATGGGGCGGTGCGTGTGTGTTTGAGCATTCGGTGAGTCTCTCTCTCTTTTCCCTACCTCTTTATCACCTATTCTCAAGATGCCTTTTCCACCATGTCAATGCCCAATTTCGTCTCTTTGCCATCACGTGCAAAGCCACGCCATCGCCTCATCTCTCCCAACATCCCTTCTTACTTTGATACTTCGATACTTACACACGCACCCCCTCAGGGCGGTCCCTCGGGCGAGAACCTCGCGTCCGGCTACCCCAACGCCACCGCCTCGATCGAGGCCTGGGGCAACGAGCGCGCCCACTACGACTTCGGCAAGGCCCAGTTCTCGGAGCAGACGGGCCATTTCACGCAGCTGGTGTGGAAGGCGTCCACGACGGTCGGCTGCTCGCGGACCGACTGCTCCGGGAAGACGGGCGCCAAGGCCGCGCCGGGTTGGTTCGTCGTGTGCGAGTACTACCCGCCGGGCAATGTGATTGGGGCGTTTAAGCAGAATGTGCAGAAGCAGGTGAAGACGGTGACGGGGGGGAAGTGTCCGCAGGGGGGTGTTTGTGGGGGCGCGGGGAGGCTGCGGGCAGGGGAGAGGGTCTGGTGGGTTGGGGGGTTGGGTGTTGTGGTGGGTTTGCTGCTATGAGGGATGGGTTTGGCATGGAGTGGGTGCGTTGAGCAGAGCGGCTTTTTTTTTTTTTTTTGATGCGTTGATGAGGACGTAAGTTATGATACCCTTGAATCAATGTTCATGATGGATTTCAAGGGCTTGAAGATGTGCGGGCTCTGTGTGACGACGTCTCTGCAACGATCTCTTTAACTATCCGGCCACCAGCTCTAAGAAGTGAAGAGCATAGATTTATCAACCGGCATACGGTTCAGAGGCTGAAGCGACTTCTAAGCTACGCCGAGCGTATTACCTATTTTGGATGGAGCTTCGGAAAAAGTGCTGAGGATAGAGAAAGCAACGCCGCGTGCTTTGAAGCACGAAAGTAACCACGCTGTGTGGATTTCCTCTTCCGCTCAACCAAGAGCTCGGAAAAGTATCGAGGACAGAGGACGCAACACCGCGTGCTAGAAGACACGCAAGTAACTCCACTTCGTGGATTTCCTAATCGGTCCAACCAAAAAAATTGAAAATCTGTGGAGGACAGAGGAAGTGACCCCCGGACTACCACGTGATGAAAGGGGTATGTCTTATCAATAACACCCTAGGATAAAAGGAAGCCCCCCTCAAGAAAAGGTCGACCGAGATTTCAACCCAAGACGGGGAACCCCACAACCTAGGCCCCAAGTCGAGATCACCGCAGTGTGCACTTGCGCACTATATGGTCTGGCTGGTCCACCCATGGTTTGAATTGGTGAGGTGCCGAAGAATTGAACTGGATATATACCTTTATAAGTCAGCCCGAAACAGATTTAGTGCGGGTGCTAGCGAAGACTTTGGGAAGCACGAGCGGCTTGACGAATGGACGGGAGGTGAGTGAGTGGATTGGATTGTGGTACAGACGGATTTGAGTGAATATACTCTCGGAGAAAGGAAGGTACGAAAGTACGGCTAATATCTTACAATCTTTAGTATATAGCAGTAATCATACCATCGCCGAAGCCCCGCAACAGTATCCCGCCTCTACTAATCCCTGTAGGGGACCCTTATTTCCACGGAAGATTATTTGAAGTATAAGCTCATGGAGCTAAGGCGGCTACGGCCTGTGAAAAATAGAGGCCGCAGTAGTGGAACAGAACGAATCAGATCGAGCCTCGTTCGAGCCGTGAGAGAACGGTCTTGATAACACTAGCGCAGGGACAGAGACCAAGGGCTTATTTGACTTGCTTGATGATGGTGCTAAGGAGGTTGAAACATGGTTTCATGGGGCGACGGTGGAACGTTGGGCTTAGAAAAGCTGAGAGAGGCTACCATCTTACGCGTTCTAATGTCCTTTTTTAGGAACGTTCCGACCCTGGAAAAAAAAACCAGCTGTGTGCTCTTCAGAATGCAATGGATTAAGGTGGGGAGGTAAGGAGGGGCGGTGTGAAGGAGGCAGAGGGCTTATCGAGAGTGAAGACGACACTTATTCGCGCGACGAAATAGACAGATTGGTGGGAGCAAACAATCGTAGTTGAGCTGGGAAGTAACTTTTGCTTTCCTACCTTTTTCCATCCCTACCGTACCAAAAGAGAAACGACAACAAGGAAACACACCTCTCACTCACCACCTTCACCACTCTCCCCCATGAAACACCACAATCACCACATAAAAAAGACAACAGTAGAGTTGATCCAGACGCCTGGCCTTGATATCTAATACCCTAATCCCATGAAAAGAAAAAGCACTCAAAAGATCCACAAACATCATCTGCCCCATTCACCGTCGCATTTTCTCCCTCTTCTGCCGGGTATCTGAAACTTTTGAGGACCGACCCCGGTGTAAAAAGATCCCTACGCCGTCCCCAGCAATCCCCGATTCCATTCCCTAGAAACCCCCAACAACGAAACCAATTCGTTCGCGACTAGCTGCAGGCTCAGCTGATCCATCCCTGATCCAAAATTGCTCGCCTCAAGAAAGAAAGAAAAAACGGACGTGAAGAATAGCGAAAATCAAAACTTCATCTCAACATCTCAATCGTTGCGTCAGTAAAGACACGCGCGCTAAACAAACCGAAACGCACAAATGAAACAGCACAACCATGAAAACATCCGCTTCGTACGCTTGCAAAAAAAAAGAGATCCAACAACCACAACCCCTCCCCTGGGGCATGAAAGACCCGCTAAGCGGGATAAAACCATGCCCCCTGACGACTCATCCATCCGCTTCAGCTCGCTATGAAATGAACTTCGAAACCATCAACAATAGTGCTATGGGCACCCAAAGGCGCATAGAACAGTGGTCGCAAAAAGAAGAATAGAAAACCAGGCACCAAGAAAGGAGAACAGCCGCCAAACCAGACCAAAGTGTGGGAAAAGAGACGATCCGAAGAAAGAGTTTCCGAAACATAAAAGAGACCACCGCCCGAGCACGGTGATGCCTCCCAGCGACTCCAATTTGTCTTGTCCCACACCGTCAATCAGCGACTGCTCTTTTTCTCCTCGTTTTCGTACGCCTAGCATCCGATTCGTCTCTGCTACGGCCACCAATTCTCCTGATACTGATACGCATACGGGTAGCCCTAGACAAGATAGTCAACAGGCAGTTCGATCACATAACGATGCACCCACTCTGCGCATTAGCAGGAGGTGAAGGTGTAGAAGCGGTAGAACTAGAGCCATCAGGTTTTTTTACCCCTTTTAAAGACTGGCTGCGACCCGCGCCGCCGGCCGTCCACCTGAGCAACGGCGGTAAAGGCGCTGGTTTCTTTTTCCGCGACGGATGGTGGTTGACGACAACCATGTCTGGACCCGGCATGGGCGGGGGAGGCGGTGGCGGAGGAGGCCCAGGCCCATCGATGATGACGACGTCGGGTCCTCCCATGGGGGGTGGCGGGGGAGGTGGAGGAGGTGGGGGTGGAGGGGCCATTCCCATGCCAGTGGGCATGCCGTGGTGTCGGCTGGCTTTATCGGCCTTGCCGCCCTTGGATGGTTTCTTCACACGTTGCGGTGGAAGCATGACCATATTAGGATCGAAGTGGTGCCCGTGATGTTGAGGCTCTGGGGGAGGTGGTGGAGGCGGAGGAGGTGGTGGCGGCTCTGGCATCGGCCACATATGCATCGTAATCGCCCAGTCGGGTTGGATCATGGTCTCCCAGACTTGGGGAAGGATGATCTCGCCATCAGGGCCTACAAGATCGTAGTGGCCATCGTGAACATGCGGGCCGATCACATCCACATGGAGAAAGGCTTGTTTGATCAATTCCTCCATTCCCTGTAAGATTGAAGTTAGTAACGGATGCGAGTAAGGTATGAAGCTGGAGGCTAAGACTTACCTTCCAGGTTTTGCACAAATGCCATGGGAAGCTGAATTTACGGCCAACAGCGTCTTTGAACTTGATCGGGGGCTTGGCTGCTTCCGGCTTTGGCTTCATCGCTTCTGCCTGCTCTTCCGCCGCTTTCTTACCCTTCTCAAGCTCCTCTGCAGCAGCTTTCGCCTCAGCAAGTGCCTTTTCGTGCGCCGCCTTTGTTTCCTCCGCTTCCTTCGCGGCTTTGGCTTCGGCTTCTTCACGAGCCTTTTTCGCTGCTTCCAGGAGCTTCGCTGCAGCTTCCGCAGCAGCTTGCTTGTCAGCTGCATCCTTCGCTGCCTTTGATTCGGCCTCCGCCTTCTCGGCATTGCGTGCCGCTTCAGCTGCCGCTTCCCTCTTCAACTGTTCATCTTTCTGAGCGAGAATGAGCTTCTCCAATTTCGCCAATTTGTCTTCATCCCCTTTCTTTTTGGCCTCTGCAGCTTTCGCGGCAGCTTCCGCGGCAGCCTTCTTTTTATCTGCTTCTTTTTGAACACGAGCTTCATGCTGAGCGATGAGAAGCTGTTCTAGCTTATTGAATCGCTGGTCCTCGGCCTTTTTGTCCTCTTCGTCGCGTTGGCCCAGAAGCATCCTTTCAAGTTTCAAAAGTCGGACATCGTCTGGGGTGGGCTCTGGTGGACCGGGTGGTGGAGGTGGCGGTGGCGGTGGCGGTGGTGGTGGCGGCGGCGGCGGCGGAGGAGGTGGTGGTGGAGGAGGGGGAGCTTCTGCTCCTGGCGTGGATCGTTTCGGGGGTGGCGTGGGCGTGTGGGTGGGTGGCTGCTGGTAGTAGTACGGATTGGGCATTCCGTTGATCATGCCGGGCATGCCAGGCATGCCAGGCATTCCAGGCATTCCAGGAGGCATTCCGTAAGGCGGAGCACCGTAGGGATAGTAGCCATTGGCGCCGAAAGGCATCATCTCACCTCCAGGAGGCATTGGAGGCATCGAGTTCCGGTGCGCTCCTCTGCCTGGGCGCTGTCCGTCTGGAGGAGGAAAGTATCCACCGGGTGCGCCAGCGCCAGCTGGAGCGAATGGATTTCCATTAGGTCCAAGAGGCGGCGGCGATGCAAACGGGTTCTGGGGGTAGCCGCCGTAAGGATCGCCCCCCTGAGAGAACGGAACCAACGAGTTGCCTGGCGGTGCCATTCCATTAGTGAAGGGGTTGTATGGAGGAACACCCGACATCACACTGGGCGCATAGCCGCTGGCAGGCGGTTGATGCGGAACGTGACCCCATTGCTGGCTTGGATGAGGCTGGTGCCCGCCACGGGCGTAGCCCGGATAGTCGTCGTGCTCGTCCAGGCTGTCTGAGTGGACGGACTCGGGCCGCCGTCGTCGCTGCCTTGGCTCCTTCTCTCGGGGATGTCTGCTTGAGGACCTGGAGGACCTATGGCGAACAGGTGGGTCGCGGGCGGGAGCACGATGGGATCGGGCACGGGGTGCAGGCGGGGGACGAGGCGCGGGCTGCGGGACGGAGCGGTGCTTTGGCGGTGCTCGTGGACGCGAGGCAGAGTCGGACGGTTCGATCTCGTCGTCTATATAGTCCCACCCTTCTTCCTCTTCCTCCTCGGCTGAGTCCGTGTATTCGTCTTCGTGGCTACCAGAATGCGCCGACACCTGGACGCCAGAGGAATCTTCCTCGTCGGAATAGGAATTCTGCTCGGAGCCAGTCGAGTGGTTGACTGTGATGTTTCTCCTAAAGGATAGCAAGACGTCAGTATTGCCTTGGCCCATGGTGGAGGTAATAACAGTGGTGGAGGGCGCGCTGGCACGAGAGGAAGTGGAGGCGGCGCGGCGCGAAACAGGAGAACGGCGCGAAAGCGACCGCCGGGGATTCAAAGCAGGACGTGAGGCAGGACGAGAAGCAGCGCGAGAAGCAGGCGGACGGTTAGGAAGGGCAACGACTAACGGCATGGGGCTGAGTGGTGCAAGGAATTATCGCACTCGACCCTTTCTACCAGAGAGGGCGAGGTGCGATAACCTTGAGTGAGACGACTGTACTCGAGGGAGGGCTGCACTGGCGGCGCGGGCCAGTGTTGGTGTGGAGGGGCGCAGCGCGGGACTGCAGGGTGAGTAGTCTGTTGTGTGTTCGAAACAGCGTCGTGTTGTGAGAGAGTAGGTAGGGCTCACTCGGGCGCGGGGAGAGGCTCGGGGCTATTTGAGAAGCGGGAAAGGCGTAGTCCGATAGGGGGGGTGCTGTCTCGAGAGCAATTGGGTTGCGGCAAGGCGGGTGATCGCTGTCTCACGCGCGACGTGTATGGAGGGCGCCGAGGGTGTGGAGGGTGTGAGGCAGCGGCTGGCGAGGGGCAAAATTGCGATCGTTATCGATTGAGGCGGCCCGTTAGGTCTGACCTGCTACTGGAGAGCGGTCCGGGGTGACAGACACAGCTGGTGGACCTTGGAGTGGACCTGGGAATAGACCTTGGGCGGCGAGAGACGCGGGTCTGAGGGATGCAGCTTGAATGACGACTGCCAGCAGCAATTGGGCGTGAGAGATGGGGGCGGCTGACTGGGACAACCCTGCGTGTCGAATATTCTAGTCAAACAAGCCCGCAATGCGGCTGCAGAGGAACAGGCAGTCCGGTCCGGCTGGGGCTGGATGTGGGAGTGATGTTTGAGGACGGCACGAAGGGTGCTGTGGGAGTGTTGTAGGACGCCGAGTTGTTGATTCCAAGGTTGTGTGGGCGACGAAATATGCGCGGGCAAGTCAACAAGCAAGGGCCGAGAGCTCCAGGGCTGACTTCAGGGCCTACGCTTGCGGCGAATCAATTGAAAGTAAATCTTCTTCCCTGAGTGCAACATTGGGGTAGGCTGGCAGCAAGACGTGCAGAAAAAGCGGTCGTGTGGATGCGATATGCAGGCCAGGAACGATAGCAGAGTCAGGATGTGTTGATATCTAAAGAGCGAGCCTTTCTAGCCCTCCTCATTGATATTTATGCCCTCGTAATACCCTCGAAAGTCGGTAGAGTCATCGGTTGTCTACGAAGTATTTTCAGCAGTTTTTCGGGCCGCGCGCTGTCCCTGCCGACGTGGCAGTGGAGACACCAATCGGGCTGCAGCTGTGGGATGCCTCAAGAGGCTCCATGACAGAGCCCGATTTTGACGCCCAATCTCGCTGTGCATCCGCGGCCGTGGTAGCTTGCTGTCGAATAGAATTGCGCGACCCGGGACGGTCTCTCGACCAGAGCATACACGTGTGTGGCACTGGAACCTTCTCCGCCTCACTCTAGCCGTCGAAGCGGGAACAGCTCATCGCCATTAGCTGGCATTCCCTATATACTGGCTGGCCTAAGCCCAGGACCACCCCTGTATGTATGTGTACGCGCTATGAAAAGCCACCACAAACGCCTGCGAAGGGTATATCCAATTCACCGTGCAGTCCCCCAAAAGCAAGAATCACTGCATTGTTTCTTTAGCTGTCGTAGCCCCAGCCAAAGATCTCTACCATGACATTCCCCAGCGTGCTGAGCGCCCATAAGATAACCAGCCCCCACCCAATCATCTTGTCCATCTTCCACTTCCGTAACGGGACGGCCACCAAGAGGCCCACCAAAGTGACCAGAAGCGTCGCTCCAGAAATCACCAGCGTGGTGCTGACGTCCACATGGAACGGCTTCATCTTCAGCGGGTGGCCGGGATGCTTCTTCTGGTCGTGCTGCCCGCCTTTGAGCGTTATGTAGCACCCGCTGATCCCAATGCCCAGAAGAATGTTGAGCATCGGGCCCCCGAAACACGCTGAGAGCGCCATCACCGGGAATCCGAGTCGCGCCACTGTGATGTCCGCCACGAGATCGCCGAGCGAGTTGCCCACGGCGAAGATGGTGAGCCCCAGGATCGCATCGCTCATGTTGAGGACCACACCCAGTGTCTTGAGAACGCCCACCACCTCGTTGGCAATACTGCTGATCCAGGATATAGCTACCGCGAATCCCAGAAAACAGAGCACCACTCTCCATCGTGGTGGCCGGGTTGGTGTTGTTGTAGTAAGGATGATAGCAAGCAGAACCAATGAGACAATGAGGGAGTATAGCGTTGGCATCACAAGAGCCCGAGGTGAGTCAAGGGATGTGTTGGCCCAGACAATCAGCACAATGAAGTAAGGAGCTGTGAATGCTTGTAAGATAACCAGCCAACGGTTCCACTGCTTTGGCTCAGGCGGAGTGTTGTCGTTCATTGGCAGTTGCTCGGGAGATTGCAGTATGCGAGGGTTGGTAGGAGAGAGAAGCACTGGTTCAGCATGATGGAGGTGCAGATTGTGTTGCTCTGTTGACTCAATAGAATCTCCTTGCTTTGCTTGACCCTTGCTACTCTTTCGGCCTCCGGTAGAGTCAAGACTATGACCTTCGCCGTTGAGTATAGCCGCATCAGTTGATTCTGGGTTGTCGGGCGGTAGGATTGTGATAGTGCTTCGGCTGAAGCTAGCACCGTTTCCAGTCGTTGACGTCGCGCTGTGTGGTAAACTAAGGTTTGGGGGACCCGCAGTGTTTTCCTCGTCCCTCTCCGCTTCGACCACAGGCAAGGTGATTGTTAGAAGAAACACGCTAGGCGCTGCAATAACACCTAAGAACCTTTCCCATATGTTTTTGTCGGACCAATTATACAGCGTCGGGAATAGAGTAGAGATGAGGACCTGCGGTGGAGGTAGCACTTTGTAGGGCCACCATTTCAAAGGCTTCTCGTCTTGATCTGGATGTACGAAATCATAATGGTGGAATATTGACTCAGGAGAGAGGCTAGCTGGTGGTAGTCGTAAGCTAGGTGCTCTAGAGGAAGTGTAACTTGAAGGCGAACGGTCGTAGTACGCGGGAAATGGAGATGGCGGTGACGCTCCTGGTATATTAAGCTTAGGGTAAGGGCGAGGCCCAGGATGTAAATTAGGATCTGGCGACGAAGCGCTAGGAACGCTAAGCCGTATTGGCGGAGGCCCGGGGGCACCAGGAGCAGGCGGTGCCAAAGAATTTGGTGACGAGACCATCACTTGTGGGGGTGCTGGACTCGTAGCTTGCGATCCATGGTTAGATGGCGGTGGGGAGATGGAAAAGCTTGGTGATGGGGCCCGATCGACGTTTGAATGTGTTGAACCTCTATCGTCTTCATGCAACGGTCCGAGGAGGTCAATACTCGGTACAGCTCCTCGTTGAAGAGTACTGGGATCCAGGAGAGCCGTGTCAACGTCATTTGTAGAGACAGCTCGAGCACGATGCACGCCGGCGTTCCTTGTCGCTGCACTCGGTCTAGAAACTCCAGGGGACTCGTCTGAGTTCACGTGTGTTACTGCGTATGGCGGACGTGAGGCTGGGCCCGAGGGTGTGGATAGGAGGTCCTGTTGCTGCGCAGTAGTGAAAGTAGGATCGTCTGAGTATCGTCGAAGGTGTATTGGGATAGATTGGATGTTCCTAGACTTCTTCAGCGAGGACAGCACAGCGCGAAACTCCAATACGCCCACCAAGCTTGGTCGAATTGGCTGTTGTGTGTTACGACGCTCGCCTATACGCGGCCTGCTCAGTCGCATATTACTGTTCAATTCCCCAAGCCATCTTTCGCGGACTTCTTCTCCGTCATCGTCATCAATATCTAAGAGGTCTTCCTCATCAGCACGCTCCAGTGCGGAAAAGTCGTCCGCCGAGAGTCCGCGCTGAGGTGTGCGGGCGTCGCCAGCCGGTCCATCTTCGTCGTCCTGGTATGCTTGGTACACCTCTTCCTCGTCTCCTCCAGGGAGAACATATTGACTTCTCATCGTAGCAGTCCGTTGCCTGCGTGCCCGTCTCCTGCCGAGCCACCAGTGCCACACCATGACTGTGATCACATAAAACACGTAGAACGCAACCATCGTGGCACACTCCCAGAAATAAAGCTTGCCGTCCCAGAGAAAAACCATGCTGAAGCTTGCAGCGACAATGAAGAAACCAACATCGCGAACGAAGCTTCTCCGTGCAACTTTGAAGGGCCTGACCAAGGCCATAGACCCCGCGACGACCGCCGTTATGAAGCCCGCGGCGCCCATCAGCTCCCCTACTGCTAGACTGCCGCTATTTGTACTCATTGCCGCAAAAGTGGAGAAGACGTCTGGACTTCCATTCCCAAAAGCTAGGAAAGTGACGCCGGCCATGCTCTCGCTCATGCCAAGGAGGGATGAGATTGTGCTGAGATTGACACAGAAGAAATCGCTCGCGGCGATTCCAATTGTGCTGAAGAGCAGAGAGAGCCATAGGATAAGGATTATAAATGTGAGGGGTTTCAAGTTCGGAAGGCGGCAGTAGTAAAGAGTAAGGTACGAGATGACTCCAGCCTCTTCATCGGGGCAGTTTGCTCTCACGAAGTCGCATTGATTGGGGGCATCGTGTACTAGGCGGCACTATGATTGAAGCTTAATTAGCTTTGGTCTCTACCGGAGCGCATTGGAGGACTCTACTTCTTCGTTGTCTGGAGACAGGAGCGCAAGCTGTCGCGATTGAAGCGTGCTACGGCCACGAAGGCCAGTATTGCGATCCCATCTATGCGCGGCAACGCTCAGGAGAGTGAGGGTTACAATAGCTAGTATACTGAGCACAAACGGTCGTGCAGAGTACTTCCGGCGCCGGAGCGTCGAGGTGGTAGCTGGTCCGCGCAAGGAAGGTACCGAATTGGAGAGGCGCCTCATAGTGGCATCATGGAGTAAGGAATGTGAACAGAGAATCAAACGGGCGCAAAGGGCATAGGGTGAGGAGGATGCATGGCCAGCAGGTAAATACTGCGTAGTACGTCAGGCCGATAGCGTGACGAAACATCCGAAGCGCGGCAAGCAAGAACAGTCTTGGAAGGCCCGGGCACTACCCTTGTACTGTATGGGGAGAGGTGACCTCTAATAGACAATCACGCAAGGAAAACGATAATAGAAAATACAAGAACGGCTTCTGCTTAGATTAAGGATGGAGACCATGAAGTCCCGCGCAGTCAGTTACCATGGCCAAAGTTAGAGCGAGGCTTGGCGTGATTTGGAGGCAGACTGCCAGCATAAGAGTCACGTGATATATCTACTAGCGCGAATACGCGGAGAGTTTGTTTACGCTGTGTTGACAGCTCCCACGCCACCACCCACACCCTTCTGGAGCCTCTACATATCATTCAGACAGAACATACACCGCGTACCCATGCCGCGAGCACGCGACAGATATTCCGTGGCCGCCACGCCACACAAGTCGCCCATGAAGTGAGCTTCTCGTCCCCCGAGCCAGGCTATCTTGTCCACTAAACAAACTCGCAGAATTCCCCTCAACGATGACCGACAGGAGAAAGCGAACCGCATGCACTCGCGGCAGGTGCTCCACGAAGCGCAGCTCAATTCGATCAAAGCCGCCGCGACCCCGATTCGGAAGAGACTCTCCCTGGCTGCGGGCGGCAGTCCGCACACACCTTTGGACGATGAAAACCGGATGCCACGTGTTGGCGGAAATGCTGTAACTCCCATGAAGCGCGGGCCAATACTCGCAAACTTTGAGGAGTGGATGAAGATGGCAACGGACAACGTAAATACCCAAGGCTTGTCAGGTCCAGACCAGATCGCGAGGGCTAATAGTGGTGCTAGAAAATCAATGCAGCGAATTCCTGGAACTTTGCGCTCATTGATTATTTCCACGACATGTCGCTACTCAAAGAGGGGGACGGCGTCAATTTCCAGCGCGCCAGTTGCACATTGGACGGCTGCGTCAAGATCTATACCAGTCGAGTAGACAGCGTCGCAACCGAGACGGGCAAGCTGTTGAGTGGTCTGGCAGACAGCGGGAACAAGAAAAAGCACGGGGATAACGCAGACCAGGATGGGGAGGTTGAGGGTGATGACGACGAAGAGGAGAACGAAGACGGCACAAAAAAGAGGAAGAAGCGGGCACAGAGGTCGTCGGAGGCTACTCTTGCTACGGGGTTCGCCCAGTTGCAATTGAAAAAGATGGAATTGGAGTTCTCGGTAGATCCTCTATTCAAGAAGGCTTCCGCGGATTTCGACGAGGGTGGTGCGAAGGGACTTCTTCTCAACCACCTCGCTATTGATTCTAAGGGGCGGATAGTCTTTGACAGCAGTGACGATGTCCAGGACGCGTCTGCCGAAGAGCGCGAAGAAAGCCTCGCTCTCGAAACATCAGAAATACCGGAAGCCCAACCTGAGGAAGAGCGGAACGCCGACATCGACATATCTGGTCTTGCTTCGAAATACTTCCCTGACTTGGCACGGCTAGATGAGCAAGACATATGTCCCTCCCTCAAAAACCTCGACCTTGGCGATCCAAGCGGCTCACTAGATCTCCCTTTCCTCAGAGCTCCAGAAGATTGGAGACAAGATAAGGACAATGCGGAACCAGAAGGCGACCGTTCTGGAATTCTGCTAGATGAGGATAACGTTATGGGCTTCGATGATGACGACGATGGTGGACTAGGTGGTTTCGATATTCCTGCTGATGCTGGCTTCGGCGAAGGAGGAGAGGCATGGGCAAGAGAAGCTGCGCTAGAACCTCAGATGCGTGTGCATACCATGGGTCTGGGCAACGGGGATGAAGAAGGGAATGGTGAGGTTGGGGCTTTTGAAACCGGAAGCGCGCAATACGGCATCTCGCTTCAGCATGGCAAAGGAGACGAACAGGAGAACATACTAAACTACTTTGACCAGGCTTTACAGAAGAACTGGGCTGGGCCTGAGCATTGGCGGATCAGGAGGATAAAAGATATTGCCAAAACGACGACGCCGACAAAGCGGAAAGAAAAGGAACCATTTGAACTGGATTTCCTAGCGCCTCTCTCACAGCCCGTTGCAGATGCCCTATACACCCCAGCAACCACCAACTCGACGATCTCTATGCCCAAAACACAATGGAAATCGAAAACAAGGAATCTTCTGCCAGACGACAAGCACTTCAACTCGCGCCAGCTGCTCCGACTTTTCCTCAAGCCAAAGGCCCGCATGGGCTCTCGAAAAGCTAGAAACGGCGCACAACAGGCTAAACCGCCAACCGAAGAAGTCGACGAGGCGTATTGGGCGAATGCGGAGAGTAATCCCGATCCTATGGCACCGGGAGACGAGGGAGTTGAAGGGAACTACAACGCTGACTTCTTCAATGATGACGCGCTGGACATGCCAGGTGGTATGGACGACGACGACGACGACGATTTCGCCGATGCTCGAGAGCACTTCTCGCCTCCATTGGAAGGCATGGACGCAGGTCCAATCGCCCTGGATGGCGTGCTCGGTGCTCAGCAGGATGGCGCGTTCGGGGCACAGCTTGTCACACAGAGCCGGAGAATGCGACCGGAGTACGTCCAGTACGCGCGGGTAGCAAAGAAAGTCGATGTGCGGCGGTTGAAGGAGGAGCTATGGCGCGGTATTGGCTTCAAAGACGTAAGTTCCAAAGTGCTACCTGCAGCACGCTCCAATCTAATGAAATGCAGACAACGTCGGATCAAGTATTTACTCCTGCCAAAGCTGCTCCAGAAACCATCATAACACCCGACGACGCGACTCTCAAGTTCACAGATGTGATCAATGGACTCCAATCCGTCTACCCCAAGCAAGCTATGGCGGATATCTCGACTTCGTACTGCTTCATTTGTTTACTACATTTGGCGAACGAAAAGGGGCTCGTTATCACCAACCAGGAAAACTTCGAGGACTTGACTATTCGCAGAGACTTTTCCGCTGATCTGAGCGCTGGCGGGGACTGAGCACTGGTTTGGCCTAGTATAATGAACGAATGTGCATTTATGGCGGTGTGCTTGGGATGGTCGGCGTTGGGACCTCGATTGCTGCGGGTGGGACGGAAATACAATAGGCGTTGGGTGGGTTGACGACGTTCTGCATAATGTCGCTTTAGTATGAACCGTGTAATGATGAAGATTGGGTTCAATGCCCTCTCGCTTCTAATTCGATGTCCTCATATGCCCTTTGACTGGAGAAGGCTCACTTTCGAGAAAGGCAACTCGTGGCACACTGAAAAAGTGTGGAAGCTAGAGCTCCTCAAAACATTTCGATGCATCAAGATGCCTCTGCCACCCAGCCAAAATTCTTAGTCTCAATTTAGGGTGTACGGCAAAAACGTTATCACACAGGGTCTATTTCAGAATTCAATTGTCCAGAGGTCGTGAATCGGACCTTTGCAATTGAAGAACGAGGAAGGCTCATTAGGGGTGCTTCAATTGAGATCAGTTACAAATACTCCCCGATCTAACCGTGTGGAATTATTTTTGTTACACACGGCATATACGCAGCGTGGGCTCACTATAGTCGTTTCTTACCATAGAACCGAAGACTTGAAATCAGGTCTAAGTTAGGATGCTTAAGATAAGTCACTGAAGGGCTTCCTAAGAAAAAAGGAGTCGCTCGGTTACAAAGAGTTACATATCGAACCGCTGGAGTTCCAATTTTGTTAGACGCGAAGTGCCCGCATTGTGGTTACTTTTATCACAAAACTGAAGACCCTAAATCAAGTCTATAACAGAAGGCTAAGGATATTTGGCTGGAGGGCTTCTTGGGATAAGTGGAGCCGTCCGGTGGAAAAGAGTTCCATATCGAACTGCTTAAGTTCCAGTTCGTTAGACGTAGCCACGTAGCGTGACGCGTTGCAGTTATTCTTTACTGCATCACTGGAGGCTCGAAATGAGGTCGATGGTAATCAGCGTAGGATAACCCATTGAAGGACTTCTATGAAGAAATCGCACCGGCTGGTCACAAATACTCACACAGTCAACCGTGCGGAATTGATTTTCACAGACGCGGCATGCACGTGGGTAGTCACTTCTGCTAGTGAAGTCAGGAAACACCTTCGAACAATGGGCCACTCACTATTTCTGCAAAGCGAATGTTTTCACAGGCATCAAACTTCATATGCCGTAATGTAATTATTGTAATTATGTTCTCTATCTATGTCCAGTATGTAGAGCCAGTAATGCTCGTCCTTTCTATCGTCCGAGGGTTCCTTCCAATCCAGTCATTATGCCCTCGATTATCGCCAGAATATAATCGTATCGAATTGGCATCTTGCCATCCCAAAGTCATCTACAGATCTCTGTGATCTGTAGGAGTCGAAGCTCCTCGATAGATTCGAAATAATACTCGAATGCTCGCTCGCCGAAATACGCCAAGTGTGAATCAAATGAAGCGCTTGTGCTTTATTATATGATCTACGAATGAGGTTAGCATCTTTCCTTTTGTCATACAAGACGGATACATACCAGAGCAAAGCCAGCGGCAACAACGAATCCCAAAGCCGAGCCTGCGACCTGGGCATGGGGGTCCGCAGCACCAGTGAACACGGGCTGGGTGGCAGTGGGTGTTGCTCCAGTACCGGTTGGGTAGACTCCAGTCGCTGTAGGAAAGATTCCAGTGGGATAACCGGTGGCGCTCCTTGGGTAGTAGGCGGCTGAGGCGGTAGAGGCGAGCACAGCGGCGACGGCGAGGATGGAGAACTGCATGATGCCTGTGCGAGAGAGAGCAAAGGATTTGACTGGGTCGGTTGAGGTGGAGTAGATCTCGTGTGAGGTAGAAATATGTAGTACGACTGGCGTATATGAGAGAAGAGCGAGAGACTTTGCAGTGGAACGATGGTGAGAGAAAAGTAAAGATGCGGCTCTACGGCTGGTTTATATCGGTGGTACAGCCATCCTAGCTGTTGCTAGGTCCCAACCTCCTCCCTGTTGCCATGGCATTAATAGAACCAGCCAAGACGATAGCGGAGCGTCTCCGTCATGGCGGTCTCCACTTCCCAGCCAACAGGGTGCGATACGGTGGCGGGATGCTGCCAAATGCTGCCAGGGGCAACACCGGGAAAGCCGAGAGGCAGGGGTTTTGGTGGCGTATTGGTGGCTGGGCGTGAAGAAACTTTATGGAACCAGCCACACTCAGCCACAATCTACGCACGAATCCAACCACCTCGACCTCGTCATCAATCACAGGTGAGACTCCCTACTATTGACAGGGTTTCTAAGCGACCGGCAAGATAGGCGTTGCCAGCTTGGCCAACGATTCGAATCAAGCGAACGCTGACCCTTCGCCAAAAGAGGCAGTTCTATCGTTGATTCGCTGATCTCAAAACGTTACTCTCATTATCACCTTGCATGTGCCTGCATTTAAAACAATCCATACAGATCAGGGGTTTTGAGTCGCCGAGTGTTTCAAGGTGTTCGCTGGGGGTTGACTCCCCAGCCATCCCTCTGAGATTTGTACTGTGTAAAGCGACGACGCCCGGAATGAGTATGGGCCCACAGGCCTAACTATCTGCGTGATGCTGAGCGCAGCACATCATTTTGCTACTCTGCCTGTACTTCGTAAGGTAACAGGTTTGGGTTGCATGAGACTTTCAACCCGGCTTACCATCCTCTTTTCCTAACCGAGTCCCGCCTGCTCACTTCATCACTTCATCACCATTCAATCACGCAGCAATTCTTAGAAATGGAACCTCTTCGAAAGTAAAGAGGGGATCGGGAGCTATCGCCTCAGGTGCGCGCAGTGCAATTGCTTCGACCGTATCTGGAATTAATCGGCACACGTTGTACGATACGATAAAGCAATGGTCTTTCGGTTATCAAGTAAGTAATATTGCGCCAGACCCAGTGCGGGTGGGGAGCAGAGTTCGTGTCGCAGACGGCCTTGAGTATAAAGTGACATGCGCAGTTCTATCTAAATCTTCCAATTCTAGCGTACAAACTCTCCAGACTTGTATGCACATATCTAGTACTGCTTGATGTCCTCTGATACAGTTTCGAACTCTAAAGCGATAGAGTTGGCAAGCCTGATAGTCGCCCAGGCGACCCGAGACAGACTGCTACTCTGAATGCAAGGAGGGGTCTGCCAGACAGGTGTCTGGAGACCGCTGCAATCAGGGAGCCAGCATCACCACAACCTTGGGATTCTCAAATGTCAGAGAAAGAACGGTCAGTTCAGCCGAGGGCGGTATTGTAGCCTATAAGACCGTGCAGTCTTCGTGGTTAGCCAACATTGATTCATCTGATTTACCTGTAAATTGCCGTCGTGCTATATAAGTTTGGCGTCCCTCCCCTCATCTTTCTCCGCTCCCCCTCCTCCGACTTTTGAACGCTAGCCAAGGCTCTTCACTTCGCCAACTTCCCCGGAATGCGCGTTCCCCTTGTTGCTGCTGTTTTGCGTCGGACTTCTCACCTTTGGGGTCCGTTCTTTTCTCCACGCCGCTTCGGCCGAGCTGAGGCCCTCAAAGGCTGAAAGGAGTCTGTGAGCGCTATGATTGGTGGCGTGATGGACTTTTCGGAGCGGCGAACACCCAGCTCTGCACAAAGCCTGTATAAACTGTATAAAATGTAGCCGGGAGCTACCTTAACCGAATTTATTAGGATTTGAGGAGTTGTGAAAGACGACGATGGAGATGGATGCGCTCCTTTGTAGCCTCCTTTGGTTCCCTGCACTTGCGATGGTCCCTGATTCTACCATTCTTGAGATTTTCGATTCTTCGAGGGAGAGAGGTGTTTAATAACGATAAACAGCTGCTGATCCAGAGGACGGGACTTGCCTGTACCCACGTCGGCCCGCCTGAAAGCTTGTCGAACCCACTGCGCTTGGACTAACTATTGGTGAGCAGCCCTATCTCCATCTGTCTCACTCTTCACCCGCTTTTCAACCGCGAAGAAGCTGTTATACGTGCCTCAATGGATTCACCGTATAAACAAAGGGTTTGTCCGTCGCAATATACTAATCCAGGAATGACAGAACGCGTAAGACGTCCACCATGGCGACTCCTGGCACCTACTCGAATCCAGCGTATCATATCCATGACCTAAATGACCCAAGGCTCGAACTTGCCTACGAAGAAGGCCACGATGCCGATATACCTTCCAATCTAGGCGTCTACACCCCGGGACAGCGCTCGTCAATTCACGACCATGAAAAGGGCGACCTTGAAAAAGGTGCAATCAGCCACCCCACCACGTCTAGCGGGGAGGTAGACGACGGGGCGGATACAACAGAAAAGCTGGAAGGTGCCGAGGAATCAGACCCGAATGTCGTATTTTGGGACGGTCCAGATGATCCAGAGAATCCCATGAACTGGCCGAATTCATTAAAGTGGGGAAACATCGCCATTCTCTCGTCAATTACGTTCGTAACGTGAGTACATATCATTTTCATTCCTGACAAACCATAAGTCTTTGCACACTCGTTTGCGACTGCTTGAGGCGCCCCCATGAGCTTTCAGACCTTCAGGCGCCATGTCAAGTCTCACACAGTGGAATCTAAGCTGCCTCTTGAAAGATCGACTGCTTGGCGACGGGGGTTCTCCTGACGGTGCCGTCTCACTTCAGCTTGCAAACCGAAAGGCGCGAGGTGCGTCCAGCTTTGAGGAGTGCCACCTAAGCGGTAGTATAATTGTGTGCCTAGACTTATAGTCTAGTATTGTCATTAACTCAGTGCTACGGCTAACTTGATCAGCCCTCTCGCATCCTCTATGTTCGCACCCGGCGTCCCTGAAGTTATGGCTGGCTTCCACGAGAAATCAGACCTTCTGGCAGCCTTTGTCGTGTCCGTTTTTCTCCTCGGCTTCGCGTTTGGACCACTAATCGTGGCACCGTTGAGTGAGTTATACGGGAGACGGTGGATCTACCATTCCTGCAATATCCTCTTCATCATCTTCACCATTGCCTGTGGGGTGTCCAGCAACTTCAACATGCTTGTCGGATTCCGATTCCTTCAAGGCTCAGTCGGGTCTGCCCCTCTGACGATTGGAGGTGGAACGATAGCGGACTTGATGCCAGTTGAGAAGCGCGGCGGAGCCATGGCCATCTGGGCCATGGGCCCACTTATAGGGCCTGTGGTTGGGCCTGTAGTTGGCGGGTTCCTTGTACAAGCAAAAGGATGGCGATGGGTATTCTACCTGATTGCCATACTGGTATGTCTCATCCAATCCAACTCGCCACTAGTCCTCTTTCATTTCCCCTTATACTAACACTGGCGCACAGGGCGGTACCGTCACGATTCTAGCATTCGTCTTCATGCGGGAGTCATACGCGCCCGTAATCCTGGAACGAAGAGCTGCAAAGCTTCGCAAGGAGACTGGAAACCCGAATCTCCGATCCAAGCTCACGTCGCCCATCTCACCGAAGGAGTTGTTCCGCCTCAGCATTGTGCGGCCCACCAAGATGCTCCTGACCTCACCAATCGTGTTTTGCATGTCCTTTTACTCGGCTGTTGCGTACGGCATACTCTACCTCCTCTTCACGACCATCACCTTCGTCTTTGAAGAGAAGTACCATTTCTCCTCCGGAACGGTTGGACTTACCTACATTGCCACGGGCATAGGCATGATCATCGGTCTCGCTGTTCTGGGTGTCCTAAGTGATCGAGTTCTCAAGAACCAAAAGGCGAAGGGAAAGGCCTTGAAACCCGAAGATCGTCTGCCGATGATGCTGACCGTTCCTGGCGGCATTTGCTTGCCAGTCGGGCTCTTCATTTACGGCTGGGGAACAGACAAACATGTCCACTGGATTGTTCCACTTATTGGCACATCTTTCGTCGGAATAGGGATGCTAAGCAACTTTGTATGTGTCCCTCCAAATGAACGTTCATTAATGTTTGTGTTGGGCCTAGCTAACGACCTGCACAGTTGACCATCCAAACCTACCTCGTCGACGCTTTTACCCTGCACGCGGCGTCCGCGATGGCCGCTAACACAGTCATTCGTTCCATCTTCGGTGCTATACTTCCCCTAGCAGGCTTATCAATGTACAACAAGCTTGGTCTTGGCTGGGGAAACTCCCTTCTGGGGTTCGTTGCCCTTGGCTTGATTCCGGTCCCCGTTATCTTCAAGATCTACGGCGAGCGTATTCGGACAAATCCGAGGTTCCAGTTGAAGCTTTGAGATGACCCACTCCGAAAAGCTAGCATCAGTACGTACTCATATGCCGACACCACTTGACAGCCTCTTTCATTTTCTTTTACTAGCATTTCTGGGAGTTCATGAGAACCTCTTGGGGCATACGAGTCCCTTGGTTTGAACCTAATTACAGGGGCAGATCTTACCTCTACTGCACAAGCATATTTCCTTTTTCTTTACTCCTTCTTTCGGTGACTATAGACTTTGCATCGATACCATTAGACTACCCTTGTTCTGTAGATATGGTTCCGAACATAATTGTACATAATCCCGGGCATTGACTGCCACTATTCGTCCCAAGCTGGCTACTTAATGCATGGGCAATCTTCTTTCAGTAATGACCCAACTGCTTCCAAGCCATGTCTACACCGCATATATGAAAAGCCGATCTCCCGGTCAAATGTGGAAACGTCTGCAACTCTTCGCCCTAATACGTGACCTCAGTTATCGCCATTTGCTCCTCTGTTTTTTTTCTCTCCATTTCTAACCTTACCCTGATTTAAGACTTTCCGATCGAACAGCTGTCACTAATCCCACCGCGACTCCGCTTGCGTCTAGAAAAAGCGCTCTCACGATTCGACATGTAACTTCTCCCCCCTTCTAGACCTAATGCGTTGTCAGAGCAGTCTAGCTTGACCACTATGACGCGCTTAAACCTCTCTACCAGGTCTCAAATGCACGGCGAAATCTGTGAGTCTTTCCAACACTCTGACTTAGGGCGTGGCTTCGACCACTTTCGCGTCTATTTGAGTGTGTAACTCTTTTTTCCACTACTCGCAGCCAACGCGTGACTACGGCAGGTTAAGTAAAAGAAGTACACCAAGGGGATCTCGTGTGCACGCCGCGCGTTAAAAGAGAAAAGGGTAACACGCAGTTAGATCTGTAGCTACTTCCACTACTTTTGACCTTCGCATGGGTGAAGTGGTTCGAGGTTATGACCAGGCTGCATGCACTACTATTTCTACACCGCGTCTATTAAAAACGGAATTGGTCAATTTGATCGGTGACTATTTGCACTAATTACACTTAAAACGTGCTGAGGTACCATCTAGGTTGCTGTATCGACAGGACGTCTACGAGGTAGAACATGTTACGGTTGAATTCGTGAGATCTTGCAATAGTTTCACCTAATGCGCTACAGGAGGCGGCCCCCCTCCTAACCTCCGTTTAATTTTCCTTTCTTTGAGCTAGCCAGATTCACAGTCGATATTCCACGTAGCATAGCGGCGCCTAGCGTCCAGGAGGTGAGACGGCTAAACATAGCTGTAGCGGATAGGGGCACATCCTCATATTTCACGCGCGGCCGAAAACGGCTTGAGTGAACGTGCTGGCAAGACGATCACCACAAACAACACGGGACCGAAACAAGTATTTCAAAACCCTGGAACCAAGGCTATCATTACCGGCATCAAAGTCATCGGGGGGATATCTCGTGGTCTAATAATACAACAACAACAGCAGCCGCCCATGCGCTAAATCGCTGAGTAGATAAGACATCAGATCCACCAAGATCGCATTAGAGTGTTACTCCATGATATCGAAAAAATGAGAATATAAATAGCAACGCAGATAGATCTAATTCAACAGAAGAACTTATACACCTTCCTCCACCGCGGCCAGTTCGCCCGATCTAGCCGCTCTTCGGCAATCAGCTCTGCGAGATTTAGCTCGCGGATACCGGTGTGTAGGTCCATGTTGTACGACCGGATGAAGGGTGTCCGGTAATAGACTTTGTATCCAATGTACATGATCAGGACGACAGGGAAGGCGAGATAGGCTTGGAAGAAGTTGTTTACGAGTTGCTTCGCCGTCTTTGACTCGTAGCCGAGCGGCGCAAATGCGGTCCAGAATTGCGCTATGAGAACGAGGACGTTGAAGGTAGCGCCAATATAGGACCCGATGACACCAGCAGCGGATTTGAATGCCAGCTCGTCGAGCGTATGGCCCTGCACGGCCCAGCCTTTGCGGAATCGGATGTGGGCGACGCAGATGCTCGTCCAGGTGAAGATAGATGAGAGGCCTGAGATGGCCATCATCCAGTTGAAGGCATCCGTTTGCCAGCTAGTGCCGGCGAGGAAGGCGAGAAGGCCGATGACGGAGGCGAGTATGATGGCGACGATGGGGCGGCCTTGACGGTCGATGTATGCGAAGATTTTGGGAGCTTGATTTTGCTCTGCAAGGGCGGCGAGAGTCCGAGAAGAGCCGTAAATGGAGGAGTTGCCGACAGAGAGGACAGCAACCATGATAACGGCATTGAAGACGGAGGGGAGACCTTGGATGCCGGCGTTTTGGATGGCGATAACGAACGGAGAGGCAACAGCGTCGGCCGTACTGGTGCCATTGAGGAGACGGGGATCGTTATAGGGGACGAGAAGGCCGACGAGGATGAGAGAAACAACGTAGAAGAGGGTAATTCTCCAGAAGACCTGTTTGACGGCCGTGGGGAGTGATTTGCGGGGGTTTGCAGTCTCGGCGGCAGCGAGCCCGACCAACTCTGTGCCACCAAAGGCGAATGCAGCTGTCACAAAGGTGCTGCAGAGCCCCTTGAAGCCGTTGTTGAAGGCTCCTGGGTCGCGCCATAGCTTGCCTCCGATGTAGCCGCCATCTGGGCCGCCTCCGACGTTGATGACCACGCCGAGGACGATGAAGCCAATGACGGCAGTGACTTTGACGATGGCAAAGATGAATTCGGCCTCACCGTAGCCTTTGACACCGAATAGATTGATGGCAACGATCAATACAAGGAATATTCCGACCCAGGCATCATTGTTGATTTTGCCGTGATTCCAGAATTCAATCGTGAGGGTCGCAGAAACAACTTCCAAGGGGAGCACAACCAGCCATTGCAGGGCATAGCTGCCACGGTCAGTCACGTTCCGACACGCATTGACGGGGGAGAACCTACTTCCATCCCATGGCGAAGCCCCATGCCGGATCCAAGAAGCGAGTCGAATAGGCCGAGAATGAACCCGCGACGGGGAACAAGACGGCCATCTCGCCCAGTGCGTGGACTGTGCAGTACAACATGATGCCAATCAGACAAAAGGCGATGACCACCGAGGCCGGCCCACCGTGGGCCAGAGCACTGCCCGACCCGACAAAGAGGCCCGTACCTGACACCACAATTAGCACTCGTCGGCCCCAGAAAACCAGGAGCCCAACACCATACCGATGGAACCACCGATGGCTATCATCTGCAGATGCCGCCCCTTCAACGACCGCGAGAGGGGCGACGTCGCCGTGTTCTGGGCGGCGCTCTCAACATCGTAGACCTTGCCGTCAGCGGCGACGGTGGCCTTGGACGTCAAGAAATAGTTCGGGCTGCGCTTGAAGCTGTCGACTACACGACGACCCAGGCCGTCGCGGTGCACCGAGGACTCTCCATAGTAGTCGGGCGCCAGGGAGTCGGGTGAGTACCGGCCTTCTGAGTTCTTCCGCAGGCCCTTCTCGGTATCCATGCTCCCGGCGGGCATGGCGGTGGTGACGAGGACGATGCTGTTCAGCGGGCCGCAGCGATCAGGCAGACGGCCGCCGTGGTGGCAGCGAGGAGGTGAGGTTGGAGGGCCAGGATGCGAGGCTGGGTACCGCAGTGGTATATGGGGTTGAGCAGACGCGCCGAGGCGCAGTCAGACTTATTAAAAGGGCAGCTGAAGCGTGCACGCCTGGGTCCAAAGGCACTCCACCTGGGCCCCTCAGGCCCTGCCAGGGCGATACCAGCAGAGGCCTCGCCGCGATGCCGAACTAGCAGGGAGCCGTGTCTGGCGGCAACCATTTGATACGCATGGCGGCCGGTGTCGAGTCCGCCCCTCGATACTGCTGCAACCATCCCACGCTCCGGGGCCTGCAGTGATCTCCCAACCAGCGGTGCGCCTGCAACCAACCACGGAAGCGAGAGCGCAGCAATTCCAACACCTTGTCCGCCGCGCGAAGGCGCCTGGCTTGCGGAGAGGGCGTCGATGGCGACGGCGGCACGAGGCAAGCGCACGCCGCCTCCAGTTCTAGAAGAGAGGTAGAAGGACTCCATCGTCTGCCACCCGCCTTCTTATCGCCTTCATTGAATCCTTCGCCCTTTTTCGAGAGTGTACCTCTCCTGAAGACGTCCCCTCGGTCCTAGAGACGCCGCACAACGCTCCTGATAGGCGCAGACCCAAGCATCGAACCCTGACGCTCGTCACACTGATGCTCAGCACGGCAGCAGAAGAAAGCAGTTCCCGCGCGCTCAGTGGTCGCCGAGGCAGCAAGGCGAAAGTGAACGCCACTCCGAGACGTCGACGGGTGAAGAGTCGTCAGCCGGGCGCCAGCGCCGATTGGCAAAACAGCCGCGAGGGTGGACAAACTGCCCCAGGTCTGCTTCGGGCAGGTCAAAGTGTCACAACCGCCAGCCCGGGACTCTAACGGCTGTGGGGCCTCGAGCAGACGAGCGCATGCTCTGCCCCGCAGAAGCCCTGAGCCAAAGCCGCGGGAGACGGCTGGGCCATGACGGCGTGACGGCGCAGAGAAGGGTCTCGTAGCAGCCGGCTTGCAACAACGGCACACGGAACGGCTGTCATCAGCGTGTGTGATTGCAACGGCACAACGGTGCCATCGGCCGGGCATCATGTCGACACTCGAACGATATCCACCTCCCTGTGCCGGCGCCGGCTCCAGGGCTGCCATCCTTGGCGCACCATACTGCATCCGTCCACGCTCTCTTGCGCCACCGATAAGAATCGGACGGGCGGCCGTGCCCGATGCCATCGCTCGCGGCCAACCGGTTCGGGCTTGGTGGCACGCGACATCTGGCTAACCTCGCCGGGCCTTGCCATCAGGCCGCAGTCTTCCCACTGTCTCCTTACAAAAGCGTCACGAACCCCGTCCGTGTGGCTTCGGCGACGACAAGCGCAGTCAAGCACGCCGTGACGCGGCTCCTCAGCCTCTGATAATGCTACAGTACAAAGACTTGTAATTCCAGGTCCGCCGGTCCCTCGCGCGCCTCCTGTCGACGAGCGGCCCCGACACGCGTGGCAAACGGACTTGGGCTAGGAATCCGATCCGCGAGAGCTGCAGGAACTGTCTCGAGAGTCGAGAACATCGCCCAAATAGGGCTGCTTCAGAGCGAGCACCGCGTGTGACCCCTCCCACGCCGGCTTCATGCGTTGGAACAGTGGTGGTCGTACCATTGCCTCATGCGTCTCTCCTCTTTTGGCCACCGATCCTCTCTCCATCTCTTTGCTTCCTGCGCACGCCTTCCCACGCCTCCCCACGCCTCCACAAGCTCCATCCTTCAACTCCTCACGCGCCGCAGGAGCACCGAACCGCACCGCTCAGACCATCCTGTAGTGCTCGAAATACCGCTCCCGCAATCATGAGCAACACTTACCCCACGGGCCCACCCGCTTGTTTGACGTGCCGTAGCACAAAACAGGCAGGACCACCACCTCGTGGCTGGCTGTCGAAGCCTGCCGTGCAGGAGCCCAAACGGCGCTGTGACAGGAGTTCGCAGGTACATACATAGTACCTACATACGTGCCAAATTAACCGTAGACGACCGAGCGGCGACGCGCATGTGATTGCCATTGGGACTAATTACTTGCAGAAATAGCCGTAGACGAGCGCCCAGCGACGCGCATGTTGATTGCCGTTGACACTAATTTGCGAACGGTCTGATCTCCGTACCTGAACTAGCTCCAGATAGGGAGGTTTCTAGGCACTGCAGGTCTTCTAGAAGGGGCACGAGACAGGGCTTGGAAGATTGGTGCTGGGGTTGTGCGATGCTGATGATGAGAGGTGCGGTTACCGGCCATGCGGTTGCGGAGCCGTTTAAGGTATCCACGTGAGAGCATGGCGGGAGCATGGTGGTAACGTTTTGCGACCCAGGATGCCCACGAGATGGGGCAGCGGTTATGCGGTGCGAGCTTGTTGGATATGCTGTACCTCCAGCCTCCCCTCTAGACGCGGTCCTTGCTTTAGCATGCTCTTCACCAACCGCTGATATTGTTCGTCCTCTTCCCGTGATTTCCATTTCTCGCGACCCATGAACCCCAAAAGCCGCATCCTTGCATAAGCACGCTCTCACTTCATCTCCGCATCACTCCCTAGCAACCGTAACGTCTCACGAACCCACCCGCTGCATTTTCCAAAAACAGGCCTAATCACCATTCGCATGAACACGCACCCCCTCACGCAACTAGCAAAATCATTCAAACCCAAAAAAAACGCGGTCTCATTGACGTGGTATCTACGCAACACCCCTCCCATCCCCCATCCAACCGATATTCAACATCTACACATAGACTCTGACACACAAAACCTGCACCCTCTGTACCCAGCCCAGTCCCAGCCTAGTCTCAGCCCCGGCCCCAGCCTTCTTGGCCTGATGCAATTTTTGCAACAACGCTACCCAAAGGACATAGGAAACGCATCTGGAAATAGTGGGAACGACCTCCTCTTCCTCCCCTACATTATGCATTAGAGAACCCATGAAGCGGGAGAGAAAGAAGGGAGAGAGAGAGAGAGGGAGAAAGCTTGAAAGTAGAAAGTAAAAAAAAGTCGAAGTAATAGAAGAAAGAAGAAGAAGAAGAACTGAAAGAAGACGCTCCCGCTGAACACCGCACCGCCTCAAAGCGGCAGTCGTCAGAATCAGCATCAACAAATGAAAAAATGAAAAAAAGGAGAAAGTCGGCAACCCATTCATCCTGAAAACCCCAACATGAAGTGAAGACGTGAAACCCAAAGACATCTCCCTAAGCCTCATCATCAACCTAGCTGCGAATCATTTCTCCGCGACCGACGTCTCCTCCACAAACTCCCCTGCCCGCATGATATTCGAAAACTCCTCCACCTCCTCTACTTCATCTTCGTCCTCCTCTTCGATGATCTCCCCGCTCCGTCGCCCCTGCACGCTCGCGCTCCGAGAGTTGTTCTCGCTCCGCTGCCGTGACGTGCTCGGGCTGCCGTGCTGGCTCACATGTAGCATCGGCCCTTTGAAAGGGGAGCGTTTCCTCTTCGCGAAGACGAGGCCCGGACTAACGAGACCACCGCCGCCGAATGCAGCGCCGCCTTCGCTGACCGGGGCGCGTACGATGCGGACGTTTGAGGGGAAGGAGGATGTGGTTGGGGTGGCGGGGAGGACTTTGACCGAGGCGTGGGGGGATTTTGTGGGTTTGGAGGTTGTGGAGACGGAGGGGGAGGCGAGGGAAGCGGATGAGGTAGATGAAGCTTTGGAATGCGAGTGGTGGTGGTGGATAGACCGAACCGATGATACAGATGACGAGGTGGATTTGCGGCCACGGAGGCCGACAGAGCTACGGCGGTAGGAAGAGCGTGGTGTTAAGGGGGAGGGAGATAGTGAAGGCCGTTTTGTAGATACGGTGCTGCCGTTTGTGGAGATTCGAGGGCGTTGGGGAAAAGAGGCGCGAGTCTGGAGGTCAGGGCGGCTGTTGTTGCCGGAGGGTCGGTTGGAGAGAGCGCCAGCGCTTGAGAGGCGTCGGGTATCCGGGGATTTCTTGCCTTGTGATAGTTTTGGAGAGTTGTTACTGCTTGGTTTTGAGCCTGGCGACTTTGCCCGTTTGGACGTCTCTTTGAGCCAATTTCGGAAAGCAGCCAGCTGGTTTATGAACGGTTGTTGGTACTTCCGACGGCGTTTTGGAACGAAGCCATTCGGATTGAGTAGGTCAGGATTATTTGAAACCACCTGGAGCATGCTACTTCTAGATCTCCTTACCTCCTTTGGAGGTAAAGGAGGCCGATTTCTTGAGGAGTCTGAGGACCGGGAATCTTTCTCGACGGGAGGAGGTGGTTGCTCTGAGTCTGGAGTCGATTGCGTCTCGGGCAGGCGTGGCAAGTCTGATATGCCACCTATGAACATATTAGCACTAGCAATAGATGATATTATGTCTAAGTCTACTCACCGGTGACGCTCTTCCTTTTCATGTTCCGACCGCGACTCTTTGGAGGATCGCCGATCAAGGGAGTATGCTGGCCTTCTTCATCAGTCTCTCTGATAGTAGGAGCAAGTCTTTCTAGTCGGCTACTGGCTGCACTCAGCCGTCTTAAACTCTTTGCCTCCGCCTCGCGTTCCTTGCGCTTACGTTCTCTTCTTTTGGCTTTCCTCTCCTCCTTCTCTATCAATAGCGCCCACCACCCAGCCAGGACATCGCATCGCTGGGCAAGGACGTTTTCTATGACCATATCAATATCAACGCCGGCACTTCGCATTCGTTGCAGTGTTTCCTTCTCCAGGTCGGTGGTGAACTGTGCCGGTTGTTGTAACTTCAAAATTGCTTGCTGTTGAGGGGCGTGGTCCGCAAGCCAGGGGTGTTGCAGAATGTCAGCTAACGAAGGCCGTAAAATGGGTCGTTTCGACAGTAATTGTCCGATCAGTTCTTTTGCCTGTGGAGGGAAGTGCTCTGGGTAGTTTGGTTCCTCCTTCAGAATTCTCATCTTCGTGATAGTTTCGTCATCGTCGTCAAATGGCAATTCTCCAGCGAGCAGCGCATATAGGATAATCCCTAAGCTCCATACATCCACTTTTTCGCCGGCATATTTCTCCCCCTTCAGCATCTCTGGCGCGCTGTAGCACACTGTGCCGCACCACGTTTGGAGGTAACTCGACTTGCCCTCGTATTCCCGTGTGAAACCGAAATCCACCAGCTTGACATTTTCGTGCTTGTCCAGAAGGATATTTTCCAGCTTCAGATCTCGGTGCACGCATGATTTGTTGTGGACGTATGACACTGCGCCGACGAGTTGCGTGAAGATTCTCTGGACTTTCGCCGGCTCAATTGCGCCCTTGTCGAGAAGGTAGTTGTACAGCTCGTCCCCTAAAATTTGGTACCGCGTCAGAACTTATTCCTACCAAAAGGAAGGAGAGGGCTGGGGGATAAAACGTACCTGGGCAGTATTCCAGGACTAGCCATACCAACGACTCGGTTACAATGACTTCGTATAGCCTAGCAATGTGTGGGTGGAGGAATTGCCGGTGGTGGTGTATCTCTCTCGCCAGGTTCGCATCGTCCTTGTTCGCCGACTTGAGCACGACCTGCGCGCAGATTAGCTCAGAGCTCCCTTGTTGTTGTCTGGTATCTTGCGCACCTTTGAGCCATTGGTGAGCTTGTGAGATGCCAGGTAGACTTTGCCAAACGATCCCTTGCCTATGAGGCGCCCCAGGGTGTAGTTACCAACACTGGTGAGGTCCTTCGAAGAGAACTCACTGCGGCTAGGTCAGTGAAATTCAGACGCGAGGGAGAGGGTGGAATATTACTCGAGAAGTTGCTTGTAGGAATTGGCAAGCTTTTTCCGCTGGGCTTCTTGATGGTTCTTCAGCGAGGCCTGCATGGGTCGAGGTGGACGAGGCTGCTCGGAGGATCATGTGTATTGGCGGCCGTGGGCGGAACAGACTCGAGACGGGAGGGCGAGGGCGGAGGAAGAATACAGAGCGGGAGAGGGGCGCGGGGAGAGGAAGAATGGCAGTGGTCGCGATCTTTGGATGGTGTTTCGCTGGAGGTTCGCTCTTCTTGGACCTCGCCCATTGACACGGCACGCTTTGCGCGGCTGATTGGCCATGCCGTCTCCCGCGGGCCCCGTTAGTGCTCAGCCCGGCATCCGCCTTAACGGGTATCCATAAATAAGACGTTTGGCACGCTATGTTTACTATTTCAGAATATGCTACGGACGTACCGACAATTCAACGAACTTGGAGATACACCTCCTTCTCGATTTCAATGTTGGGGGTCTCTCTCGTGGCTCAAGACTCACGTTTCAGAGCACGAATACACGTCCGTACTCCACCTGCCCAACAGCTCCGAAGACTGCACTGCCTAGGTGCCTTTGATTATATGTGGACCTCAGGAAGCAGATCGGACCTCAAAGGAAGTAATGTCTACTTATTTGCTTATACATTTTACTCACACACTCCGTCAGCCCCCTATAACTTGCTCGGAACACTGATATACGTCTGGCCCAGCTTCAGCATCGCCACAGCCTCCGCGACCATCTCGTCCACAATCTCCTTGGCCGGTTGGATCTTTTCTATGACAGCCGCAACTTGGCCCATCAGGAAGGGCTTATCCGTATCCTTCCCGTCGTCCATATCCTTCGTCATGGGCACAATACCCTGCTCCGTCAAATTCTTGATCTCGTCCGGCCTGCTCTCCCAATCTCGAATATAGTCATTCATCCTCACCCGCAGCGGCCGTCCAGTCACCACCAGCGTCCTCAGCGTGTCCGTGAACGACGCGCTGACAACGTCCTTCTTGTGCAACTCCGAGCAGCCTGCCTCCGTGGAGGCAACGAACCGCGTGCCCACCCACACGCCCTGCGCACCCTGCATCAGACTACTCGCCAGACTGCGCCCATTGTAGATTCCTCCCGCCGCGACCACCATTGCTGGCTCGCCCGTCAGCGGGCTCTTGTACCGCCTCGCCACATCCACTACCGAGGGGATGAGTATGCTGTTCGCGATATCGCCCGTATGCCCTCCTCCTTCGCCGCCCTGTGCACATACAATGTCCACGCCTGCATTCAGCGCCTTAACCGCATGCTTCGGCGCGCCAACCATGTTCATAATCAGAATGCCCGCCTCATGTAGTCTCTTGATTGTTCGTGCGGGAGGGACACCAACAGCGCTGACGAACAGCTTTGCGCCGTTCTTGATCGTGACCTCGATGAGCTCGTCCAGGTGGCCGTGGGTGTAGTCATGGTTGGTCTTGCGCGCGTTGCCTCCGACCTGCGGGAGCGCGAGATCGACGCCAAAAGGGAGAGATTTATCCGTCAGGTTTGCTTTCAGCTCATCTATGATGGTCTGGAGCTGATCTGGTGTGTATCCTAGGCCTCCGATGACACCCAAGCCGCCTGCGTTGGACACGGCCGCTGCGAGAGGGCCGCCGGAGGTTCGAGCCATGCCGGCGAGGATGATGGGGTATTTGATCCCCAGGAGCTTCGAGAGCGGCGTTTCGAGCGAGGGAGTCGCCATTGTGGAGGGTTGGAGGGTGGAGAGGTGTGGTTGGTCAATGGATGCTTGTGGAACTATGGAGGCTCTGTTGCGATTGAATGGGGTATGTTGGAATTGTAGAAGCACATATAAAAGACCGGCAAACACCGAGGCATGGTAATTCGAGGGTAAATGTGAAGCTGGTGGGTCGCGGTCCGCAGCAACGTGCAGTGTGGTCCATTTGCGGGGGCGCCGAGGTAAGCTGGGGCAAGTAGCGTTCATCGACTCAACACCAAACGGCTCCTCGTGCCGAAAATTGCCAGGCCAGAGTGTTCGAAGGCCTGGATCCCACCGTCATCACCTTTTCACCATGCAATTACCCAAGAAATAGCTGCATGGTCTACACTTCATGGAGTCACTGCAACTGCTCCGTCTGTGAGCAGCCAAACCACGCGAGATTTGGAGCATTGTTGAGCAAGCGATACACCTAGTCAAACACAAATGCGGAGTAGATATCAAGTCGGTTTAAAACTAAAGGCGGGCAGGACCCCCGAAAGTCAATGCTTACGAACAACTTCACTGAAGCTAGCAGACCGCACTCGCATACCACCTCTCAACGCTTGATGCCATTGACCTGTCCGTTGGTCTGCCTGTGACCGTTGACCTTCACCCCATTGACAAGATTCTGTGGCGGGGGTGGAGGGGGTGGCACCGGACCAAATGGTCGGCGTTCTGGGGGATCGATGACATCTTCCTCCGTCTCATCACCTTCCTCTCCACTGACTTCTTCATCGTCATCATCCTCATACGCGTATTCGCTCTCCGTCGCTTCCTCGTCATATGTGTCTAGATCATTCACGTTGACCTGTCCACGACCTTGAGCTTGCATCCCGCGACAGAGCTTCTCTAGATTCTCGTTCTTCTTGCGCAGAAGCTCCATCTCCTTGTCTTTCCTAGCCATCTCTTTCTGGGTTCGGGTTCGCTCCTCGGCCATCTCAAGTATATTTCGGCTAGTTGCTTCCTGTTTCCTTGTCAAGTTGTGGTTTTCCTTCTCTAGGCGTTTCGTCTTCTTGGACATCTCCTCCATTTCCTTTCGGAACGTCAGAAATAAATCGTTGGAATTGTTGAGGGTTTCTTCGACCTGCATCTGGTCAGCATTAACCTCTATATGTCGAAAAACGAGGAAGAAAGCTGGGCTAAATAGCGAATACCTTACCTGCTTGAACTTTTCAACGTAGATGTTTAGCTGAGTACGCAATTCGGACTCTGTTTGGGAGAAAGTGGATACCTGTCTTGTCAATTGGTGGGATTTGGAAGATTCCACTTCTTGAGCTTTGCGCTGCTGATCCAGCCGTGCCATCTGATATTGGATTTCAAGTTCCTTCGTTCGCAGAAGAGAGTGGAACTGAAGCTCCCGTAATTCGTATTGGTCAATGAATGATTTGAACTTCTGGCGAAATCTGGGGAGCATTTAGTAGAGTCCTGCAGATCCAGCGTCGAAAGGGCGTACAAATCGTCAAGCTCCATATTTAGATCCTGGGCTTCGGGTTGCCCCTGTGAATTGATGACATCGTCAACATTGGCCACCATAGCCTCCAGCCTGGCATGCAGCTCTGCGCGAGCCTTGGATTCGTTCGTCTCGAGCTTGTGATATTCATCCTGGGTTCAATAAGCGTATGGCCACGTCAAATCCACGCAAGGGCCGTTTCCCACTAACTTTCAGCTTCTTGTTGTCCTTGGTTACGTCGCGAGACAGCTTCTCGAGCTTGTCCTTCATTGTCGTGACCCTATTTAGCTCCGTCCTCCCAGCATCTTTCTCCTTCTGCAACTGGTCTCCGCGCTTTTTGGCCTTGATATGATCGCGCTCCGTCCGTTTCATGTCCTGAAGCAACTCTGTGTATTTCTTCTGAACAACTTCGAGGCGCGACATTGGCGTTTCCATGGTTGAAAGGAGATGGGATAGGTCTCGATTCGCCTTTTTGACTTCGCGTTCTAATTCAGACCGTAACAAATTAGCCATCCGTGTCTATAAGCTTAAACCATCCCTGACCGCAAATCTGAGAATCATGGGACTGTCACGGAGTCCAGTTCTTCAGCCACGGCACGAGACTCGCTACCAGAGGCACCCAGGAACTTCAGGGTAGAAGAAATAGGGCCAACCAAGGGAATAGCACCCACCAATTTCAGCGTCTTGCTCCTTGTCACCAGCAGCATCCGATTCCAGCTGCGCGATCTTCGCCTGGATCTGCTTCTGCTGCTCTAACGGGTCCGTGCTTTTCTTGCCCTTCCCTTTCTTCGGAGGGGCTCCCGCAGGAGTGGCGTGCTGATGGGAGGCCATGGGAGCTGACGACGCGGACGGTTCGCGGGAGATGGACGAGTTGCGGCTGCTCTCCATAACATGACCGGGGCTTGAGCGAGCGTGTGCAGATGTTGCTTGGTGTTGATGGGCGACGGTCGCCATATGCTTAGACCCAGATCTACGACTTCAGTCTGCAGACCCAAACGACGTCTGCAATCCGCCCA
The DNA here is from genome assembly GCF_010093595.1 of Mytilinidion resinicola. NCBI lineage: Eukaryota > Fungi > Ascomycota > Dothideomycetes > Mytilinidiales > Mytilinidiaceae > Mytilinidion > Mytilinidion resinicola. The sequence continues at coordinate 1,204,233 of NW_022985445.1, read as the reverse complement.
GATTCAACACCCAACAGCCTTCGGTGGCAACGTATCGATAATCACATAGGATTGAGCAACAGGCCGGGCGGATCAGGAGCTTTGGCGGAAGAGTGGCGGTCTGAGGATGTTCGGGCTTCTCGGAGTCGTCGGGTTGAAGGGTGGAGCTGAGTCGTCGAGCGCGCGCTGGGGCGTGGTATTGCAGTAAGAATGAAAGCGTTAACGTGTGAGGAGCGGGAGAGTATGCTGGGCACTATTGCGCTAGAGTTGCATGCGCAGCGAGGGTAATCGGCCGTGGTAGGGCAGGAGGGGACGAGTGGTGGTCTCGGCAAGAGACTTCAGTTCGCTCCAGCAACCAAGGGGTGATGGGATGCTTCACTTGACGACGAGGCCACCCTCAGGAGTAACAATGCGACGCGATGTTCAGAGCAGTAGCACATTAACCAGAGTCCTCATATTATGGTCTAATTGCTATTCCTTTTCCCGTCGTCCTGATTCCAGGCTGAAGTCAATTCAATACACTCACGATGGGGGCCTGTAAAATGACCGTGCTTGGCAAGCCTGAAGCTGCATTATGCAACGACCTAGGTAGGCACTAAGGCAGGCACTACACCATGGATGGCTTTCTGATTTGTTTCAAGGAATGTGTACACGCCTCTCACTATCTAACGTGTGTGAAGATGCTTGTACACATTTGAACAAGACAAAGGGCTAGCATTTTAAACAGTCGGTAAGCTTCAAGGCCTGGTCAAAAGGCTTGTGCTGCAAAGTTGTGAATGTGCTGGTGCATGCCAAGTGTGGTCCATTTAACAGGCCCCGTGCGTGCGCCACTAGACGATTTCGAGGTCCTCGGTCTATTACATCGCGTCATGCTCCAGGAATTCTTTTTCTCCACGCTGTTGCTACTTCACATCTACGAGTCTGCCATGCTTCGGTGCTCTCGGTCATCTCTATGGGCGTCGCACGTCGCTGCGCCGTCTTCGAGACTCTCGACAGGCCGCCCGTTTCGTCGAGGATTCGCCGCAGTGAGCGATGTCTCCAGCCAGCCAAAGATCGGAGAGCAACTTCACGGCTTCACTCTCAAGCGCGTCAAACAGGTCCCTGAGCTGGAGCTCACGGCTTTCCAGCTCCAGCACGACAAAACCGGTGCCGACTACCTCCACATCGCCCGCGACGACTCCAACAATGTCTTCTCCATCGGCTTCAAAACCAATCCACCAGATGACACGGGGGTTCCGCACATCTTGGAACATACTACCCTCTGTGGAAGCGAGAAGTCGGTACACTATTCGTATCTCCGTGAAAACACGTTAATAAAAATCTAGGTACCCCGTTCGCGATCCCTTCTTCAAGATGCTTCCTCGGTCACTATCGAATTTTATGAACGCCTTTACTTCTGCCGATCATACTTCCTATCCTTTCGCCACCACAAATGCGCAAGATTTTAGGAACCTGATGTCGGTGTATCTCGATGCGACTCTTCACCCGTTGCTCAACTCGAACGACTTCACGCAGGAAGGGTGGCGAATAGGCCCCGAGAACCCTTTGGCAGTCGCTTCAGGAGAAGGGGGAGAAGCGAAGAAACTCGTCTTCAAGGGCGTTGTCTACAATGAAATGAAGGGCCAAATGTCGGATGCTAGCTACCTGTTTTACGTCCGATTCCAGGACCACCTCTTTCCCGATATCAACAATTCGGGCGGGGACCCTCAAAAGATTACCGATCTCACATGGGAGCAATTGCGGAAGTTCCACGCCGACCACTACCATCCGAGCAACGCAAAGGTTTTCACATATGGCGACCTCCCATTAGCCGACCATCTTAAAGAAATCGATGCTAGATTGGGTCAATTTAGCCAAATTCAAGTGGATAGCGACATCAAAGCACCAATAAGTCTAGATGATGGTCCGAAGTATGTCACAGTCAAGGGGCCCACAGATCTCCTCATGCCGCCAGACATGCAGTACAAGACGTCCACCACATGGCTTATGGGAGATACTACCGATGTTCTCGAAAACTTCTCTCTGGGTCTCTTGGGTAACCTTTTACTCGATGGCTACGGATCCCCATTCTATCGTAACCTCATCGAATCAGGACTTGGTGCAGATTTTAGCCCAAACACTGGGTATGATAGTGCTGGAAAAGTTGGCGTGTTCTCTGTTGGATTAAACGGAGTCAAGATGGAAGATGTTCCAAAAGTCAAAGAGGCTGTCGCCAAAACATTTTTGGAAGCCAGGACAAACGGATTTGACAAAATCAAGGTTGACGGTATCCTACATCAGCTTGAGCTTTCTTTGAAGCACAAGACGGCGCACTTTGGTATGGGTGTCATGCAGAGACTACAGCCGGGCTGGTTCAATGGTGTCGATCCGATGGATGCCTTAGCTTGGCAAGAAACTGTCTCCGCCTTCCAAAATAGATATGCCAAGGGAGGTTATCTCGAGAGTCTACTCGATAAATATCTACTAAACGACAAAACGCTCACCTTCACCATGGAGCCATCGGAAACATACAGCGAAGAATTAGTCGCTGAAGAGAGCCAAAGACTCGCGGACAAAATCTCTGAGACCACCGAGAAATTCTCGAGCAAAGAAGAGGCCGAACAATACCTGGAAAAGCGCGAGCTCGAGCTTCTAGAGGTCCAGGAAAATGCAAGAAATGCAGATCTTAGCTGCCTCCCAAGTGTACATGTCAAAGACATACCTCGTCAAAAAGAAAGGAAAGAAGTCCGACACAGCTCCCTGGGCGATGTGAAGGTTCAATGGCGGGAAGCTCATACTAACGGACTGACCTATTTCCGTGCTATCCAGCAACTTGAGAATCTCCCTGATGAGTTACGAGAAATGATCCCTTTGTTTAGCAGCGCGATTATGCGACTTGGCACCGAAGACAAGACTATGGAACAGCTCGAAGAGCTGATCAAGCTCAAGACTGGCGGCATATCCGTTGGATATCATTCCTCGCCTTCTCCGGATTCTGTAGAGTCATACCAGGAAGGGCTCTCTTTCACTGGCTATGCGTTAGATCGAAACGTGCCCGCAATGTATGACTTACTTCGGACAGTCATCTTCGAGACAAATTTCGACGGACCTGAGGCAGAAAAGCAAATCCGGGAACTGCTCCAGAGTTCCTCAAGTGGCGCTGTCAATTCCATTGCAGAAACGGGTCATTCTTTTGCTCGCACGTTTGCAGAGGCTGGATTGACTCCAATTGGACGCCTGAACGAACAGACTGGTGGTTTGTCACAGATCAAACTTACCACTGGTCTGGCATCGCGTCCTGTTTCCGAGTCTCTGGATGACGTTATCCAGAAGCTGAAGGCCATACAGTCCATCGCCATCTCGAATAGCACGACATTTCGAGTGGCTCTCAACTGCGGTAACGAGAGCTCATCGTCCAACCAAGAAGCCTTGCAGCGATTTCTGACTGGGCTGCCAACCGAATCTGCAAATATCACCTCGACTTCCGAACGACTACAGTACCCTCGAAACTCTAAATCGTTCTTCCCCCTACCATATCAGGTCTACTATGCTGGCCTCGCCATTCCAACAGTTCCTTATACCAATGACGCCGGAGCTCCACTGGAAATCCTAGCCCAGCTCCTGACTCACAAGCACCTACATCACGAGATTCGTGAGAAGGGCGGTGCATACGGAGGCGGAGCTTACAGTCGGTCTCTCGGCGGCGTATTCGGCTACTACAGCTATCGTGATCCGAACCCCCAAAACACCATCAAGATCATGACCGAGGCCGGCGCCTGGGCCCGCGATCGCAATTGGACAGCCCAAGACCTGGAAGAGGCCAAGCTGAGCGTCTTCCAGGGTTATGACGCGCCGCAGAGCGTCAGCCAGGAGGGCATGCGACTCTTCCTCTCCGGAATCGACGACGACATGCTCCAACGGCGGAGAGAGCTTCTCCTCGACGTCACCGCCGAGCAAATCAAAGCTGTAGCGGACAAGTACCTCGTACAAGGTGCTTCGCGCAGCAACCTCGCCATCTTAGGTGAACGTAGAGACTGGGCCACCAAGGAAGCCGGGTGGGACATCCGTGATCTAGGAATGGCCGACAAGATCAAGGAGATCACGAAACAATCGCCAGAGCAGTAGAACTCGATCCCGCTTACGGTTTCCTTTTCTTTGGCATGTAAAAATATGCATACGCATCTAGATGTTGTAAATATCTTGTACTCTACTCACCAGCATAGCAGGCGTCATCTAGGGATTTTTCAGCATCGCAAGCGCTTCAATACGAATCTTATATTCATACATATCCCCTTCAATTTCTGCTAAGCTTACCACGCCTCCTCAGCCAGCCCAACCCATTCGTCAAGATATCACCTTCCGCAAACCCCCCACCTATATTTATCCCGTCTCCCCAATCTCCTTATCCCCCTAACTAGCGCGAGTCTACACAACCAAAAACGTCTCCAACTTTCCCCCATGTTGGCCGACGCTCAACTCCGTGCCTCAGGCACACGCGCAAGATCAACGCTCGTTTACCAGCCAACCCCCAGCGGATGTGAGGAACCCCTCGGGGAAGTCTCCCTGTTGTGGGGCGTCGCGCGGTGGCGGCGGCGCCCGTTATCAGATCTACTTGCGTTCCTGAGTTCAGTGGGCTTGCGGACTAAAACGGTGTGCACATTTCTTTTATAACAAAGGGAAGTGTGATTTTGGATGTGATTCTGGTACGGCATGGTCGTGAGGCGGTAGAGCAGAGTATGGAACGGGAGGGCTTGGGGCGGTGAGACGGAGTGTTGGGAGCTGGTCTGTGAATCAGAGATAGGTCCGGTGTTCTTTGTGCGTGAATGGGACGATAAAGTAATACGAATTTCCTTTGATGAAACTCGTTCTGAGGTCCCTCGAGTCATGGAAGCAGTGAGAAAAGATAAGTAAGTTTCGGCTTCAAATCAGATCGTATTCCAGTACCGTTTTCCCATGCGTTGATAGTTTCCCAAGGCCTCCCGCACTATGCCAGAAAATCTTCCTAAGATGTCCCATTCCAGACCTCGCTTTTCAGATGTATGGAATCTACATCTAGCCGCCCGAATTCGAGCGCAGATGAGGTCCGTTTTGACAGTACTCCGATGACCTCGAGATACCCCAAGCCATGCCAATGTCACGGTCCACAGGACGTAAGGTTCGCAAGCGTGGAAACCAAGCCCTTAGATTCCACATTCAACCCGAATTAGACCACAGAAACAGAATCGATTACAGTAGAACAAGCTATCCATCCAAGAGCCAGTCCACGCGACGTCGAGTCGCTCCTGCGCACGTCACAGTCAAACCCAGCGCCCAGGGATCCGGGGGTTAAAAATTCAACGGCTGCGGTCAAGCTATATAGCCGGGAGCCCAGTCCGCGCCGATGTCGACTCGGTTAGTTAGCGCATGCTATTGAGGAAGAAAGGACTCGAGATCAGAACCTCGACATTGAGGGTTTGAATCGGGCGGGTGTCAAATACGAGTTTCCCACTCCGCTAGTGGAGTCCAAACGCGTGTACAGTAACTAGGACAAATGCTTTCCTTACGCCTTGCCAACACCGCCTGTCATGTTTCAATGAAACCCGGAGCCTAGTGCCTCGTAGTATTTTCAGTATGCCGAGTGGGAGAGCATTTCGGCATTTTAGACAACTAGTAAACTCGCGAGGCTACTACACACAGCGTCAGTAGTGTACGCAGATGAGAAATGTATTCGTTGCCCCCGTTTCTATTAGTACGTTAGAGCCCCCCCCCCAAACAGTGGTAGGAAAGTTGTACGGATATCTTTGATAAGGCACTGTACTGTATGTATAAGGATCTTCATATCGTTATAGAACTAGCTACGTAACTAGACCCGGCGGCGTAATCGATTTGACCCGACTACCAATCAACAGTATCGTACCAACATAAATCTCAATCCAACAACCGCTTGCAAAACGCGGCTAAAATTTTGTCCCCTGCTAAGAATAGCTAATCATTTTACTTGACAAGCTTGCACACCAAGTCTTGCGCGCCGACCGAGTCGCCCTCGCGCACGCCTAGGTGGCTGACCTTGCCCGAGTGCGGTGCTGAGATGACCATTTCCTGCAATGCGGATTAGCCTTTGCCAGAACATTAGATTGTTTGTGAGAGAGCTTACCATCTTCATAGCACTGAGCACAGCAATCGGATCTCCCTTCATGACGTCCGAGCCGTCATGCACGCGCACTTCAACAACCACACCTGCCATCGGCGAGCCGACCTGGCTGCTATCGGTGGGATCCGCCTTCGGCCTGCTGACATTCTCAACCGCCGCGTGCTGATCCTCGACCGTGACTGTTCGGCCCTCACCGTTCATCTCGTAGAACACCTCCCTCAACCCAGTCTGCTCGCTCAACGGGCCGATAGCAAGAAGCTTGAGGATAAGCACCTTACCCTTCTCCAGCTCAACGTGGAACTCCTCTCCGACCTCGGGACGGGCGAGGAAGTAGCGTGTCGGCAGGACAGAGAGGTCGCCGTATTTGCTCGTGAACTTCTTGTAGTCCTCGAAGACTTTGGGATACATGACGTACGACGCGACGTCACACTCGGTGGCATCGCCCCACTTGGACTTGAGGTCGGCCTTGACCTTCACAAGATCAACAGCCTCGAGGTAAGCACCTGGCCGCTTGTCCATCTTGCGGCGGTCACGGAGGGCCTGCGAGCGGAGGGGTTCGGGGAAGCCGCCGTAGGGTTGGCCCATGAGGCCCTCGAAGAACTCGAGGACGGAGGACGGGAAGTCGAGCTGCTCAGCCTTTGCGAGCACGTCGTCGTAGGAGAGGTTGTTAGAGACCATGAATTGAGCCAGGTCACCGACGACCTTGGATGTGGGAGTAACCTTGACAATATCGCCAAGGAGATCGTTGGCTTGCTCATAGGCCTTCTTGGTTTGGGCCCATTGCTCGCCAAGGCCTTGTTGCGAGGCCTGGAAGATGAGGTTGGTGAGTTGGCCACCAGGGATTTCATGCTCATAGACTTCGGGGTCGGGGCCTGTAAGGCCGGCTTCGAAGGGAGAGTACAGCAGGCGGAGCTGTGCCCAGTAGTTGTCCAGATGCCTGACCATGTGTCCATCGAGACCGGGGTCATGATCAGTACCCTCGAGGGAAGCCAAGAGGGCACCAACGCTTGGCTGGGAAGTCATGCCGGACATGCTATCGATAGCAGTGTCAACGGCATCGGCGCCAGCATAAGCGCAGGCGACCATGGAGGCGACACCAGTACCGGCAGAGTCATGGGTATGGACGTGGATTGGAAGATCCGGATATTTCTTTCGGATAGCTCCAATAAGCAGGGTAGCAGCCCTAGGCTTCAGAACACCGGCCATGTCCTTGATGCCCAGAACGTGTGCACCCATGGCTACAATCTTGTCGACCACGTTCATGTAGTATTCAAGATTGTACTTCTTCTTAGGGTTCAGCATATCACCACTAAAACCCGGTTAGCGATGGGCTCAAGGAGTAGAGAGAGGTCATCTATCGAACCTGTAACAGACGGTCGCTTCCGCAACACCACCGGCCTTGAGGACGGCCTTGACACCGACCTCCAGTTGGTCAACATCATTGAGCGCATCGAATACGCGGAAGATGTCGACGCCGTGTTTCTTGGCCTGCTCAACGAAGTGGAAGATCGCGTTGTCGGGGAGCCTGTAATCGTTAGCATGTGATAGTCGCGAAAGCACGTGACACTTACGATGAATATGCAACACCATTGGCGCCTCTGAGAAGCATCTGGAAAGGAATGTTGGGTACTAGCTTCCTCATCTTCCTGAGCCTGTCCCACGGATCCTCATAAAGGAATCGCATAGCAACGTCGAAAGTGGCTCCACCCCAGCACTCGAGTGCCCAAGCATTGCTATAGGCGTGGCTAGTCTCTGTGGCAATGTTCAGCATGTCGACAGTCCGGACGCGGGTTGCCAAGAGGGACTGGTGGGCGTCCCGCCAAGTGGTGTCCATGATCAATGTCCCCTTATTTGCTCGAACCGCCTTGGCAAACGCCTCGGGGCCTTCCTTGACGATGATGTTCCTCCATCCCTTTTGGCAGGGCTGGGAGGTGTCGACCTTGTTACCACTGGAGTCGTGGAGGACTGGCATGATGATGTCACCCTTGAACTTGGGCTCGCCAATCTGGCCCTTGATTTGACTACCATTGACGGCAAGGTCACCAAGGTAAGCAAGGAGTTTCTGGGCGCGGTTCTGGCTGCCAACCAGGTCAAACAGCGCAGGGCTAGTAGGAGTTAGCGGTGATCTTGTTGTGAACACAACGCAGCTTGGCAACTTACGTATCGTCGATGAAGGTAGTCCAGCAAGTTCCCTCAATGAAGGTGGGGTTTGTGAGAAGCTTGATCAAAAAGGGGATATTGGTCTTGACGCCACGAATACGGAATTCGACAAGGGCGCGAAGCATCTTTCGTCGTACGATCTCATATGTGGATCCATGGCAACTGCACTTGACCAACATAGAGTCGTAATGTGGGGTAATAATGGCACCAGCGAAGCCGTTGCCGCCGTCCAGCCTTTAAGACACATATTAGCTTCTTTTTATCCACGCAACATCTCTACCAGACAGTGCGTTCATACCTGACACCGTTGCCGCCAGCGGAACGGTAGACTTCGATCTTGCCCGTATCCGGGGCGAAGCCATTGGCCGGGTCCTCGGTGGTGATACGGCACTGGATGGCAAAGCCGCGGGTGGAGATGGAGTCCTGGGTCAAGCCAAGCTGCTCGAGCGACGCACCAGCGGCGATCTGGATCTGGGCGGCGACGAGATCAATGCCGGTAATCTCCTCGGTGATGGTGTGTTCGACTTGGCTGTCTTATAGATCAGCACACACAATACCTTGGCAGTGATACGTTGGGAGCATAGCAGCTTGGCGCGTCTGTAGAGGAGCGGGGAGACTTACATTCTGGGGTTGATCTCGATGAAGTAGTAGCGGTTCTGCTGGTCGACGAGGAACTCAGCGGTGCCTGCGTTGCGGTAGTTGACCGACTTAGCGAGCCTGACGGCGTCGTTGAGGATAGCCTCGCGGGTCTCCTGGGGAAGATCCTTGGCGGGAGCAAGCTCGACGACCTTCTGGTGACGCCGTTGCACACTGCAGTCGCGCTCGTACAGATGCACGACATTGCCGAGGTTGTCGCCCAGCAGCTGGACCTCGATATGCTTCGGCTTATCCAAGAAGCGCTCCACGAAAACGGTGCCATTGCCGAATGCCGATTTGGCCTCTGACGTAGCGCGCTCAAACGACTCCTTCAGCGTCCCCTGCTCACGGACCACGCGCATGCCTCGCCCACCGCCGCCGAAGGCAGCCTTGATGATGATCGGGAAGCCATACTGGTCAGTGAACTCCTTGACCTCCTCGAACCTCTCGACCGGCCCGGGGGTGCCGGGGACAACCGGGACATCGCACTTGATAGCGAGCCTGCGCGCAGACACCTTGTCGCCAAGGGCATCGATCGTGTCGGGCGATGGTCCTACGAACTGGGATCGGTGAGTACAAGTCTACGCGTCGCAAAAGTAACAATAGGAATGCCGTGTCCCGCACGGACGATCTCGCCAAGGCCCCGCTGAGACAGGCCGAGCTGCGTCAAATGGCCCGGGGGCGGTGTATGCCCCTCGGACTCCGCCCCGCCCTCAACAAAAACCACTGCGAGAAATTGCAGGCTGGCGACGCGACACGAGGAAATGCTGTGAGACTTACAATGAGGCCTGCCTTCTCCACATTGCGCGCGAATTCAGCGTTCTCGGAGAGAAAGCCGTAGCCGGGATGGATCATGTTGACCTGGTGGGCAAGGGCGATTTTGATAATCTCATCGCCCGCGAGGTAGGCCCCAACGGGCGTGTACTGTCCCCGGTGTCCAATCTCGTAGGCCTCGTCAGCCTTCTGTCGGTGCATGCTGAGGCGGTCCTCATGGCTGTAGACGGCCACGGTGTGGAGGGACAGCTCGTGGGCGGTACGGAAGATGCGAATTGGGATCTCGCCGCGGTTGGCCACTGCTGAATGTTAGCCATGGAGCTGGGCGAGGTGCAAGAGAGCAGAGGCGTGCCCAAAATCTTCTTCAATTGCATGATAGAGCTGCTTGCCCGCAGCCGGTGGTGGACCGAGTGCCGGTGGATGTGATGCTCATCGTGCTGGGTATCGTGCTCGTCGTCGATAACAGCCTGCGCCGCGGCCGCGTGGTCGATCGCGAGACCAGCCATATTGAACAGCGGTGGTGTTTCGAGGCTGCGACGGTGGTGGTGACGGCGGGGAGGGAGGGTTGGGGCCGGGGGATTTTATGGGGGGGAGATGACGCTTGAGGGTTTTGATGAGCACCGTGGCCCAGACAGAGCAAAAGGAATAAGCTCAAGGCGGCGGCAGGAGCTGGCCAGAGCTCCCTCTTCTACCCCTCCCGCATCGACCCTTGGACCCCCAGCAAAACGCTCGATAAAGCTGCCTCGCGCCCCGTCCATGCTATTGGCCTTGTCCTACTCCCCACGGCTGCATCTCAATTTTCATGTCGCCGGTGTGACCAGCTGCGTCGTCTCCGTGCCCGTCTCCCCTCCACGCTTGGTGCAACACGGTCGCTACCGTGGGGGGCACGCCTCACACACTTCCCCAGGACGCTCTTTTCCGCGTGAATCTGGGGCATCCCGACACAAGCTCGGCAGCACGACGGATCAGCGGAACAGGTCGGGGCACTGTGTCGGTATTGCCCGGACGACTTCTGGCACTTGAAGCTCTGTAGCCGGCGAACGGACCAGCCAGCGTCATTTACAGAGCAAATCAGGCCCATTGTGCCGTCGGCAGCGATGCACGCTATATGCGGGTTGGGACCTGAGCACTAGCTTGATGTCTGCCACGCCTGATCTCCGCCTGGGCTGCGCTTTCACGCGGTCTATTGCTCGGCATGTCTTGCCTGTGGGCACTGCTTCACCGCCATGGGGCCATGGCAAGAAAGATGAGCTGTGGAAAAACAATTCAAAATCAGCAAATGATCAGCCTAAAATACAGTGGGTGAAGCCTAGTGCACAAATGCAACCACCTAACCCATCCATTGCCCTCGTCAAATCTCAGAAACCCGTCCGTCCATCCCACTCCATCCCGGGCCGTGATGTGAAGTTATGTGAGCCTAATTAACACGCTTTTCATTCGTCCGGAGCCCTCCTAATAAGACCCCGAGCCACGTCCCGCCCCGTCCTGCCGGTCTATTGCGGTATCATGTTCAGAAAGCCCGGTATCCAGTTGGCTGGGGAGCAATTCCATTGGCCTGGCCGTACGGGCCTGGGGATGGCGCACCCACTGGGCCTTGGGTGAGCATCAATCGAGAGCCCAGGATGGGAGTGCTCTCTTCATCCTTCTGTTGCGACGCCTCCCGGGCCTTGCGCTCCTCGTTGTCCTTCTTCAGCGTCTCGATTGTGGCCGCCTGTCGGCTCAGGAAGTTGATCATGTATGGCTATTGGCTGTTAGTAGAGCTCTGTGATAGCTATAGCGGTGAAGGCTTACCATCGTGAAGTCATTGAGACCGTTGCGCCATGAGACTTCGAGAACGACCTCAGGGCGAATAAGGTCATAACAAGCATATAGCATGCCAACGTAGCACTCCCGGCTACCAATGTCCACGAACTAGATATGATGTCAGCAGCAGGTCCTGTTTCATGAAGTTGAATTGACTTACGTATCGGAGTAGTTCTTCAACAACGTCTGGCTTGCCAGACAGTGCCGCGGTCTCGATGGCGTCCTTGAAGAGCTTGTCTTGCTTCGATAGCGCAATTGACTTGTCCCACCGCTTGTTCTTGCGGTAGATGTTTGCTGCAATCTGGCGGAAGAAAACCAAGTCATGGCCCTGAAGGCGCTGTGCCAGTTCCACCGGATCGTAGTTGTCGTAGTTCTCAACCGAATCGCGGAGAGTCTTGTAGTCGAGAGTCTCGATCAACAAATCATTGATTGCATTGTTGACCTCGCGCTTGTTCTGGGGCTGGACGTTGAGCAAGAATGGCTTGATCAGTGGGATGTTATCCGAGTTCTTGAACATTCGCACAACGCGGTTCACGTCGATCCTAGGTGTAAGAGCTTGCAAGAGGTCGGTTAGCAACGATGGTTGTTGCTCGAGATAATGTGTCAACGCGCGGTAGTAGATCTCAAGGTTCGTAACCTTGACGATTGTATCCTTGAAAGAGTGGTGCTCCCAAGCATCTGACGCGCGTTCCATCATCGCAAGTGCCGCGTTATCCCATTCATCGTAGTGAGCGTAAAGGAAGACCAGTTCAGGCCACAGATGAGCTTCCTCGCACGCGCGGATCATCTTGGGAATGTTGATACGAGACCAGAACAGACGCAGATGCTCCATGACTCGGTCGGGGTGATACTTCGAGAGCGCAATCCCAAGCTCGGTGAACATGCCCATATGGGCGCGCTCAAGACCTAGACCAGCCTCGAGAAGGCTTATGAGCTCATCAAAGTAGCCATTGCGCTCATATTGACGGACGAGGTCGGCAAGCTCTTCAGCGTGAACAATGAGATTGAGACCGCAAATCTGGGCGAGACGGAATTCTTTCTTGGCAACGCAAGCTTCGTTAACCTGCTTCCAGACCTTTGTGCTGTTAGCCTTGCGAGCGCACTCGACTGACGCTTGGTAGTCCTCAAGATGAACGAGAGTCGTCGCGAGCTTAGCCCAGTTTGAGATGCTGGTGTAGAAGATCTTGGCCGCCTCATGGTAACCCTCTTCATACGCCTTGTCTCCGGATGCTTCGACATCAGCGACGTTGGTTGCACGCAGGAAATCCTCCAGCTCGGGAAGTTGATTGGTTCGAGCGTAACAGAAAGCCAACGCGGTATCAATTGGCACCTCGCGTTGAGTTTTCCTCGCCATCTTCAAGAACTTGATCAGGTCTTCATCCTTTCCAGCATGTGTGCCGATTTCGATGACTTCGAGGAAGTTCGAGGCATCCCCAGCACGAATGTAGGAATCAATCGAATCAGTGACACGTAGTCCATCGAGTTGAGCCTTGGCTACCTTGCTCCAAACCTCGGGAAGGTCAACGCGGTCTGCATAATCCTGTGCCCTGTCGATGCTGACAATGTGATCGATGAGAACGCTTGAAGCGTTGGTGTGATCGTCGTTCTTCTTGTAGATCTCGAATGCTTCTTCGTACATCCCAAGCTCGATACATTGCGCGGCGATTTCGTCCGGAGTGTAGTTGTTCAGGTTCTGGATGTATCCCATCATTCGACCTCGGTCAGACTTGGCAGCAGTCAACATGAGAAGATTTTGCAGGGTAGGATTGTCACTGAAGGTGGAAGGCTCCAGGATGATCTTCTCAAGCAATTCGATCAGCTCAGCAGGCATATCGGAGTTGATGAAAGCCTTGACCGCGATGGAAACCTTGTCCGGGTCCTGGGATTCTGGAACGGCAGTTGAGATGACCTGATCAACCAATGATCTCCTGTACATGTTGTTGTCGTTCAGCACAAAGAGCCAGATTTCCTCATCAGCACGCTCGAGGAGGTAACGAGCCTGAGCTTTGAACATAGCATTCTCGTTGGTGATGCTGATCAATTCCAAATCATTCTGCCCCTTGCGGTAGGCGATATACGCAAGGTTCGGATCACGCTTCTCGCAGTATTTACCGACGATCAAGGAATCGTACTGGTCGTTCTCCTTGAGGAATTTTTCCGGGTTATTGTTGCTGTCGATGTAGATCTTAGCCAATGCGTTGTAAACGGCTTGTTGTTGGTTGCCGCTGGCAAGAGTCGCCTCGAGGAAGGGCAATAGTAGCTTGAGACGATTACGCGACTCGACCTCAGAAACGAGCTCGTCAATTGGTACCGATGCAGCGTTAACGGACTGAAGCAAGCCTTTGATGATGCTCTCATCGCAATCCACATCGAGCAAACCACCGATAACAGCAGGAGTCCTGGAAGGGTTTACGCGCTGAACGTAGACTTCAATTGACTTGAACTGCTGGTTCTTGTAGAGATAGAGCACCAGGTCGTGGATGAAGTTGAACCGGTCGCAAACGATGATGAGTGGTAGCTGCTCGGTGAGCTGAGCTTCCTTGAGGAAGTTTTTTACGCGTTCTGGGTCGAAATGGGCTGGTTGAGTATGTTAGCAGATGTCTAGTGCATGTTGTTGAGACTAAAAGAAGATCTAAGGCGGTCTAGAAAGGGTTTTTAGGAGCTCGATTGGAACGAGCCACTCGTTCCTATCCAGAGGAAGGTCCAGTCCATAGTCAAAGGGTAGGGTTGATTAGAAAAAAAAAGGAAAGTGCGACTTACTTGACTCTCGACAGATGCGTTCGACCTCGTTGAGTTGGCCGATCCGTGTTGCTGCCTCAATGTACTTGAAGTGGACATCCTTGTCCTCGCTCAGGTTGACAATTGCACCTAGGTAGTAGTAAAGACCTTCAGCAGTCCTGTACTTCTCGAGTAGATCGATGATACGGGTCGGGCCCAGAAGATCCGAGTACTTTTGCGCGATCCTCACGACTGGCTGTAGGTTTTGGCGAATGTTGACCTTCAACATTTCGTTCAAGCAATCCAGGGACAGCTCAACTGTAAGTTGGCCGAAGTAGGTAATCAACCACTCCTCGGGAAGCTTGTCAGTCTGGACAATGATGCGCTTAATGGCAGCGGGGTCATCATTATGCTCCAGCGCCCTCGTTAGTAGGCCTGCGTTCTCGCAAAGCTGGGCAATGCGTGGCTTGTCGTAGTAAGAGAACATCTCATTACCCAAGATAGCATCAGCGACTTGAGGGGCATTGAGCAAGTTCATCTCAAGAAGCTTTGTTTGCAGATGACCTTGTTCGGGCTTGTTTCCTGAAAGCACATCCAGCAAGAACGCGGTGGCTTGCTGAATCGCTCCTTGAGACTGGAAAATGTCGACAACGCGGTCTATATCAACCTGTGGTCCTGAAGGGTGTTTCGCCAAAGCTGAAGCGAATTCGGCTCCCTTCTCGACATTGATGCGAACAATGTGCTGAAGCAGAACAGTGTAGTCCGGATGGTAGTCGTGCTCTGAGCTGTAAGGCAAGATTTTGTCGAAGAGACCAAGCTCCGCAAGTGCTGCCACCACCTTTTGGTGAACCAACCCTTTCCGGTAGATCATTAATGCAAGAGTCAAATCGTGAGGACGAACGATATCTCCGAGCTCTTCGGTGCACTCGAGCTTATCCTCTTTCAGCCACTTCTCGAGGAGGTGCTTGCGTCCTTGCTGCAATACAGGTCGCACAAGCTCCAGAGTCTCATACTTATTCAATGCTCCCTTATCCAGGAGCATGCCAAAGTATTGCAAGATGACAGAAAGCTGGTTGGCTTGTGGAGGAGCTGCCTTGAATCGCTCAATGGTCTGGGGCGTCCGGAGGAAACCCCGTGGAGAATTTGCTGCAACTCGCGCGGCTTCAATGTACTGGCCAGAGTTGATGAGACCCTGGAATCGTTGCTCGTAAAGGTTGTCAGCGCCGGGGAGACCTGCGCGCGATGCGAGCTTATATGCAAGCTCTCCGTTCGCCGGGTTTTGCAGTAGGTATGGAACGACTGTGTCCTCGTTAACCTTGACAGACAAAACTTGTCCCTTCCTATTCACTCCAATAATGCCGGCTCCTTCCGAGTCCGAAGAGGTGATGAATATGGTTTCGCTTGAGATTCTGTTCATGAATATGCAGGTGCCGGTTTCGAGATCGTATAGGTGAATGAATCCGTACTTTGTGACCAGGTAAATCACGCTGTACTTCTTCGATACCTGCATTGCGACGGGGAAGTCATTCGTAGCCTCGGTTGGGAAGTAGACATCGACAGCCTTCTTGGGGAATGGAGGGTTTGACGGCGCGTGGTCAACCTCAACAATATGTAGCTTAGCTCCCGTCGCGGAGCGGACAGCGAATGTGAACAACTTCGTATCGGCAGGAGCACCTTCCAATCGAATGGAGCCAAATGCAGCGGCATGTCCTTCGATGGCTTGTGGAATGCCCCGCTCCCTCGAGTATAGCTGCATGTTTCCGACCACGCGGCCTTGGTTCTGGGCAATGCCGACAACTACTGACCAGTTTCCGTCGTCGCTGACCCGGTAATTGATGATTTGGTTGCCCTAGAGTTGATGAGTTAGCTAGAATTCTCCTATTGCGAGCATGTTTGCGCATACCATCAGATTGGGTGTCCGATCAAACATCTTCTGAGGCGCGGCCTGGGCTGGGTCGAAGATGTCCCAATGGTAGACCGAGTTATCTGTCACCAAACCCAGGCTGGTCTCGCTGAACCACTTCCAGAACACCACGTCCTCGTTCATTGTGGTGGACTTCAGTTTGGCCTTCGCCTCCAAGTTGAAGATCTGGAGTGTGCGCTGTTGTGCCTTGAGCGCAATGATTTGCCTGTTCCAGTGCATGATGGCACTGTCGGCCTTGATCGGCCTCCGAATGATGTTGTTCCCATTCTTAAGGTCGATGATGATGACTTCGGGGGACGCGGTGTTTTCGGCCTGTTGTCGTACGCAGATGTAGCTATCAGACTCGAGTGTCTAGGCAGACGTAAGCTTCAAAGCGTGTTTGTTTGAGCAACTTGTGACTTACGCATGAGTTGAATCCTATCGAAGCAGGCTGCTTGTTGCGTCAGTAATGGGCCCGTTTGCGCTTCGGGGGTCAGCGGAGGAAGACACGTACGAGGATATCGACCGCAGTTAACTATAAGGTCACAGATGTTAGCAGAGCGCGCAACAAGTGAGGCGCGCCGATTAGCTTACCGAGAGCAATTCCTGGAAGGCTATGGGTAGAGGGGCCATGTTGGCAGCTGGTCGAGGTGATTGTGTTGATGAACGGGGGTTGCAGGCAGGCCAGCTCGACCTCGTCAATGGGCGCCCGGCGGCAGAGAATTAGGGCAGGTGAAAGAGCAGAAGCAGAATAAGACCCCGTAGAGACAAACGCCCATGCGCTGGAGAGAATGGAAGAGGAAAGAGAGGTGTGTTGTGGTGATGGGTTGTGAGAAAGGAGTCCTAGAGGCTCCCGAAATGTATAAGAAACACCTGGCTCGATCTTGGCGCTGGTCCCTGCCGCACGTGACGGCTTATTGACACTCGTCACCGCAGGTCTCCTATCCGCGGCCTCACGCCTATCAGAGTCAGGTCAACCACAAAGTTTGGTTCTCGTGTCGAGGACCAGGGTTTCAGACTTCCCAAAAATAAAGAGGTCTCAAAGCTTCATTTTGCTTCAAAAGCAAGATCGAAAATTTCGAGATATATAGCTGAAAGTCTATCGAGATACATCTTGGAGGCGCCTTGTCCATGGTAGGCAGTCCAGCAGACTTTCAATATCGAATAACTAACCAACTCTGATTAAAGCCGCATCACGTGTGGCAAGCTTTACATGGCGTCCTGTCTCTCAAAGCGTGTGGGAACACTTCAGATAGTGCCAAACAAAGGTAAAGCCGGGCTACCAATTCAGCGCATGTAGAAGGGTCATGCCTACATGGTTCTAGTAAGACGCTCGGGGGGATTTCAGGTGCTACAGCTTGTCCGCACTACGCGTAGTCGGTTTACACGCTCCTGCATGCTGGTCTCGGGCGCCAATCAAAATAGATACGTCAAATAGTAAACAATCTGACAGCCTTCTGAGATATATGTTCCGACTCCAACCTTCTGTAACTACTGCCTCATCCGACCACCTTGCAATGTCTATTGCAGTTGAGTGCTCTGGAGGTAGCGCCGCCGTTGAAGCCACGCCGCGCACACAGACGATCCCAGCAGCCGTTGCGCTTGGGCCAGGACCCCGATAATTGATACGCCCACCGCCTCGAAACCTCTCAGCTCCACCTCCTCTCCTAAGCTTCTCCAACATCCTACGCCATGTCGGAAAAAAGCCAGGCCTCGTCTGAAGAGTCCTTTGCGTGGATTGAGACTCCCCCCGCTCCATCCCCAGCTCCCCCAGCACAGGATTGCGGTGTGAGGACCACTTCGGTATGAACACTGTCCTTTCGAGCCATTGAGCCACACCACACAGATAACACATGCTGATACTCATTTTGCTGCAGTACCCAGCCATCAAGAATGCACCCCTCCCCGCGGACGGCCCTGGAGGCGAACAATTCTCCAATCTTCTGCTCTTCTCCATCCTGGGTGGTGTCCCACTATACCTGTCCTGGAAAATCGGTGGAGGATGGAAGACGGCTGTATTCATCGGCATAATCGTCGACCTGCCTCTCCTCGCGGCCTTCTGGATGACCATGTCCGCGTTGTCGCCCCGCAAAACTGACAAGGCCTCGTTTCCCGGAAAGCCCATCGAGCACTACCTCACTTTCCACAAGGAAGAGCACAAGGAGAAATACCATGGCAAGCGGACAATTCCCATGGAGACCTTCCATGAGATGTACTTTGATAGTCAAGTGGACTTCAATGGCGATTGTCTGGAGATTCTGGAGCAGCGCCACGACTGGGCAAATTTCCGCTTCACCATCAGCCTCATTAAGTATTTCTTGACTGGTATGATGCCAGAAGTCATTATGCACACTCGCAGCCAAGGTATGTAAACACCTTCGTTCTTCCTTTTATTCTCAATCAAACCTTGGTTATACACTGACCCCGTATCAGACGAGGAACAAGTCCGCGACCACTACGACCGCGGTGACGACTTCTATGGCTGGTTCCTAGGCCCACGCATGATATACACATCTGGCATAATCTCTGACATCCACAAGGAGGAATCTCTGGAACAGCTCCAGGACAACAAGCTCGCCATTGTATGCGAGAAGATCGCGGTCAAGCCCGGCGAACGCATGCTCGACATTGGCTGCGGCTGGGGCACTTTGGCCAAGTTTGCCTCTGTCAACTACGGTGCGCACGTCACAGGTATCACATTGGGTCGCAACCAGACTGCCTGGGGGAACAGCGGTCTCCGCCGCTCTGGCATTGCTGAAGATCAGAGCTGCATCCTTTGCATGGACTACCGCGACATCACTATCCCAGAAGGGAAGTATAACAAGATCACCTGCCTCGAAATGGCCGAGCACGTTGGTGTGCGACACTTGGGCGGCTTCTTCTCACAGGTCTACAACATGCTTGACGACGATGGTGTCTTCTTCCTGCAGATCGCTGGCTTAAGGAAAAGCTGGCAGTACGAGGATCTCATCTGGGGTCTATTTATGAACAAACACATCTTCCCTGGTGCCGATGCATCGACTCCACTGGGCTTTGTTATCGACAAACTTGAAGGCGCGGGTTTCGAGGTCAAGCAAGTTGACACTGTTGGCGTACACTACTCCGCTACACTGTGGCGCTGGTATAGGAACTGGATAGCGAACAAGGACAAGGTTGTTGCGAAGTATGGCATTAGGTGGTTCAGGGTAAGCCAACGTCCTCAATTCCTTTTCGAACCATGATACTAATCTTTTATGCAGATTTGGGAGTTCTTTCTCGCCTACTCAACCATCATATCTCGCCAGGGCTCTGCTACCTGCTTTCAAATTACTCTCGTCAAGAATATCAACTCTACACACCGAGTTGAAGGCATCGACACCCAATTTGCATTGTCCGGCGCGTTGAATACGTCCAAAGCGCGTCTTGCGAAGAAGGCGTAAGAGCAAGCTAAAGATAACTTATTGCGAACGAAGGCAAGTAGCACAGCACTTCGCGGGTGACAGATGCTTCCTGGGAGTAGGTGTGTACTCACAAGGATTGATGAAGAAAGTGAAGGAGAGATGGTGGACCTGAAAAGGGGTAGTTAATGTGATGTGGATAGTCATGTGATCGAATCGCATTGGTCGAATCTAGACTCATATAAGATGTCTCATCTTGCCCCTCTAACGTTTGCCCATGAAGGTGACAAACCTATAGCTCATAGACTTCTTCCCCTTTTGACTCCCGCGCATGTTCAGGTGGACGCAGCCCGCTTACAAAAGCTACCCCGCAACCCCGTCCATTCCGCGCCAGTCGCCATCGGGCAGTCGACGATGTGTCCCTATTCGCCAGCGTCATCAAGCCCTTGCTGATCGAGGAGCTTAACTGGTGACGTGTGCGGGGTAGCTACAGAGATCTAAGCTCTGAGTGGTAGGGCAGTGGTGTGATATAAAGACACCGAGGGCCCAGCTCTTTGTCTGATAGCTACCGAACACCCATATACTCCTCTCACTACTGCGAATTCAATCGAAGCCCCGAAAGAAACCGTCACTCAACTCGAAGGCATATGAACATGGCCTCAAACGACCAAGCGGGTTCGAATAAGGCGCCTGAGAGCACGAGTGAGCGACGGAGGGTAAGCTCCTTTCACAGCATGCAATGACTTTGTAATAGTGACAATACACTCAGTCTTCAGTAACCAAGCCACTCTTTGCGAACCTGGCTGCACACAATCGGAACCCAGAGACTGCGGCGCGGCGCGCTAGTTTCGGGGAGCAGAAGGTCGGACAGCCTGGGATCATTGGGAAGATGTGGAATAAGTGAGTGTCTTAGGATCAGAGATACGATGATAAAGAGTGGTGAGCTGACTGAAACATAGTTGGACGAAAGGGGATGGAGGTAGCGCGGCGAAATGAGGGTAGGATGGAGGGGTTGGTAGTTGTGCTGGGAGGGCGATGTGATGGCGTCGCGGAGGAGTGTTCTTAGTTTTGTCAGGCGCCGAGTTATGGAGTCCATGAGGTGTTGCTTAGTTTCTTGAGGCTATTAAGACTGCAAGGCCACGAATTGGGTGAAATTGTTGGAAAGAGTTACGAATTCAACTATGTGACTGCCTGTTTCTTAGACTCTGGGTGGATGTAATAAAGGGTCAGTATGATTATTACGATGAGGGTTGTGAAAACACTTTGGGAATATACTAGGTCATTAGTAGTTAAGATGCAGTCTAATTTGCACCGCTTGTAACTTGACACCGCGCCTAGGCCTTTGAAAGTCCATAGGGGCTCCACAAGCAGTGGCGAACGCGTGCACAGACTTACGACCTGTCACTATACAAACGTTGGACATGGCGTAAGCACGTTGTGGTGGATAAATGAAGCCATCTTTAGTCACGCACTGGGTGTTAATGTTGCAAAGATTTACACATCGAACCGTGCAATCATATTTCTCATAGAAGTAGCGTCCATTTAGTATCGATTAATCGTGCACTATATCTAGCCATCAATAGTACCCGTATGTGCCAACCTTATAACCGACGTAGAGAAAGAATGTAGTAGGATATCCACAGGGAGATTCCAGTCACGATGTAGAGTGAATTGTTACAACAAGCTACAGCTTCAACCGTATGAAAGAATTTTCATAGATGCAGATTACGCGTCGGGTCCCGCTATGCTTCAAGCAAAAGAGTCTCCTTCTCTTTCCTATTTCCTCAATTCCTACCCCTGCGCATATCTCCTTGATCTTCCAGCTCTTCTTTGTCGAACATATGCATCATTTCTTTTTCTTCCTCTAATTGAATTTATAATATCCAACCAGTCCGTCTCGCTTTTTACTTCTTCGAGGGTTGAAATGACGTCGACACAGATAGAGCGTGTTCTATCTTAAATCGGGCAGGCATGTTCCGAATATTTCACTCTTTTTTTGAACTTGTCTCATACCATCCTCTCAAATAAACCACCCCGTCTTTTGCTTCCTTACAGTGGCGAGCCACAGCACGGCCAGGCACACCGACCCCGCAAGCAAGCACGCCCCAGTCCAGATCTGCACGCCCAGGAAATTCGTCTTCGTTGTCCCATCCGCAGCCGTATGCGTCTTGAGCAGCGCTCCAGCAATAGGTGCCCCAATGAGGGACGCAATAGACGAGATACCCCACGACATGCCGAGCCGAGTACCCAGTCGGGAGAGATCAGGGCAAATGTTGGGGAAAGCGGAACCTGGAAGGGTGACGAGGCTGGCGGAGAAGAAGCCTGTAGTATCAGATTAGCATGCCGATATCTTCAACATTCATTGCCTGAATATCTAACTTACCCCACATGACACTAAAGGCAATGAAGTTACTCTCATGATCAATACCTATCCAACTGAACCCCACGATCCCGCTCACAATTGCACATCCCAGCCAAGCCACCATGTTTCCGCTCTTTTGAGCTACATAGCCCCATAGCAATCGCCCGAAAAACGACCCAGCGAGACATGCCACGAGGATGTACAAAGCCGTTGATTCCGATGTCTGCAGCGTGTCCTGCGCATATGCAGCGATGTAAAAATAGGGGACTATGTAGCCAAGGAATGTAGTAAAGGTAGAGCAAGTGAAGAGGATGAATAGGGAGTCAGCAAACGCAGTTTTATCAAAAAGACTGCGTGCTTTCCGGGGCCGGGCGAGCATGGAAGAGCCGCTGAGAAGACAGGGAATGGCCATGATGGCGAGCGCAAGAGCGATAAAGCCGAGAACGCGCATTGTCCATGGGAAGCCAATAGTGGGTACGAGCCGGTCAAAAGCGATGATATAGCAGACGCCGCCTAAGATAGTTAGTCAAAATGCACTTTGAGTGGGACTGAGGTGGGAGAATTTTGGTGAAGCAGCGACTATATTGAGGCACTACAGGAAATGGCAGGAAGATGAATACTTACCAACAGCAGTCCCTGACATCACGATTCCCAACGCTAGCGCCCTCCTCTTTTCGAACCATATCCCGACGAGTGCGAGACTGGGTATATACAACAACCCTGCGCCTAGTCCCATGCAGATCCCTTGGGCGAGAAAGACTTGCCAATATTTGGTGGCTAAGCTGAGCATCATGATGCCAAGAACAATTAGAAAATTGCCAGCGTAGAGCATAGACCTGAAATATCCCAAGTCGAACAATGGGCCGGAGAGCACGCCAACCATGATAAGAAGCCAGGCTTGCACAGTGCCTATCCAGCTGATAGCAGAAGCGGTAGAGTCGGATAATAGCTTGTGTTGATAGTACGTTTGGAAGGCGCCATAACTGATTGTAAATCCCCAAATGTTGATATATACGAGGAAGCCTCCGAATACCTTCATCCACGCATGTAAGCCTCCGTCAGGTGGCCGTGGGAGGGCATTAGGGTCAGGCTGGGTGTCGTTGTTTTCTTCTTCTTGTACCGGTGGGGTCTCTGGACCTAGTACGCCTGCCTCGAACGTTTTCTCATGATTTGAAAGAGCTGTGTTCCTAGGATCGGATTCTAGGTCTTTTTCGATATCTGCTTCCAGTGCTTTTTCGTTGAGGTCAAGAGCTGAGGACATTTTAAAGGTCGTGCAAAAGCGAGATTTGAATCTTGAAGAGAATTAAACGCTGCGGTCCTCGGTAATGTTACAGGTTTGGGAATGCCTATGCTCGGTTATTGGCTGCGACTTCAAGGTCAGGGTGCAGCTCGATGGCAGAACCGTCGGGCGGGCGTGCACAGATATATACCGTGTCGCATAAAGACAGTGCGAGAATGCCATGTCTGAAACTGGCATCAGCACGGCAAACAGTGCCGGATGACCAATTTAATAAGTGCGCGGCCGTGTTGAGAGGGGTGAGAAGGATGCGAAGTGCGGAGACTAGCGCTAGGTGCAGATCAGACCTCGGACCAGCTAGCCCATGATTGTTCGATGTCGTCGAGTGTTAGTAGAGTCATTATGGGCATATTTGACGATTGAGAGGGGCCTGAAGGAATAGAAAACCGACTATTCCTTTGTTGCCATTGAGTTGTGTTGTTACGTCAGTAGCCTCATTACCAACTAACCATCTGGATATTCCAAGGAATCTACTAAGCAGGTCGCAGATTATGAGCGACCGGACGAAGGTAATCAAAAATAACAGCGTAAGCAAACTAAAGAGGAAAGTGAAGACTGGAAATGCATCAGGCAGAGAGGCAACAAGCGACTCATTTTCCAAACAGACCTAGACACAAATAGCTTGATCAGTTGGGCCTTAGCATATTGTCATTAGAGATTCAGTATGTTGGTGAGAACAACTTTCCAGGCACTTCGTGCATTTGGGGATCCGCATCCAGGAAAAAGTGCTAGGCTGATTGAGTTGAGGCGATCTCCGATATGCAATACGGATTACCAAGCTACATAGGGCGTACTTGTCCAATTTTCTGTCTGTAGAATACATTTCAAATGAAGCTCCTCGTCATGCTGCAAGAGAACGGGTTGAAAAGGCGGAATGCCTTGCGGAACTGTACTCGGATGGTATCGCTTGAGAGAGACTCGCCTTTGAAAAGAGCTGGTCCTAATCAGATGCTAGAGCACCTCTAAAGTAAAGAATCAGTAAGTTGGCCCGGATGAATGCCGACACGTGATCAGTTAACCGAAACCGGAATTATGACTTCTTGATAGCCTCCGCCACTTCTTCGAAATTGAATGCCCAGACTATGCTTTCCGCTGCGATAATGCCCTTGTCAAATATGTGTGGAACATGTATGTCTAGTCTCTCGAAAGTTTCAAGTAGTTGTTGCTGTGATCTGCTTGGAGGTTCATTCCTGATGCAAACTCCAAGGTCTGCTGTCAATAGAGCATCAAAGTCTCCCATGCTATCTCCAAAATAGATGACGAAGGGCTTCTCCGCATCACCGGCTTTGGCTTCATTGCATTCCTGAATCCATTTAGATTTATCATCGCTGGTTCTGAAGTCTCTGCCGTTTGAATGGCATAGTAGGCCGGACGAACCTGCCTTCGAATGGAGGCCTTGGATTTCGTTCCCGTAGATTCTGATAGTGTGTGCTTGATTTCCTCGCAACTCTCCTGGCTCTTCTGGTATGGACAAATGCATAGGGCACTTTGAGGTCTTCAGACATTCCATGATGAAAAGCTGGCTCCAGTTGGCGCTGACAATGGAAACCATGTCCAGATTCGGCGGGGTTTGACTCTTCTGGCGAATATCGATCTCTGCGAGTAGTTCCCCCCAACCATTTCTGATTGCAACTTCGCTTTCAGTAATAACTTGATACGCTATGTTTCGAACGTCGGCAGCTGTAACTCCTTTGAAGAGTCCAACTTCCTCAGCTTTGCGGGTGCTTGATTCTTCAACCGACCGCAGGCTACGAAGCCATTCTCGCTCTTCTGCAATAGTGCTTCTTTCGGCTTTCTTAGGCTCATAGCTCTCGTCGTGGTTGCGGTGAGTGGCCAGGTAGTGCTCTTCTAAGTCAGCCCACGTGCTCTCCGACGTAGACTTGGTCTCGGCAATCTTGCCCATAAAACCAATGGTATCTTGTGTTGTGATGGTGCCATCCCAGTCAAATATGAAGTGGATGTTCCTAGTCCGGAGACGATGTAATGCATTCACCATATTGCTTAAGACGTTTGAAGCCCCCGAGAAATCAATATCGGGAGATCTCGGAAAGGGGGTTTCTCGATTATGGAAGCAATAACCTATCGTTTACTATTGAAGAATAATAGAATCATAAGGCTGACGTCAAAAGGGTACTGTCGCACAGAGAACTGAGTCTTGAAGAGCGAGTGGCGTCGTGAAGATGGAGAGGACGGGGTGCCGGAACGGGCAGGGTCTTAGCACTAGTTTGATAGAATAAGACGGCACATGATTCGCCGACGGGTTGCCGAGGAATCTCGCCTTTGGACTTGAACCCATCATCCATTTGCACGCCTCACCACCACGACGCTTGCCGCTGCCACTCTCCAATCTCCACTCCCCCATACACAATGGCTTCCACTCGTGCTCTAGCTAGGCTGGCGACACGGCGGACCAGTATGTTTTCCTCTTCAATTGACCCCAAACCGCCGGTATACTAACACTCGCCCCGCAGCCGTGCCCGCTGTCTGGACCCGATCATTCGCCTCCGTCGAGCCTGCGAGCCCCAGCAGGTCGACAATTCCGGAGTCAAAGACCTCTACCGTGAAGGAGCCCGCAACCGAGAAGGATGCCAAGATCAAGACCTTCCACGTCTACAGGTGGAACCCAGATGAGCCTACCTCGAAGCCTCGGATGCAGAGCTACACCCTGGATCTGAACAAGACCGGGCCCATGATGCTAGATGCCCTGATCAGGATAAAGAACGAGACCGACCCGACCCTGACGTTCCGCCGGAGTTGTCGCGAGGGCATCTGCGGGAGCTGCGCGATGAACATTGACGGCGTGAATACTCTCGCATGCCTTTGTACGGGACCTTGAATGCCGCCTTGGAGATATATACTGATGCTATGTTTCTAGGCCGCATTCCCACTGATACTACTAAGGAATCCCGCATCTACCCTCTGCCGCATACCTACGTTGTCAAGGACCTTGTCCCCGATCTTACAAATTTCTACAAGCAATACCGATCCATCAAGCCATACCTCCAGCGCGACACCCCACCCCCAGATGTAAGCCACCACACCAATTTGACTCGAGCCACCCACAGCACGAGACTAACCCCACGCCCAGGGCCGTGAGAACCGCCAATCGAAAGCCGACCGCAAGAAGCTCGACGGCCTCTACGAATGCATCCTCTGCGCCTGCTGCAGCACCTCGTGCCCGTCATACTGGTGGAACCAAGAAGAATACCTCGGCCCCGCCGTGCTGCTGCAATCCTACCGCTGGATCGCCGACTCCCGCGACGAGCGCACCGCCGAGCGCAAAGACGCGCTCAACAACAGCATGAGCCTCTACCGTTGCCACACCATCATGAACTGCTCGCGGACGTGTCCGAAGGGACTGAACCCAGGTCTCGCGATTGCGGAGATCAAGAAGAGCATGGCTTTTACATAGAAGCTAGTACCGGGAATAGTTGGAGCGAAGCGTAGTTGCGAGCGATGTTGATTGGCATTGACGGCGAGGATTTTTTTTTTCCCTCAGTGGCTTGGGAGCTGAATTATTCATCTGTGTATGTAAATGTGTCAAAGCCTGTTCTATTCACCAGCTACCAGTTGACTCCGCAGAGGCTGTCTTGATCTTCTCCTGGTGTATTAATTCGGATGCTAACTTAACATCTCCGCAACTGAAGCCATTGACTTTAGTGACAGAGGGGCTAGGGCCATGGGACTAGTCAAAAGAGGAATTAGGAGCCTAATAAAGAAGAAAATAATTGCCTGTTTTAGAGCACCCGCCAAATTGAGCACTTCCAGTCAACCCTCTACTTAGGACCGGAAGGCCGCAACTATTCGAATCGTAGGCATAGGAAATGGTCCTGATTGTTTCTACGCCCGCGGCGAGATGGGCGCGGTCTTTTGATCTTGTCGGGGTGGTATTTGAGAGCTGGCTTGTGGTAGGCGTTGCGGATGGCTTTGGGGGGAGGCGATGTGGGTGACGTTGAGGATTGGCCTGTAGATGTTGGAAGGGGACATTGTTGGTATGGGGTTTGGTGTGTTTCCCGATTTGCAGAGCGACAGTTTTTCCATTGTCCTTGATATTTGAAACAGTGCTGGGGGACTTCATGCAGTGTCAAAGCAGAGGTATTTTTGCATTCAAAGCAGACTTTGAATCCTGCCATTAAGCCAGTCACTTTGGTCTGCGCTAGACGAGCCCGAGGCCAGTCGGTGGATATAATGTACTGTACAAGAACGCACAGAGAAAAGATGACCTATTAATCACTCGACGTGCAAAACCGTCGAGCCCAAAGCCGCTAGTCCGCCACATTCTCCAAACAAATGGAAAATGTTCGCCGTTCCAGCAGCCGCTCCACTCCGCCAAACCCCAATCCGGAGCAATATTCAGCCAGCCCGCTTATTGAATAATCACGAGCCGTCGATGTCCATGAAATCGTCATCCTCAAACTCCTCGTCCTCGACTCCGTCCGCCTTCAGCTTCATCATTATAGCCTCGAAGTCTTCATCGTCTATCGCAAAGTCATCTCCCCACTCTGTCTCATCAGCATCGAGCATCGTATCCCCAGCAAACAAGATCGACGACTCGGCCTGCGTCCCGGCAGCGCTAGACGCATTGCTCTCCTCTTTCAGGAACAGCTCCCACTCCTCAGACTCAATATCAGTATCAAGTACCAACGGCGCCACTTCCGCAGCCCTTAGCAGCGGCTCGCCCGCCTTGATGACCGCCAGAGGACTGGAGTCAAAGTCTAGTTCCATTAATGAGTCGCTCAGTAAGATGTCGGAATCGCCAGAGTCGTAGTCGACAGCCTTACCGTCTGCGCGCCCTTTTCCCTTGACGTTTTCTTGTCTAGGGGTTATGGAGTGTGTCGAAGTTCTGCAAAGAAGCTTTCCACCGCGCTCCATCAGCTGGACATTCGGAGTCTCGTTCTCCCCTGCGACACGCACAAGAGAGGCGATAGGATGGAGGCTTGCCATCCACATAACTATTTCCTCTTCATCTATCTTGGCCGTAGAACTGTGCATGCCGCGTTCCGCGTATACGTTTGGGATCATTTCTTGTTTGACGACAGACTCCGCGACCACTTTCCCGTCATTGCCGAACGCTTTGTCAAGCCGAGGAAACCGCGTAATCCGCATATTAGTCGCAATCTTGGCACGCATCGTTTCAAGCACCCAACCGTCAAAGCGAGCGGTATCTAGGGCAAGCTCCGTGCCGCCCATGGTGAACAGGCAGTGCAAAGGTATCCGGACGTTGTTGTCAAAGGACCATGGGAGCAAGCTTCGGGTGTGCTTTGGCATCTTCTCAGCGTTGCGGGCAATTTTCTTCCACGACGCCCGCTCAGGATAGATATCGTCGAGGTCGACATTGACATGCTCTTTCCAATCGGCTTTGATATGAGGATCCTCCTCCTTCCAGTCACGTCCGACGTCCTTTGGAGCTTCGAGACCACCGTCAAGACCTCTCATCCAAGGCTCTGAAAGAGGGTGTGATTCCGAATCCATGGTGTGTGCAAGAATCCGTAGGACGAGCAGATTTAGAAGCACCTGGTGTTCTGGCTTAGGGACGCCTGGCCAAGTACCTGAGACGTTGGCGCGTGATCGGATATACTGCTCCAACCCGGTTTCACAGCAGTTTTTATGATAGATATCGCAAGCCAACTTATGACACTCTGGGCTACACATAGCTATATTGCGGCATTCTGTACAGAGCTGAAATCCTTCTAGAGGAAGTTGAGGATGTTGAGGGTGCTGAAGGTTCGGCGAGCCTTCAATAGCGCCCTGTACAGCGTCTTCATTTTGTGGGGAGTCCACTATAGTATGACCAACTTTAGCTTCCTTGGTAATGGGTTTGTCCTTATCCGTGCTATCTTGTGTTGTCAAAGACCCCCAAGACTCAGATTTTGGCGTTGATGGTCCAAAAGATCGAGTTCGTTCAGAATCTTCTGAGGGCGCTGGGCTACGATCTGACCTGTCTCTGCCAGATTTGGAATGAGGGGATTTCGCGTCATGTAAATCTCTGGCAATTCTATTCGCTCGAAGCGCGAGATCTCCAGATACCTGGAGGTGGCTTGCGCATAGATCGCATGTAATCCCGTGCCGGTCCCACCCGTTTGACAAAACGTTGAAGCTGCTCATCTCGCTGAACATAGGCTTCGAACCAGACAGGTCCTCTCGGGCATAGAGAAATGCTTTTGGAAGGTTTCCGTCATCGTTAAGCGTAGCTGCAGCCCCAAAAGCATCGCCGAAGTGTTGTTTGACCATATTATCTATCGCTGCAAGGGCCTCTTGGTTGTGGTTGGTCAAGCTGTAGGTATCCCACGGGTACAGCTCCCTCTTGATATTTGTGAACCTAGTCTTAGCGAGTCCCTGGAACCCGAGCTCGTCGTATTCCCGAAGAGTTTTAGCATCGGTCCTGATGATGTTGCGCTTAATTTTGAAAAGCTTCACCTCCACCTCATCCTTCAACACGGCCTCGATCTCAAGCAAGATGGTGTTCTCCAACTTCTGGTATTGTTCCACGTCCTGAGGTGCGCGGAAAGGAAGATCTTGAGCGTCGCTCAATACGTCCAGAGCGCTCTTTAGAGCACCACCCCCACACTTCCACAACGCCAGTGCCAAACGATAGAAGCCCTTCAATATCAAATCGTTGGCGGCATTTTGAGAGCTTATCTTGAGAATTTTCGCGGCCGAGACTGGCCCTTGAGCCTTCTGTCGTTCTTGGGGCTCGACTGCAATGCTAGCAAGGTCGGTAGTCAACCACTCGAATAGTCCCAGGCCCACGTAGCATCCTGGCTGAACCGCCCAGTCATGTTTTGATGTAGTCTTCTTGGCATATTGGGTGAATCGTCCGAAGTTCAATATCTGTTTGGTTTGGGGGGGCTTATTCTCTTCGCTCTTCGCCCAGTTCGCAGCGAGGATGGCGCGATAGGCGTCGATAGCGGCGAGGTTCGGATAGTCCAGCAGAAGATAGCAGAGCGAGCGATTGAGGAGTGCGCATGGATGTCCGGGAGACAGCTTGTCCAAGACGTCAGTGTAGACGGCTAAAGCTGACCTAACTTTGTAGGCCGACAGATCGGAGTTTGCGCGGCCGAGGAGGTTGTTGACTTCGTTGTCGTTGTTGATGAGGTGGAGTTGGATTTTCCTCCACGATGGAGCCGGCGCTGAAGAGTTCCGACGACGGAAGGGAGGAGAGGAGGATCGGGGAGAGGGCGGACAGACCGGGTCTGCCATGGTGACGGAGACGGTCGACAGCTTGTACGGGGAGCTTCAGCGGATGACACTACGTGGAAGTGGCGAGCAGTCGCTGCAGAGGCGGGAAGAGAGGGAGTGAGAGTGGAGTTGTTGGAGTTGTTGGAGTTTTTGGAGTTTTTGGAGTTGGAGTTGAGGTGCAGCTGTTGCGGTGACGGCACGCTGCGCTCCTGCCTACCTGGTGTTTACGCTGGAGGGCAACTCCCACGCGATCTGACGGCCACACGGCGAACAACCTCAGTCGCTGCACTCATTCTCTTGATTCTTACGGTCTGCCTCGATGCACTCGCATATTCTAGACCTAATTATTTGCTTTGGAACCTGCACCTTGCGTAACGCAAGACACGGTTGTGCCTCCGCTTTGGAGGTTCCAGCACATCCCCAGAAAACTATGAGCTCAACATCTCGAACTTACGAACGCGCCCTAACAGACTCCTTGTACTATCCGAGTGCCCATGACTCTACAAAAAAGCGCCTGATGATGTCGCCAACAGACGAGTAGTCACCATCTGGGCATGTATCGAACGCGCCATCTCTTCCTACCTCTGTGGGGCTCTCTAGATCCGGAAATGGCCAGTCTTTTCCAGAATTCGGCTCAATTGGGCCAGTCAAGAATAAGTTTCCTACTTGGAAGGCTGAATCAACGCAAACACTCGACTGGTGGAACTGGAAGTAGAGTAAGAATAAGAGGAGAGGAATCAAAAGGCGGCGTCGTCTGTTCATATATCTCACAAACTTTCCTAAGCACCAGATTACTCGTCTGGATCATCACTCTCATACTTCCTCGTTCTTCTGAAACTTCACAACAATCATTGCACTGCTCTTTTTCGTTTAGAAGACTAGCATTGAACGCTGTGAAGCAAGCTGCGAGAACCTACCCGGGCGCTCCGGATCAATAGAAACGGGCAGCACCAATACATACGCTCTAGGGTATCCTTTTCTAGGCGCTGCCATACCAAGCCAAAGTGCGTGAGATTCCACGGCGGTGGGGCGATTGTTTTTTGAGCCTCCAAGAGCCGGCCATGCTTCCTACGAACGTGGCGAAACCTAGACACATCTGCTCGCTGCTCAGCTCGCTGCTTGGCCCTGAGTCTCTGTGGTTGTTTCGCGGACGAATAACGTTGATGTTGATGATGATGATGATGATGATGGGATGATTGGTGATGATGCAAGACTGCAGTGGTGGTCACAGGAGCTGCATGCCTCTCCGCCGTTTCTTGGCGATGATTAGCAAAGCTCGTGCATTCGATTTATCCATGTCGGCTGAAGAACATGATCGCGCGAAGCTGCACCAAGTCGAAGGAAGCTTGGTGGAATCAAGCGAGCAGTGTAGACTTGAAGCTGTGAGTCTGCTCCAGCTCAGCCCGCAAAATTGAGGCCATTGGGATCGCTTCGAGCTTCCCAGGCCAGCCGCGGCTCGCTGCAGCAGATAAGCTTCAAAGCATGACCTGGCGTTGAGGGCAAGCCACCCATGCAGAGCCCGCGCGAGCGCTGCCGGGCCGTCCCTTTGTGAGGGCGTTGGAAGCTGTTCGGAAACACAGTCGAGTCTTGAGAAGAGTGCTGAAATGGAGAGGGAAGCAGGGCCCATCGCACAGCTCTCCCCGTCTCCAAAAGGAAGACCGATGGTGGGCGAGCTCGCGGTGGAGCTGCCCGCAATTTGGTGCCATTCGATCGCCCGGCGCGCTAGGGCCAGAGCAAGCTAGCCTGTGAACAGCTCTGCGTTCTCCACCCAAGGCCCGGCTCCTCCCAGCTAACTCGGCCTCTAAGCTCCCGTCCCCATCACTCTGCACTCTCCACTCCACACCTACGCCGGCCGTCTTCGAGAGAGCTTCGCGCCCATTGTAAGTCTATGTTTCCTCACCTCTACAGCATTGGCCTCCAAGGCATCGCCGACTCTTCCGCCCATGCGACGCTTCCGGCGCCCAGACAGAACGCCGACAACAAAGGCCTCAGTCCAATCACGCCGCAACCAAAACCAACGCTGTTAAGTACCAGCCCGGGTCGCGCAACTTTCCTATAGTCACTCAAATCGGCGGCAACCACGTTGCCTCACCTCTCTGGAGCTTCCTCTGTCTTTGTCGCGACATCTCGCCGTGTAATGATGCGCTAACTGCTCTGTTGTCTCAAAGGCTACTCGCACAGCTTCATCTTGACGATTTTTGCTGCTCTATCCCTCCGAGTCTACATCAAAGTCTGAAGGTATGCGTATTTCCGCCTCGTCGAGTCCGTTGGACCTTAGTTTCGGTAGCTGTAACCCCGCAATTCCCGTTTGACTACGCCTTTCGTGCTTCCACGCACTGAACACCCACGAGCATCGCACAAAGCCCATAAGCTGTACTAACTGACATTTGCAGAAAATCACCCCAGCAACAATGGCAGCTCTCGACATGTCTCTCGTCGCCCGCGGCCAAGCCGAAGTCGTCCACCTCATGAAGCGCAAGAAGAACTGGGCTGCTAGAGAACCCGGTGTTATCCTCGTGTTCTGCATCATTGGAACCCTCGCGATCCTTCTCACTGGCTTGTTTGTTCAGAAGAAGCTCCAAGCACGCAAGGCTGCCCGTGAGACCTAAAGAGATACCCAAGTTGGAGTAGGAGGGAGGGAGGCCGATATATTGAAGCTGGGAGGGCCTATATGGAGCAAGGTGAAAGGAGGGTGGGAGCTGAAGAGGCAATTCGTGGACGAAGCTCGAGAACGAGCAGAGGGAATGTCACTTCTTGTGCTCGTTTTTGGGCAAAACAGTCACCGTATCCTGCTCGAGGAAGCGTTGATATCCCCTGCTTTGTATACTGCGTTTTCACAAGCGGTTGCCGTTCGCCGCCAATAATACTGTTATCCCTAGACAACAAGACAAAGGGCCAAATTGCACTCACTAGGCTTTGCTGAATCTACTGTACGTGCGACGACCTACCGCTCTCGACCTCACTTACTCCGCATCTTAGTGACTAACATGTCAATATATCTATCACCAAAAGGAGCATGCTAAGAAGAAACGCCGAGAGACTCTCCGGACCTTAAATCAACCTCGAGTATATGGTATCACGTGACTGAACTGCCACCAGCCTTCGGCATCTTCTGTCGCTTCGATTGCTCCCTACGGCGTAGTGTCTTCCGCATTCCTGTACGCTAGCCTAACCTTGTAACTCAGATGGAGCTACACTCGCTGCTCCTCATGTGCGGAAGACCAAATTCCTGGGTACCGGCATCCAGGCTTTATCACTACTATATCGGCATACAACTATCTTGGAAGCTTCAGCTGCATATGAAGAGTGCAAAACACCTTCCATGGCTTCGGACCAGATAAGATTTCGGCATACCGAGAAATCCACCCGGTCGGATCGACTATCTGCGACCAGATTCGTTGAGAAGATGCTTTCGGCTTCTTCCAGCTGCACACCTTACCTCCGAATCTGAAGATTGCCTCAGGTACCAGCCTGCCGGTCAATGCCGGCATATTTGGATGTGGGGTACTACCTGTGACCTCTTTCGACTAAAGCTAGTCGTATTAAATATTGACGATTGTGGGGTCGCGATGAGAACGCGACGGAATTAAGGAAATGCTTCAGCCAAGAGAACCTCATAACGGCTTCACGGCTTCATGGAAATGTAAGGATCAATTTCATAGCTTCGTTCTTGAATATACCATTTCAATTCTATTTCGCGATTCGTACTTCTCGATATCTAAATCATCCTCTCTCAAAATAACACACCTCCTTTCATCCTTCTCCTCACGGAAATGGCCCTCGTCGATACCCCAACAGT
Source organism: Mytilinidion resinicola (assembly GCF_010093595.1). Classification (NCBI taxonomy): domain Eukaryota; kingdom Fungi; phylum Ascomycota; class Dothideomycetes; order Mytilinidiales; family Mytilinidiaceae; genus Mytilinidion; species Mytilinidion resinicola. Next base: position 1,170,137 of record NW_022985445.1, on the reverse strand, counting down.
GCATACGCACGCCCTCGCCGCCCTCGAAGCTTCTGACCTCCTACTCGCCACCGCCCCCTCCCTCGTCCTCGACGCCGTCTACACCATCGACCAAGTAACGCCCGAATGGCTGACCACCGTGCTCGGCTCCCAAGTCCCCAACTCCAAAGTCCTGACCGCCAACAACACCGGCGGCCACGAGGGCATGACCTCGCGGCACAAATGGACGCTCGAATGGAACGGCGCCGGCAAAGCCGCCAACCTCCCCACCAAGATCTTCTTCAAAGCCACGCCCGAGAACGCGCATCTCCGCGAGATGCTGAGTCTACTGCACATGGCGGAGCTCGAAGCGCACGTGTACAACGAGCTCTCGGTGGAACTAGAGCCCCACGGCCTCATCCCGAAGTGCTACTACGCGAAAGCGTACCCGGGCGGCCGCTTCATCATCATCCTCGAAGACCTCGAGGCCCGCAACGTCAAGGTCCACTGGATGGGCGACACCATCACGCCCGCGTACGCGCGCGCCGTCGCGATCGCGCAAGCCCGCATCCACGCCACGTACTGGAACTCGCCCCGCTTCGACGCCGACATGGTGTGGGTGCGGCCGCGCTGCCGCCGCTTCGGCGAGCTGTGGCTGCGCAAATTCTTCACGAATAACCGGCGCATGTTCCTCGAGAGCGAGCTAGGGAAGGACTTGCCCGAGTACGTCAAGGAGCTGATTAGGATGTGGGACCGCGACTGCGTGTCCGTGTACGAGTACTGGGACCGCAAACCGCCCACCATCATTCACGGGGACTCACATTTGGGGAATGTGCTGGAGTACCCGGACGGCAGCGCGGGGTACTACGATTGGCAGTGCTTGTTCCGCGGGTACGGGTACCGTGATTTAAGTTATTTCTTGATGAGTAGTCTGGATATTGAGGCGTGTGAGGGGCATGAGCGGGAGTTGTTTGATGTGTATACCGATACGCTGGAGGCGAATGGGGTGACAGTAGATAGGGAGGAGGCATGGTTGGATTATTGTTTACTCGCGCTGGAGCGGTTTGACTCGGCGATGACGTCGTCGACGAATGGGGGCTATGGGCATGCGAGGAGTGCGTTTGAGAGGCAGGTGAAGACAATAAGTCATCTGGCGGTGAAGCATGATGTTAAGGGGCTATTGGAGAGGGTTGTGAAGACGGGGAAGATTACGCCAGGGTAGTCGCGAGTGTAGATTGAAATCCATGAAAGTTGTCGACAACCGAGTACACGGAATAGCTTCTCCACTACCTCTTCTGGTTAAGTTTCGTGTTTGACTGGAGGCTACTATTTGGATGGATGCCAATTGGTATAGATTTCGACGTAGAAATCAGACCGTAGACAAAACGGCAGTGAAGATACTCAGGAATCAGGACTCTTGTAAAAAGTTAACTTCACAGCTCGAAAATCGGCCCTGATGCTCAAGCTGTTTGCTCTCCTTAAAGCCCTTCTCGAGTTGCTTCAACAAAAGCTCCTTTTCAGTCTACGTTGTGATCACTCCGAGAACTAATCAACTACTACAGTAACATTTACATTCCAACAACCAACCAACCTCTTTACCAACCTTCAAAATATTGCAATCGCATTCGGCGGGCTCGCCACACCACCCGGCACATTCAAAGGCGCACTCGTCAACAAAAACGACCACCGCCCCAACCTCTCGCACGTCTCCGCCAGCTTCTCCAAATCCCACGCCTCGCCGATCGGCGTGCCCCACAGCGAGAGGAAGAAATCGTGAAACACTATCTGAACGTCAGCCAGTGTCTCCCAACATGCCCATAACTAGAAAACAAACGGCGAAAGATTTCACAGAGACGAAAGAACGAAACACATCAAAACTCACACAGCCCATTATCCTGATACGGCAAGCTCTCAAACGCCAGCGCATCCCCCGCCACGGCGGCAAAATGCCGCTCCCACATCCACCGCACGCTCTCGGGCATCGGCGTCACGCCCGCGAACGTAAACTGCGAGCTCGTGACGCGGTCGCGCTCCTTCGCGTCGGGCGTCTCGTTGTACCACTTCGTGAAGCCGCTGCGCACGAGCAGGATGTCGCCCTGCTTGAACGCGACGCCCTGCTCGCGCGCAGCGGCCTCGAGCGCCGTGTGCGTGATGGAGTGGCACTCGACGGCCGAGTAGGCGATGTTGTGGCGCGCGGCGTAGGCGACGTAGTCGATGAGGACGCCGCGGCCGACGATGCCGCCGCGCGTGGACCAGCCTGGGGTGGGTTAGGTTGTGTGGCAATGGTTTTTATGGGTATGGGAGGAGAAAGAAGGGGGGAGGGAAGGTTGAGTTCATTGCGTTGGGAGATATTGGGGGGGAGAAGGAGAGGGGGAGGTACGGTCGATTCCTAGCACGTTCGAGGTACCGAATTCGTCTTTCTTGACGTTGTTATAGAAGAGCTTTGTTTGGCCTTGGCTGTGGTGCCGCAGCCCGTCCCATTGCGAGCTACATTGCGTGTTGAGGTGGACCTCGTCGTCGAAGCCGGAGTAGGGGCTGAAGGTGCTGTGGTCGATGAGTTTGTGGTCGAGGGGCTTGCGGTGGAAGTTGGGCGCGTTGGGTTTGTCTAGGGACCAGCTGGGTTATTAGCTTTATTAGCATCGCTTCCAGAGATATATAATTGACAAAGGTTGGGTGAAATGGGCAATTCCTCACGTTAAACAAACACTAATGCCTTCAGACAGCTCTTTAAAAGCTTCCTTGACCACTTCAGGCGTCAAAAGATTCAACGTCCCCAATTCGTCTTTCTTGCCATCTTTATCCCACAGCCCCCACGTACATCCCTTCGGCAAATCATCAATCTGAGGTAGCTCGTCAAAGCTCGGCAAATTCGTGATTCGATCGTGGAAAGACATTGCCGAATGCCGCCCCTTAATCTCCAAATATTTCGCAGACGTTCTCCTCTTTGCTACTTTAAAGTTAACCAAATCAATAAAGCGATATAGCTGAGCTTGCACGTATGACAACATATACGTACAGTAAGACTGGGGTTAAGCGACCATTGTTCCGGAATGCGGGGAATCTGTGGAGAAAAAAACCCCACTATTGCAGCGTCTGCTAGACCAAATACGTGTTTCCGTAGGCGAGATTTCCGGTACCACTCATTAATTGCGTGAATGCCGAAGTGTTGCGGGGCGTATATAGGAAGAAATACCAACCAGCGCAGATGTGTTCACTGGACCTGATCCATTTGCATACGCATTCTCTGCTTCTCGTTATCTCATAACATATAACGCAACTATACAGTAGAATAATAGATACAGCATCATGGTTTCAGGCGAGGACCCCGGGATTTACCAGTCGGTTACCTTGCCGGTGAAGCTGGAGCATGAGGGCACGCATCAGACCGATGAGGCGTATTCGGAGTTCTTCAATGACATGGGTATGAACTCCCCGTAAATCAGTTGAGAATGCCGAATAATAATAAGTGAGCCAGGCTTCGTGATTCGTGGTCGAACCGACGAAGGCCATGATGTCCATCTCTGGTCTTTCATGTACCAGCAGCGAGGGGCTGAGATTATCGTTGACGGCGATGTCAGCCAATCGCTCTTTATTGCCACGAAGTACTCCGATGAGGAGAAGCTGACCATGCACGACTCGCCCTACGTCAACAAAGGCCAGAACATCGAGGACTACGCAAAGCCGGGTACGATCAAAATCGCGGAGGGTGGGCCGGAAACCACATGGACGCACACCGGTAATTTCTCGTGATTTTCTTGCGCGACTTTGGCTTGTATGTGATGCTGATTGATTCCAGACCGGAAGTATATATGCACACCACCGAACTGGCGCGTTGAGGGCGAGCACGCTGGAGTGCATGCAGATATCAAATACACCGAGTCTTCGAAGGGCTTTTTCCATCTAGGCCCTTTTGAGGGTCTGAAAAAGGAGGGAGGTGTTGCCGGGTACGTTATGCACGGCAAAGCCGAAGGCACTCTCACTGTCAAGGGGAAGGCGTATAAGTTCAAGGGATACGGCGTCCACGAGCGAATCATCCAGAGTGGTATAGTTCCAGACAGGACACATTACATGGGTGGCCGTGGACTAAATTGGATGCATGGCTGGAGCGAGGACTTCTCGTGGTATTGCTTCAAGGGAGATGTTGGCGAGAAGAACTTCACTGGGGTGATCAACATCAAGGGCGAGTCTTTCCCTGTGCAAGGAGCTAATGGTGGTATCGAGGAGACGCTGTACTGGCTGGACCCAAAGAGCAAGCTGCAGATCCCGTACCGGTGGAAGGTATGGATGGAGACTGAGAAAGGGAGGCTTGAGTCGACGGTGTACGGATATGCTCGGGGGTATTATACCTGGATCCGGAAACACGGGACCATGGTGGTCAACCAGTACCAGGCTGATTCCGAATCGAAGTTTATTCTCAAGGATGGGACCGTGATTGAATCGAAACAGATAAATATGATCGAGCACATGCGGACGATGTACCGACAGCCTGAGTAGTTTGAGTTAGGGAGGAGAGTAGAAGGACGCTACTAGTGTTTGGGCCCTTGGAAGATGAGGCAACCAATCCTTGTAGTCTACTACTTAAAGTGAATAGTATCTGGCAAGTATAGAATATTCCACACTGTGATTCGGAAGAAAGCATTGCTCTTGCGCCATTGACTATTATGTGACTGATCGTCACCAAACTTATTGGAGGCTGTGGGAACTAGACCGCTGAAAGTGACGAAGAAGGATAGTGCAGCAGAAATGGAAATCGAAAGAGGAGTATGAGAGGGTTGTGGGATGTCAACTTTGATTTTTGTACAAATATACAGAAGCAAATGCGAGCTTCTATGCCACAGTTTTCTTTCTGGTTCGACTCCGAATGCCAAACCTTGGACTTTACCATGCGCATTTCATACACAATAGAATACACTCGGCAGTAAAGTCTACTGCTCTACCTTTTCTTCGCCTTGTTCTCCTCGCTTCTCCTCTTGAACCTAACTTCCGCTTGTCGTCTTTCACCTCCATCGATTTTCCGTCCCCTCTTAACCTCCCAAATCCCCTCCTTTGCTCTTAACTTTGCACCCAACCCTTGAGTGCCCTTCATGATTTCCAAGTGCGGCCCCTGTATTGTCTTCGCTCCGACTACACGTATGCCTTCTAGCCGTTTCAGTGGGACTCCAGCCTTCAAAGGGTCTGTCGTTCCTGCGGGCACGTTGACCACCATCTTCAGCGTCCCCGGAGTATGCGTGGCCGTCGCAACCTTGACTATTCTGGATTTGGATTCGATAGGTGCTTCAACGAGCCGTAGCTCTGCCGCGCCGTCGGATACGTATTTCGCATCCCCGCCAATGCCGTACTCGCCATTACGGAACTTCTCGCGCCATTGCAGAAGGTAACGGCGACTACGAGCGGGTTCGACGCCGAGTTCGCGTAGTTGTGAGGATGATAGTGTGAAGAGGGCCTCCCACGACGGGATCTTGCCGGCGTGTACGGCGAGCTTGCGGCCGATCAGGGAAAGAAATGTTGGCGCATCTGGGACGAAAGGCGTTGGAGCGGGAATAGGGCGAAGCGGGATACGATGGTGGAGTTTCCGTAGAGACGTGTATGTATAGGTAGTGTTCGCGACGAATCGAGGGGTTGGCCGGAGGATCATGGTTGCGGCCTAGGACGGAGTTGTTGGCATTGAGGTGTGTGGAGGTAGCTGAGGGTAGGATATACCTAGAGTATCAGTTCTCTGGGCTGTAATGGCCTGTGATTGATGGCGTTGCGGTGTGTCGTGGTGTGGGATGGCTTGGAGCTGTGAAGAGTAACCAGGCGTGAGGACGAACTTTTTGGAGATGCCAAGACATCTTGAACTAAAAGACGACATCCCTTGCCGTAACGCGTCAAAGAACCCAACCACGCTTTTCTTTTTCAAATCTAGGGCCTTTCGCAGCTCTCGGGTTGCCCATGTATCCACACACTCGCTATTGTGTCTGAAGAATGATGCTGACGAGCTGCCGTCTTGGGCGCTTCACTTCCGCCTTCTTGAACCGGCCTTGATTCGATAGACACTTCAGAGCTCAACTTCCTTGCGCAAACCACAGTTCCAATCCATCACCATGGCGCTCTCCCCAATAGACAGTCCGAAACCTGTACCTGCTGCCGCCAAAGCCCTTCCAGCAAAGGCAAAGGCCCTCACTATCCTGAATGCCTCCACTAGTTCTCCCTCCAATGCCTCGACACCAAGTAGCGAGGGCCCTCAAGACCTCTCCGAACAGCTGAATGAGCAAGTTAGACGTAATTATGTGACAGGTACATCATTCCTCCTTTCTAGGGTCCCCGTTCTTGTAACAACAAGTTTACATTACAACAGGCTCCCGCCTTGGTGAAGGTACATACGCCATTGTCTACTCAGGCCACCTCCGCCACGACCCGACCTCCCTGGTAGCTATCAAAAAGCTTAAAGTCAACAAAGATTACCTTGATGGCCTGGCCCCGGACGCCTTCCGCGAAGTACGAGCTCTTCAAGAGCTCTCACATCCCAATATCATAAAACTCTACGCCGTCTTTTCCACCCGGGATCAGAATCTCAACATAGTGCTCGAGCATCTCCCTCGTGGCGATATCGAGGGCCTCATGCAGAACAAGAGTGTCTCATATGGCCCCGCGGACGTCAAAGCGTGGGCGAACATGCTCGCGAAAGCTGTGTGGTTCTGTCACGAGAACTCCATTCTGCACCGGGATATCAAGGGTAACAATTTGTTAATCGCAGCAGACGGCGAGGTCAAATTAGCCGATTTCGGTCTCGCGAGGACATTTTCAGATCCGTATAGGCCTATGACATATAATGTCATTACTCGCTTTTACCGACCGCCAGAGCTCTTGTATGGCGCGAGGTACTATGGAGGCGCGGTGGATGTGTGGAGTATGGGGTGCGTAATTGCAGAACTCGTACTTCGTCACTTCTTTCTCGTTTCCAACACGGATATTGAGCAGATCGATGCGATCACCGATGTGTTCGGGTCCTGTACCGAAGACGTCTGGCCCGGGGTGAGCCGATTGGATCACTACATCCCTCCGGCAAAAGACAACATCAAGCGACCGAAACCGATGATATATTGGAAGCAACATTTTGGGATGCTGGGAGATGATGGGATAGAGTATTTGAAGAGCATGTTCGTACTGGATCCGAGGAAGAGGGCGACGGCGAGGCAGGTGCTTGACCATCCATATTGGACAAATAACCCGAAGCCGACTCCGAAAGAGCTCTTGCCTCAAGCGGCTGGTGGGGTAGAGAAGATGGCGGAGGATCTAAAGCGGAGGGGCGGCGAGATCGAGGAGGGGGACGGAAGAGCGGATAAAGTGGCAAGGAAGCTGAACTTTGCGGACTTGAAGAGATGAATTCGACGATGGATGGGCGACTTTTCCATGCTTTGCCCAATGGCCTCCGACGACAGCCCCGTATTCTCCATATGACGCTCATAGAGACATCGAGATATGCACCACTCTATCTAGACAATAGATAAATTTGCCCTGAATTCCAGGGCTCTATTAGCTCTTTGACGAAGTAAATAATGTTCACTATGTTCTGCATTGCCTCATGGACAAAGTGGAGTACCAAAGGAGAGTACAAAGGTATCATGATAGTATTACTGATACGGAGATCCTCGCAGAGGAGTGGAGTTTGTGACAAAGTATACATATAATCCTCAGCGTGTCATTCTCGACGCCCCTAATCGGACACAGATAATGATTGTATCCAAGCCAGACCGCCATCCTTTCCAACGCTTGAAATACCTCCACTCCTCACACCATTATAGACTCTCCCACCCTCTAACCTTCCCATCCCAAACGCCACCAGGGCCAAGACTCAACGCCACCACTACCGAGCCGACCACATCAAACACACCCAGCGCTATTAATTCCCAAAACCCCTCCTCACTCATGCCCTTCCTTCCCTTCACCGCACACACCCCAAACATGATTCCGGCCAGCCCCAGTCGTATCGGCACGCTCGCGTGCACGACTTGATTCTGTTCAAGTGGCATGTAGGAGCCGGCGAAGTAGCTCATGCCCAGCCCAAGTGCGAGCATGCCGAGGAAGCGATTGGCGTCTGCGATGCGTGCGGTGGTGGGGTAGGAGACGAGGATTGGGCGGGATGTGAGGAAGGAGAAGGGTGAGCGGGCGGTAATGAGGACGGTGAGGCCGAGGGTTACTTCGAGAGTAGCGGTTACGAGGGAGGGGAGGGGGAGGTTGACAGGGTAGAAGAGCATTTTGGTTGGTGTGACGTCCCGAGGTCGTTGGAGGTTGGTAGTGGTGGATTGCTCTGTTGAAGAGGTGGATACTAGCTCTATAGTTGGTTTGGATGGCTGCGAGAGCAAATTGAGGTTGATGATGTTTCTGAATATTGTTAATGGGTCCCGCTAGCTGAGTATATATAGAAGTTGTGTGTGAGTCTTTGTTCGTATTCGCATAGGTAGCTGAAGGTCATGAGTCCAGCTCTGGCGGAATTCCACTCGAGGGAAATTCTACTCGAGAATACAAGTAGAGCGCATAACCTCTCGGGAGCTCAATTGCTGCAAGAAACTGGTGCAATGGCTACATATGGCTCTGGTAAACATGTAAAAGCCTTCTAGCTGGCATACGAGGAATGGTTGACGGCCCCTGATGAATATTAGATGGAACTGGAACTCTGGCTCGGAACATCCCCTGATCATGCGATGAATTCCGACTGCCGCCCGAGCCAAACTAGTACCTCATAGTCTGTATGTCTAGTGCTTTTAGATCCTCAATCTTTGCATCGTCAAGTGCTATGGCTATGGAGATTTGTAGGGTTTTACTTGCAGGCTGGTGGATAAATCCCTGAATCCGGCGCATGTCAGCCCCCACCTCTTCATCCTTCCAAGACTCCACGTACCACAACTGAGTCAAGATCTCAACATGTCGTCCGATATTACCCGCACTACCTGTGTTACTCTGAGCATTGCGTCTCGATGGTTGGCGTACCTAGCAGCCGTGGCTGCAGTAATTGTATCAAGCGGAAGGTGAAGGTATGTATTTATGCACTAAGCCGATTATTCATGTACTAAAACGAATGGCGTGAAAGTGCGATGAGGCGCGTCCATCATGTCTAAAGTGCGAAAGATTTGGAATAGAATGCTCCGGGTACAGGAGAGTTTTCAGGTTCGTTGCAGGCAAAAATCATCGTGCCCGGAACAAGAAACATAACCCTCCAAAACTCTCACCTTCTACGATCGAAACAGTCACTAAATTCAACACACCGGAGCGGCCTGCGAACCCTTTGGATTTGGTCCGCAAGAAAATCGAGAAACTCTCGCCTATTTCCATCTACTCGCCGGTCCTCGACACAAGACAGATCTTGTGTATGTTCATTGGAGAAATATCACGCCTTAACAAAACCATGATGAACGTGCCTCCGTATTGGCTTAAGAATGTCGATGAGTTTGTTGGGAGCAATCCCGCTTTGGATCGGGCCATTCAAAGTTTCTCCACACATATATGTGGGAAGTCCAGTTGTAATGATACATTGGTGGCTTACAGCTACTCTCGCTATGGGGAGGCACTGGCAGCTCTACAGAAGGCTCTCAATAACCCGACCCAAGCAACACTATCTACAACACTGGCAGCAACCACCTTGTTGTGCCTCTACGAGGTGAGCGTCGAACGTAATTGTATCCATACATTTAACTCTCGGTTAATCCTTCATAAAAGCTATTTGCACCTACCGAATCAAGTTCGTGGCTGAGGCATGCAGACGGCATCGGACGCTTGATTAAGCTTCGAGGTCCAAGGAGATGCGAGACCGAGTTCGATTTCAACATGTACATGGAAGTGAGAGGACTTCTTGTAAGTCAGATTGTGATATCTCGACTCTTCCAAATTTCCAAGCTTCTACAAAGACCGGCCATAAATCTGTTTACAACGGTTCGCCACTGCTTGGGGTGCCTCAGGAAGCATTTAAAACTCGGCATCCGATGTCAAGGTCGATGCAGTAGAGATTAGGCTGCCTTTGCCTGAACGACTATCTGCTAGCCAGGGGAACCTTCACAGTGGTGTCAAGTGAGCAAGATTGGAGCCGAGCAGTGATGAATCTGTGTCCCCAGACCTATAGCCCAGTACTGTACCGACATGTAATTGGAGTCGTACTATTCGAAGGTCTTTCTGACGAGGTCCTAGATCAACGAAGCGCTGTTTACTGGCAAAGCGTGCTTCCTCGAAGCGGAGAAATGGCACCCTAATGCAACAAAGGATTCTTCTCAAAGCAAACACCCGGCCATTCTACTTATTGAAGAGTTTTCGCATATACACGCAGCAACCCCCGGGATTATGAGAGACGCGGAAGCTTTAAGACGAGAAGGAGAAACGAGCGCTGTCAACGCGACACAGAGACGGAGCGTGATCGACCGGGTACTCAAGCTTCGCCAACAAGTATGCGTCTGGTCCAAAAGATTCGAAATGCTGATGCCGCCTCCAGAGGATGTTCCAAGTAATACAGCAGATGACTTGTTCCCAACGGTCTACCGGTTCGCTAATCACGTGGTCGCATCGATTTACAATTGCTATTATGCAACAAACGTCGTTATCCTGGAGGCGCTCCGGGCAGGTCACTACGAAAAAGACTACTCTGCTGATTTGGAGTCATTCATCGATTGCGTCTGCAAATCTGTCGAATATGTGTCGGGGACTGGATTGCTTGCCCCTTACTATCTTGCGTTTCCACTCAAAGTCGTATTGATGGTAGGGTCCCATGAAAAGAAGCTATGGATCAAGAGATGGCTTGAGAGATTTGTTGAAAGCTACCAAGTTATGGCCTGCTGCATGTCCAAAGGATCGAAACATATTTGGCTGGACTGAGGACACGCTCAGGTGGCTCAATTCACACGGTTCACGTACCGCTATACATTCAATACCTGGAAGTTTGTCATCACCACACGTTTAAATGAGATTCGCCAAACTCTGGGCTGCAGGAGGACGAGATTATGAGGTCATAAATTTCATTGGAAGTATTTTCCCATACCAAGGCGCCATTCGTATCTAGATAGTCTGATAGGCTCCGACGTTCATGGTGACCAGCCTCCAGCATTCATTCTGCTCTCTGGTAAAGCACATGAATTTCCTGCAGGCATTCCGATTCTGCGAGTCAAGAATAGCAGCTAGTTGGCGGCGCCGCACGCAGCTATCCGTCATGTCAGCCGATCCATCTTCACAGCGAGCACCGAAATGACGGTAGACCTACTCTGCTGCGCGCTACAATCTGCGACCGAGAAATTCCCTGTGCCTGCATTCGCAGCATTTGCACATGCATTGAATTGCTGGTCGCAGCTCCTCTGAAGCGCAGCCGAAAGATTGACAAAGGTGTCCCCTTTGACACTGAATGGGCGATCTGCGTTCCCAGAGTTCTCGACAGGAGTAGCCGCGATGCCACCAAGGGCGCCGGTAAATGTCTGGAGGTTTTGAGCTTGGCAATCACGAGTGTTCAGAGGCACCGCGAGGGCGAGGGTGCTCAGGAGGAGCGTGCTGAAGATAGATGTAGTCTTCATTTTGTTTGAAAGATGGTTCTGCTTTGGGAACGAGTGTGGAAGACGCTTGGAAGGATTACAAGTCAAAGAGTGAAAAGAAGGAGTGTATTATCGAGCGAGTTACCAGACTCGGAGAAGGAAAGAATGTCTAAAGGAAATTGAAGAGAACGAAGAGATATAAGCTGAGTAGTGCGACAGAAGCCCTACTGAGAAGTGGAGGGGGTTGTCTTTATACCATTTCTTAGCTCGCATGAGGTAGTTTAAGGCAATCAGAACGACCCAATTTACTCCGCGACGGTATGCCTAGAAAGGATTGGAGACGTGGGATGGGGTCGCCACAGCGCCCTGGAATCTCGGACCTCATTTCCAACTGGCACGACATGTTGACGAGAAGTAGATCCGATGTTGGAGCGGGCGGCTACAGGTCCTGGCAATTTGGTCTACTAGCATCTCGGTACTGTGCTGGACGGAGAGATGGGGTGATGGCTGGTCTGGGGCGAAACTTGCTTAGGCATACAACGCCGTAAAGTACGATGATCTTACATTGGTTCGACGTGTTTGAAGATTGGCTAATGAGAAGTGGACTGTACTTGTCGCGCGCGGAGTCCTACGCATTGATGATATATTGCATTTACCCGTGAGAAGTAATGAGCCGATGCATAGATGTTCTGTAATTGATAATTAAGTCCCCTGGTGATCGCCTAAGGCATGATATGATTGTTGCAAAGGAACTCTGAGTATGAGAGTGCCGGACTGGGTGCTAAGAGCGCAGAGCGTAGTGGGGAAATCGTTGGAGTGGAGGTCCTCCTTGTCGTCGATCAGGCACGTCTCAGCCTGATCAAAGCACTGTCACAGTTGCGTCGCAGCCTCATAGAAGACTCCGGAAAGCCTTACATAGCCGCTTGTTATCGAAAATGGGTGAAGTATGTCGCTTGCCTGTTCCCTTCGACATCGACGGTCCGTTGGTGACCCAATGGTTCTGACTGAAGCTAGAAGTGTGACGCCCGCCAGGCCGCCTGCTGGCCTTCTATCATTATCATCTCTGTATGCCCATCTTCGATTCCGTTCATCACTCACACCACTGCGATGCCTAACTGGTCATGATACTCTGGGAATTGATCACGCGTCAATGGCCGCGTTGCGCATGCGAAGGGACGAATTCAGCACGAATCGCCTCAGTCATCAGCATTCTGTCTACCGGTTATCCGTGAAGATACACATGCCCTCGGTGCTTTCGATGGTGGATGCCTTCTCCGGGATGTCGTTGTATCAAGCTCTTTGAGTGGGGAAGGTTTCCTAATCTTGCGGTGCTTGCGAAGCAAACTAGGACATGACCAAGGCTCTAACCCACCTTAAGCGCCTTGTCCAATAAGCTTCAGAGCTTCGATACGATGCCGAGGCAGAACTAGGAGTCTTGCGCCCATGACCTAGCTGAAAGCATGTGCCAGTCGAGCGATATACTGTGAACACGAATCCTTCCCTAATGCTAATGGTTGCCTTAACACCACAGCCTGAGAACCCAGAAGGAATGATCGTATAATGCACAGAGTGCCCCGCCTGGGGACTTTGGACTTGCAACCGCAGTCATATACCGAGTACATACATACATAACTTCATGAACTCCAAGATGACGGCCTCGCCCATTCCACTCCCACTATTTTTATCGCTTGTCTCTGCAGCTGAGTCGATACTCTTGCTTTTCGTATTCCCTCATGCCCTTCCCGAAGCTACCCTCAAAAGTCTCTTCCTCATATTCGCGCTCTTGAACTTTGGTGTCTTCGCGGTCTGGCGTGTCTTTATATACCCTTTCTTCGTCAATCCTCTTCGCCACCTTCCAGGACCGAAAGGTATATCTAAGGTAAATGCTACGAAGACAAGGCTAGTTACGAATTGAGCTGACTGAACATCACAGGGCGAATACCCCCTTATCGGGCATGGCTTCACGATGTTCTCGCGCCCTCCCGGTGGGCACTTGTTAAGATTCATGAAGGAAGTTCAGAACGACGGCCTCATTCACTTCCGTGGATTCTTCAATGCGGACCGCCTGGTCTTGACTGACCCACGGGCTCTAGCGGATGTACTCGTTCACAATAGCTATGATTTTGAGAAGCCGCCTTGGGTCCGTGAATTCCTGAGGCAGTTCCTTGGCGATGGATTGCTCATGACTGAAGGGGAAGAGCACAAGTTCCAAAGAAAGCATATTATGCCCGCCTTCAGCTTTCGTCACATCAAGGAACTTTATCCCATCTTCTGGCAAAAGTCTTTCGAGCTCACGCAAGCCATTGCAGCTGAAATATACGAGAACCCCGAGGCACCAGCAAGTGAGAAGGGTGGAGTTCCATCGAGCGTTGTAGAGATCAATCATTGGGCAAACAAAGCCACCATGGACATAATTGGCCTGGCAGGACTAGGTCGAGATATTCAAGCCTTGAAAAACTCCGATGATGAATTGATCAAGAATTACGAAGAGATTCTAGAGCCGACGGCAGAAAAGGGAATTTACTTCGTCTGCAATCTGCTGTTTCCTCAACGCATACTCCGAGCATTACCCTGGAAGATCAATGAGCGAGTACGAATAACATCGAATAACCTGAAGGCTATATGCCGTCAGTTCGTTCAGGAAAAGAAGCAGCGCATGAAGACACAGAGTGAGGATCAGAAAGATATTTTGTCTGTCTTGATCGAGTCGAATGACTTCTCTGATGACTCTCTCGTCGATCAGCTTCTAACATTTCTTGCGGCAGGGTAAGTCGCACTTTCTACTACCCAACTGCGTGCTACTCTAACAACAAACTTTTCAAGGCACGAAACCACATCCTCAGCCTTCACATGGATAACACATCTCCTCGCCACCCATCCTGACATCCAAAACACCCTTCGTGAGGAAGTGTTCTCCAATCTCCCCTCCCCATCTGCCTCTGCAGTCTCAGGCGAAGACATCTCCGCCCTCCTCGAAAGCCTTCCTTATCTCAATGGCGTTTGCACCGAAACTCTTCGCCTCTTCCCCACCATCCCCGTCTCTTCCCGCATCTCAATCCGGCCGACGACCATCTCCGGCGTTCCTATTCCTGCCGGCATTCAATCCATCATCGCGCCGTGGGCTATCAACCGCTCGCCTACGCTTTGGGGACCCGATTCCGAGGTCTTCCGACCCGAGCGCTGGATCGACTACAGCATTTCTCCACCCGGTATCAACGGAAGTGGAGGCGCAAACAGCAACTATGCGTTTTCGACCTTCATACAGGGCCCGCGAAGCTGTATTGGGGAGCGGTTTGCTAGGGCTGAGCTGAGGGCGTTGGTTGCGGTGTTTGTGGGAAAATATGAAATGGAAATGGCAAATCCAAACGAGGTTGTGAAGCCTGCTGGGACGATTACGCTGAAGCCGAAGAATGGGATGCGATTGAGGTTGAGGGCCGTGGATGGGGAGTGGTAAGATGGTCATGTGACCTATGTCAATGTCGCGGACATAATATATAGCTCATTAGATTTGAATGGGACTATGTGGTTACAACTTTGAATTCCATGAGACTGTATAGTATTTTACAAGCATCACTAATTAATGCAACACACGTAGTGTCTCCGCTATGAAAGTCACGGTAGTGTCAACGATATAAGATGTGCACGGACTCTCCTCAATTCAACGCTAGAGCGTCGTCTGTCCTACTTGCATTTCAGCTTCAGCCTGACTTCAAGAACGATAGAATCTTTTCAACTTCTTCGATTATATGGAATAAAGGATGGCGGCAGCTGAAAGATTCATTTGCTGCAGTACCTGCTACGACCTGGGTATATCCCCACGGGCTTCTCGGGATACTTGTATACGTCGCGTGCCTGAACTACTCAAATCAGCAGAATCTGGATGCAGTGGATGTGAGTTGATTTATAGAGGCTTGCGCGAATTCGGGCCGCCAACTGATGAAGCCTTCCATCTCATTTTCGAGGTCGGCCTTCCGTTGCGAGTGGAAGGCGATAGTTTCGATATCGAGTTATTCGTTTCTCCAGGTACCGTAGATTTCGTACCTGACATTTCATTTGACTGACTGACACTATTAGGGAATGAGTCTCCCGGGCCTTATATAGGCTTCGCCCAGCATATCACTAGCAATTTGGAAGCCGATGGAGCTGCCCGTTTTGCTCTAGCATGGCTTCTGCGGTGCCAAAAGGAACACCCTATGTGCCAACCCTTCAAAGCGACAGCAGTCACCGATCAACTCTCTCCGCCGACCTTGAATTTTTTCCGAAGTGGTGCTCATGAGATGGGCGCTCGGCGAATGCTCGATGTTGGACCCAGCGACGGCTCTCAAAACCCCCGCTTGGTTGTCTTCGATAAGCGTGACGCATTATCAGAACCTTACATTGCTCTGAGCTATTGCTGGGGGAAGAAAAACAGCTTCGTTACCGCTCGACGTAACATCAAAGATAGGATTGCAGGTATTCAATTCGAGAAGCTCCCGAAGACTTTCCAGGATGCGATCCTTGTAACGCGATGTCTTGGAATGCATTATTTGTGGATAGATGCTCTATGCATCGTACAGGACGACTACAACGACTGGGTCAAAGAAGCAGCAAACATGGCCAGCGTGTACCAGGGCGCGATCCTGACTATCTCAGCGACCAATTCATCTGCGGTCACAGAGGGGTTCTTGAAGCCTCGGTTACATGTCATCGAGAAGGCCGTCAAGTCTGTGCTATGGGTCTCTCCAAGTGGACAATCATTCACTGTACACGTCAGAACACGCTTGAAGCACGAAGACATTGTTCCCGAAACTACCAGTACGAGTACGCAAGACAATCCACTTCTCTCCCGCGGCTGGGCTTTCCAAGAGCGTCTCTTATCAACGAGAACGCTTCACTTTCTCGCCAAAGAGTTATTGTGGGAGTGTAGATGCCAGTATTGGTGTGAGTGCATGAGCGTCACCGCTGATCAGTCATGGAAGGTGGGCGTATTGCAAGGCTCGCTATTCAATAGAGCAACACTGGACCCTAGGGCAACCATGTTCTACGAATATGGCTGGGACGAGCCTACATCGACCTGGCAAACAATGGTTAGCGAGTACTCAAAGCGGCAACTAACTTACCGTGACGACAGGCTACCGGCACTTTCTGGCATAGCGTCTCGTTTTATTTCATTCGATCTTGGAGGCTACTATGCAGGCATCTGGTCCAAGAATCTCCTTTGTCATCTAAGTTGGCAGTCTGACCTTTCTGCTGCCAAGTTATTCCATCATGATGCTCCGCAGTCGAGAGTTCAGAGCTTGATCAAGAACATGTCCTCACTCGGAATCAGAAAAGGGAAAGGCAAAGCAGAGAACCCAAAACTCGATCAGCTTAAGCCTTCATGGTCGTGGATCTCGACTCCCTTGCCGGTCAAATGGTCTGCCGACACGTTTCGCGCAACCTATCCGGAAAACGTCAATGTAGAGATTCTAAAGCTTACCCGTGAGCTAGATGGTCCCGACCCGATGGGGAAAGTGCGTTCCGGAGAACTCACTGTTAGTGCCTCTGTCGTGTATGCGGAGATTGAGAGCTTTAGTGGCGATCAGTACCGCCTTGGAAAGCGTGGAAGTACATACCATCCCACTTTGATAGCCGATCTAGGGCCCGATTCCGGACTTTCTGCGGGGGACCAGCTGTGCTGCGCGTATCTCTACTCTTTCAGTAAAGAAGAGGGGCTCTCTTGGGTCGCACTAGCCCTTCTACCCATCTACCCTTCTCAAGCTCCATTGAAGAGGATCTCTAAGCTCTCTGTCCCTGAGCGTTCGTCCTTTAGCGAAGTCGCCAGGGCTTATGATGAGCTGTCAGGCAACTGGTCCAAGACGGAGATTTCGCATTATGAGAGATACACACCCCAATACGATGCCGAATCGCTTTCCACGGAGGGTAAGGAGACATTCATTCGAGTGGGACTGGTTCAGGGCAAGGGTCGTCGCGACGAACCTGGAGGCGGATGGTTTGCTGGGGTGTCTCGGAGAAGAATTACAATCCGATGAAGATGAGAAGAGGGCTATCTTTCCCCACTCTTATAATACAAATTACTATTCGCTATCGAGAGCCCTATGTTCTGGTCGCTAATATCCAGTACAGCGCCAACCCATTCAAGACCAACAAACCTCCAAACCCTGAACTCCGCCAGATGCATCATGATATAACGTACAGCAAAGACACCTCAGCGCCCCACCCTATTTACTACTTCTCTCTCCTCTTATACTCCTCGCCTCACTCCTATCCCGACTCCCCCTCCGACTCGGCACAAAAGAATACGAATCCCCTTCCACCTCATGCACCGGCCCCTGCGGCCTATAATGCCCCGGACTCACCGCCGGCTGCTCCAATTCTACGAGCAGCCTATCAGCCGCTCCAGGTGACCCGGGACTCCTCAATCGCCCCTCGCTATCCCAGTACGCGCCGTAGCCACTCTTCCGTCCGCGCACCAGCCCGCCCATCCCTAGCACCTCTTCGTTGGCAGGCGCGCCGAGTTCCATCACTTGCACGCCTGATAGCTCGGTCGCGCCGCCGGAGTCATCGAAGAGGGCATTCTGAGGTTTGTCGGAGGCTGTGATTTGGGTGTTTGCGAGCTCGACGCGGGCGTGGCGGCGGCGGCGGAGGAAGAAGAGGAGGGCTAGGGCGAGGAGGATGAGGAGGGCGCCGCCGCCGGCTGCGATGCCGGCGATGGCGCCAGTGCTAAGAAGAGGTTTGGAAGATGCGGAGGGGTTCGATGCAGGCGATGTAGTGTTTGAAGGGGGGGTGATGGCCATCACGTGAGGGGCCGGAAGGGGATCAGGAAAGCTCGCGGGCGCGATAGTGAAGTTTTGGCGCTCGTAGTCGACGATTAGATATGCTTCTTGGAGGAGGGTGCGGCCGAGGACGTATTGGGAATCATTTGCGGCTCGGCGGATGGGGAAATAGTTCGTTGCGTTCTTATAAAAGGGATAGGAAGCTTGTAGGTCGAGAGCGGCGTAGGGGAGAACAATGTTGGTGGCGTTGGCGCCCGTGTCGTATATTGTGTCGCCAAGTTTGAAGGTCAGTGTGGGGTTGAGATGGTGGAGTTGAGTGTGCATAGTCTCATTGACGAGGTAGAGGTCTGTGGTTGGGTCGTAGGTTAGGCCGAATGCTTGCTCGATGCCATCACAAATGTCGCGGGGGAGCCAGAGGTGCGGCACGGTAGAGTCCATCAGGGAGAGGTGGCCGGAGGTGGTGAAGGATTGCGTTCCTTGTAAAGTGTCTAGTCCGATGATGGATTGGACCCCGACGGTCAAGAGTTTGGTTGCGTCGGAGCTGAAAGAAAGGGAGAAATTGCTTGGAGTAAATCGAGTTTCGTCGTACCCGCCGAGTATCAAGCTTCCAAAGACGGATTTCAGACCTTTTCGCTGTCAGAGCCCTCCACGAGTACCTCTATCAGGTGTTTCCGCAAACTTACGATACTTCGCACCAGCAGTATAAGCGTACGAGAGGCTCGGGATCTTGGTCTGATTCCACAGCTGGACCAGAAATGAGTCTACGGGTTTGCTCAAACTTGAGAACGAGCTTGGTTGTATCCCTAGTCCAATATGCCCCATCCAGAAATCTAGCTCCGCGACTCCACCGACGATTTGGTGGTCTAATGCCACCGTTGTGCTGTCAGACGCGGGTCCCAGCGCTACCTTGTCGTAGCCGTATATTCCATTGCCGGTGTAATTAAGCTTCTCTTCTGTTGTGAGGGTGTATACACCAATTGTGTCCCACGTGCTTGACGCGTTTGATTGGAATCCAGGGCTCTCTGTGCTTTGGAAGGGTTGCGCGCCGCGGAGGGAGGCACAGTCAGGGCCATCTGTTGGATAGCAGCCTTCTGGCACCACGACCCACGTCTCGCCGCTTTGAGTAGAGACTTGCACGCGCAAGTCTTGTCCAGGTGTCCCGACAGAGATGAAAAAGGTGGACCAGGGCCCGTCGTTGCCATCGAAGGACTGAGAGGGGGGAACGACGTAGGGCGCGGGGACGGTGTCTCGCGGGGCTATCATCAAGGACATGGTCGAAGGTCCTTCGGACAGAGCAACGGGTATACCGCAAAGACGAATAAAAAGGGCATGAAGATTGTGTAATGGAAGAGTAACAAGGGGCTTGTAGATCACGAAGGATGGCTGAGAATCAAAAGAAGACGGATGGAAGCGTGAAGGAACACGAGAATTGACGGGCGAACAAGATCTGCTGCCGAGAAACACAGAACGGGTCCGAGAGCAAGGCTTCTGGGTCAGTTATGCAGCATTGTTACTCTGCATGGCCAAGACAAGAGCTGAGGGCTGGAGGGCGTCCCCGAAAGCATCGGAGCATGACTGGAGGCCCTCGGCATGCCGAGAAATGACAGCCATGGTGCTTCCGGCTGTGATTCGAGGGCAGACGCGGGTGGCTGGTCAGACAGCCGACATTGTGCTCCAGCTGAAGCGGGCGAAGATGAGGGCTGAGGGCGGATGCAGGCATGTGTTGACGTTGAAGCGGTCTGGCCAACGACGCCTCATCCTCGCTACTCCGCCACCACCACCACCATCTCTCCGCAAGCTTCTGCCCACCGCTTCCAACTCTTTTCTCCGGGCGCGAAGGCCTCATGCTGCTGCTCGTATTCAGATGCCATGGCCGCCGCAACCTCAAGTGATGGTAATGGGGCCGCAAGCAGCTTCTTGTGTCCAGTCCACGCCGTCTGCATTGGGGCGAGAATGTAACCAGAGCACCCCTGTGTCGGATTGAAGACCTGTGTCGGCAGCACGTTTGGCCGCACTATTCTTCCTGGTAGCTGAAATGCTGCGTCTTTCTTGCCTGCTACGGCTTTTGTGCGCTCGTCGCGTTTAACTGGGTAGAATAGCATCCATCACCACTCACCCAACATAGTTAGAATACCAGTGCCTCCAGACTCACATGACAAGATCGAGAGACTGGAACATGTTTGCCACACACACTCCAATGCCGTTGGTTCTCGGACCATTCCGTCCCTAGCCACGCTGCTGGCTGAGCACCAGCCCCCATGAAACACCTCTCCCTCTCGCTCTCAGCCGACCGGCATGGCCACGAATGCAACCGCTTGGCTGGCCGGCATCCCCTTCTGTTCGCAAGCCACGGCGTACAATTTGCGACTACTTGGCAGGCTTGCTGGCCACGGTCGATTTGCGCAGGGTTCAGCTATTCATGGACCCGGCCGCCTGTCGTCCTGCATCTGCCCTGACGCCTGCGTGTAAGGCGGCTGCAACGTTCAAATATGGGCGTCTCCTATATCCCTCCCTGCCGATCGTTCTGTACGTCTCTGTGTTTCTGGCTATTCTAGCTGCACAAACGTCAATCTCGGACCGCGAGCTCGTTTGGCGCGTTCAAATGTACTGATATTCAGCGGACACGCCTTCATGATGCTCAAATTCTTTGTTTTGTGTGCCTTTGCGGCACAACGGGCCTTTTTTGTGGGAGCTGAGCCTCAGCTTTTGCGAAGATGTAGGTAGATCCTTTGTTAAGAATCATGTAAAACATTTGAGAGGTGACTGACGTAGTTTAGCAATCTCGATATCCAACTCTACAAGTAGCGCAGTTTCGACATCTTCACACAGCTCTGTATCATCTAGCTTCCCATCTACCTTACCATCGGCTTCGATAGCCAGTGTGTTGGAGTCTAGCGTATCCGTTTCCACAGGCTCGTCTAGTCTTTCAATTCCGACGGCATCATCAGGTTCCGCAAGTTCAACCGAACTAAACACATCAATTTCCTCCATTTCTAAGCTTTCAACGACATCATCCAGCTCCTCGACGGTATCCAGCTCCTCGACGGTATCCAGCTCCTTGACAACATCCAGTTTCTCGACAATATCCAGTTCAGCCTCCCGGACGGAGAGCTCAACGAATTCATCCACCGCATCCAGCACTTCTTCCGACAGCCCGGTCTGCACTGGGTGTGTGCTCCAGGCCGATTATCTTTGGACTCTCACCTATCCGGATGCCCCCCTCAGCGTCGAATCCTATCTGGCTGGGACGATTACGACGGTTGAGAGCACAGGAACCGACGACTTAGTAACTACGATTTTGCTCACCAACTTCGACCCCGGAGCAACTCCAAGCCTGCCTGCAAATCAGACTGATGTTCATCTCACACTGACATGGACTTGGGATAAAGCTCCCGATGTGGCCTTGTGAGTATTACAAGTCCTTCTACACCGAAGCCGCTAACTGGATCAGGACGGCCCCGAGCACTTACATAGCATATTACGACATCATGGGAGGACTTGATGTAGGACCAATAACAGCTCCGCCAGAACCAACGGAGACCGAATTAATATCTTGGAAAAGGCACAAGAAAGAGGAGAAACCTGAGGATACATGTACACAAGACGTCCAACCCTTGAATCTCTTCCCGCCAGAGCAGGGCCAGCCTTTCATTTATCCAATCACAGACGTCTCTCATGAAGACGTGCCCGTTATTCTACCACAACCCCTTATCGCCTATCTTGCGCAGGTTCCTGCGATCATGAGCGCCTTCAACGGCTCCGATATAGCTACATGTACTCTGGAGACTACGGTTAAGGGAGGCCCTATCACAACGCCTCTTCCCCCACCCCCACCTCCTGAGTCAACTAAGTCGGAAGCCTTTCTTACCATAGGAGAGCCTTCTCCAACGTCCACAAAGACTCTTGTGACACCTTCATTCGCTACAGCACCCTCGGTCATTCATATAAGTGCTTCTGATATCAGATCTAAACCAATGGAGGAGACTGGCCCTGCGATAAACTCTCCGGTGCTAAAACCTTCGGGAACCCCGAACCCTCCTGGACCTGTCGTGTCAGTCGAGAATCACATATCAGCTGGACCGGGCAATCCCAAGCCAGCAAGCACCCCGGGCGTTGGAGAGATAATTGCATCGCTGATACACAACAACCCGTCCATCTTCAACAACCTACCTCCAAAAACTCAAGAAAATCGACCGCCTGGTCATACTGAAGGGGTGAATCGTCCAGTCATCACTCCTCCCGTCAATAACCCTCCTCAATCCGTAGCAGTTGGGAATACCGTCGTTCCTGTTGCACCTGCCCCGGTATCTGGTGGAGGAGTGATTGTCGGCGGCCAAACTCTCACCCCAGGCCAAGCCACAACTCTGAATGGCGTGGTCATCTCTGTTCCTCCCGGAGGCTCTAGTGTGGTGGTTGGAGGTAGCACTATCGCGGTCAATCCTGCAAACCCAACCCCTCCGCCAGTACTTACCGTGGGCGGCACAGTCATCACAGCAAATCCTAGTGGACAATTCGTACTAGGCACACAAACTCTTCAGCCAGGTGGTCCAATTCTAACAGTAGACGGCACCACTTTCAGCCTTGGTCCATCTGGTACGGTAGCCGTCGTTAATGGCGTTACGCAAACACTCAACGCCCCTCATCCAACACTCACGATTGGTGGCACTGTTATCACGGCAAATCCAAGCGGAGAATTCGTGATAGGAACCCAGACGCTCAAGCCCGGTGGCCCAGTTTTAACGATAGACGGCACTACTTTCAGCCTGGGACCTTCGGGCACTGTAGCAGTCGTCAATGGTGTCACCCAAACCCTGAACGGGAGCCCGCTAATCACTGCGCCACCAATCCTCGTTGTCGATGGGCACACCATTTCTGCAACCGTAGTGGACGGCACGACCCAGTTCGTTCTTGCGCCGGGTCAGACACTGACACCAGGAGGGGTACTCACAGTTTCCGGAACCACCTTCAGCCTCCCCGCAGGCGCCACGCCTGCTGTCGTGGTGATCAACGGCGTTACATCCACCCTGGACAACGCCATCATTACCGCAGCACCGTTGCTGACGCTCAACGGTCAAGTCGTTTCCGCCACAGTGGTGGATGGCACAACGCAGTACGTCTTAGGTCCTGGAACGACGCTCATCCCAGGCGGTCCGGCTGTCACGGTATCTGGAACGACATACAGTCTACCAGCAGGTGCGAGCCTCTTGGTGATAAATGGCCATACCAGTACCGTTGTTCCCGCGAGTGTGAGCGCGACTACTACCGCGGACTCGAAACTATCTAGTACACGTTCGGGGTCGTCCGGCAGCATAAGAACGAGCTCAAGCAAGAGTAGTAGCGAGAGTGGCACAAGCACCTCAAACCTCCGAGATCCAGGCAATTTCATCGCGAGCGGGATTGGAATTTCGTCGAAACCTAGCCAGGCGCCTGCTGGAAGGGCGGCCGGGTTCGAGGCGATGGTAGAGGCGGTGTTGATGGGAGCTGCCGGGTGGGCCGTTGTGTTGCTATGAGGCTTGGGCCTAGTTGCACTATTTCTTTTGGCGTTTAGGACAGGGTTTGAAAGCGCTGGGCATGATTCCCAGGGCATGGAGTTGGGTGTTCTAGCTGGGATCGGCACGATGAAACTAGGGAGGGCATGGCTAACGCGTTTACGTGATTCATTGGTAAGACTTCGAGAGATAACCTTGGAAGATGGTTTGAAAGGACTACAGACTGTATTATGTGTATGATAGCTTGTGTTAGAGCAAGAGAATAATGTGGCGTTGGAACTAGCATAGGATCGCGAGACGTGAGATAGTAATTGATATGAGAGGTTGACTTGGCATCGTCGAACTTGAATCAAACATTGCCCATGTGATTCTCTGAATAACTCGGGTACCATGCTCGTTCTAGATGCGTCAACACGCTTTGAGAAATTTGAACCCCATGGAAGGCCATCACCTTGTAGATTGTCGGGCCTGCTCTGTTTAGCAGGCTTACTCAGCAGCTGGTGTATAACTAGTTATTCTTCCTCCTGCCGCTCAATAGCTAGCTTCCTGATCATCATCAATACAGCAGCTTTTGGCCCCACATATTGTCTTGATTTGTTTTCAATCTTACAAGGGTACTGCCGCTCAATGTTGACGAGGCCGCTACGCAACCTTGGCCAAGCAAATGGCTGTGGTACTGTCAAATCAGAGTACTCGTTACAACATATTACGGGAGCCCGGGGAGCTACCTGCGGAATGCTGCATTCAGGTCAAAGTCCAAATGCACTAGAGCAAACGCTCCTTTACGTTGTATCACATCTACATTCTCGTAGCCAGCTTGAAGCAGGAAAAGTCAACGAGGCAGTAAGAGAATGAAGGCCCAAAATATAGTCTGCAGGTGGATTTCCGTGTAACACACAGGCATTATAAGACTATTATTGGTGAGAACTAGCTTTCTCAGTGCTGGAAGCCTTGTGCTGTATTTCCCTGGTACGCTAACATCGAAGATGGTGAAATGAAGGATACGGTGAGAGAATAGCAAGAAAGACGGCCATTGAATATGAGAAACAGCCTGTAGGCGCATCCAGTGGCTTAGCACGGGAACTGAGTCGATCCTGGTGAAGCTCCTTTTCTGGGCTAATGATGGACCGGTTTGAAGACTGATTGGCCAGGACATTTCTATACCTCCATAATAGACGTCGGGACTGCCACCTCATACGGTAATTTTGAAGCTTGGCTTCCCTGCTAGGCAACTGGATGCGCCTACAGGCTGTATTACCTTTCGACAAAACCTTGCGCTTCTCGCATTAATGTCGAGTTGTTCATCAAACTTCGTTTCGGCACCTTCTGCTCAACCGCACAAGTAAGAGTCAAGTTTTGTCATCATG
Source organism: Mytilinidion resinicola (assembly GCF_010093595.1). Classification (NCBI taxonomy): domain Eukaryota; kingdom Fungi; phylum Ascomycota; class Dothideomycetes; order Mytilinidiales; family Mytilinidiaceae; genus Mytilinidion; species Mytilinidion resinicola. Next base: position 1,145,085 of record NW_022985445.1, on the reverse strand, counting down.
GACGGTCGCTCTGATTTACCGCGCCGGCCTATGCCAGAGCAATTGCGGACCACACTCTCACCGGAGGCTCAAGCGCAGTGGGTTGACACACTCCCCTTCGCAGTCAACTTAATGCGTATGACGAGTGGAGACTACTCCATTCCCCCTGGACTCAAGCATATCGAGCCACGAACGAGATCCGAGGCAGCTTCTGCACGAACATCTGATTCACTAGGCGCTCTGATGGCGTCTCTCAATATGAGCAGCTCCCTTGGCCTCGAGGTGGACGGAAAAGCACCAACGTTGACCCCAGGTTCCAGTACGGACGAAGTAACGAAGCTGAAGGAAACTATTGCGGCAATGCAATCTCCGAAAACCACCATGACCCCAATATCGGCTCTCAAAGCGCAGGTAGGAGCGCTTCTCAGCAAAGACCTCTCTATCCCCTTGTTCATCTGGCACCGAATCTCGTCAGCCATCGACAACGGAGCTCTAGACGTTCACGCCGACATCAAAGACTACCGAAGCCTGAAGTCACAGTTCGAACCCATCCTCTGGAAGTCTTGCAAGCTCGCAACGTCAATCCTACTCTGCCTCGCAGCTCTGCAGCACAAGGCGCAAGCCGCGCTGAAGTTCCGCTCCCGGACCCGAGGAGGAATGCCGACCCTCAGCCAGATCCGCACGACACCCTCCGAGTCCTTTCGCGGCGCGTATGTGAAAGCCAAAGAAGCCGTGTTGAAAGAAGGAAAGACAACCATCGTAGCCGTATCGCTCACTGACGTCCATATATTCGAGCTAGCTGCGCGCGGGAAGTCCGAGTCTTGGTTCTCCTTCGCCCACACATTCGTTGCCGGGTTTGGCCCCGAAGGCTTCGTGGTCTAGCAGGCTTGGGGGAAGCACGGGTATCGCCTAGATGAATGGATTGCGAAGGACGGGACGCGGGTTCGGTCGTGGGATGAGGCTGAGTCTTTTACGAGGGACTTCACTAAGCTCACTACGGGGAAGGTACGTCCTAAATCCATGATGCGGTTTAGCGAGGCTTGTATCATCCAGGCTAACAAGTTACTAGGGCCAGTTCGATGCTAAGCGCAAAAAGCTGTACCACAAACTCTTCGACGTCGACCTCTTCCAGGTCTGTGGCCCCAAGGGCCCTGAGAGGCCGCTTGTGCCTAGGTTTGAGGCTTAGGTTCAACTTTTCGTGCTGGAGGATGTGAAAGTGGAAGATATAACCAAGTTCAGGTGGATGGATGTTGGCACGGATAATAGCCTCGAGCTTGTCTCTCCTCGTCCTGTAGCCCAGATGAACCAGACAAATTGAGCTGCACCCAATTCGTCGGCTCATCACCGTTACGGGTTCACCAGTGTAAACTTCAAGAAGAGGTACACCGACTGGAAGAAACCCATATTTCCGCCTCTTTCAGATGATAATTGAGAGATATGAAATGCTTGAATTGCCCAAATACGTGACTTCTATATCCTATACTATCAGTGACCGTACAATATATAATTAGCAATCGGTATTCCATCCAAGCCTAACTCCTAACGCCGCCGCCATCATCTAGAACGTTCCCACGAGAGGCAGGTCTCGGCTCGAGAACCCTACGCTGATCTTGAACGATCCTTTGGTCGGCATGACCCAATTACCCCTCCTTGTACACCAGTAGCTAACGTCCTTCCGCGTCAGTGCAAACTTGACCTCCGCACGTTTATCACCGCCTTCCACATGCAATTTCTCGAACCCTCTCAGCACCTTCACGGGGAAGTCCACCGGCTCGCCCGTCTCTTCGTCGACATAGTTGTCCGGATAGGAAATGTACAACTGTACAACAGCGTCGCCATCCACTTTACCTGTGTTGGTGAGGCTGGCAGAGACTTCCGCGACGACGGTGTAGAGATCGGGATTTCCGCCCTCAGCGCCTCCTGCGGGAGACAGCTCCAGCGGAGTGTTGTAGGTGGGTGGGTAGGGGTATTTCCCAGTTTTAATGTCTTTGACGGAGGAGATATATGGGTATATGTATTTGGACAGTTTCTTGAACCCTTCTGGTGCAAGGGCGGTGCTCGGGTTTGGAATCTTGGTGTCGAACTTTGGAGGCTCGATACCATTTGGACGAGGAGCAGGCAGTAGTGTCTTTTTGAAAGACTTTGGACTGATGAGCAACGAAGATAGATGGAAGCTCGTATAGCTTAGCCCGAAACCGAACTCATATCGTGGTTCAATGTCGTTCTTGTCGAAATAACGATAGTCAATGTACAGGCCTTCCGAGAAGTTCTGTTGCGGGACGATCTGGTTTGGATAGTATAGGATCTTGGAGCCTGGGCCATAATCTTCATCTTTCTTAGCGATAGTATACGGCAATCGACCGCTCGGATTGACGTCGCCGAAGAGGACGTCGACAAGGGCGTTACCGCTCTCTTGACCAGGAAGATGAGCTAACAGAATTGCTTTGACGCCAGGCAGGTCGGCGAAGAATTCCACATTTACTGGTCCAACAGCATGGATAACGACCACCGTACTGCCATTACCGTTCCCGCAGCTTTCGGCAACCTTCTTGATTAGGAGATTCCCATTCTTTTGGAGTTTGAGATCATTCCGATCGCCTCGAATCCCACCATCTTGCATATAGCCTTCGCCAGAATCCGAATTTGCGAATACGATGCATAGGTCCTGGTCATGAAGCAGGTCTTCTTTCTCCTCGGGTATTTTGTTAGCAGCCCAGTCTGTAACGTGTGCAACCCCCTCGAAGGCTTCGTAGATGGCTTGGAGCGGACTAATGAGGTACGGGTAATCGACAGACCCGGAACCCCATCCTTGAGCAAGCGTTCCGACGTTACAGCCACGATCTGGACAGTTGTTTGGTCCGTTTTCATTCAACCTTGCATCCTCGCCGAAGATACCAACTCGGTATTTCATCTGACCCTCTTTGGCGTCCTTCCAACCTTTCCGACTCAGTGGCAGGATATCGCCGTCGTTCTTTACCAGCACAGTCCCTTCTGCCGCAACTCTACGCGCGAGCTTGCCGTGTGAGTCCTCGCCTTCACCCTGTGCGTTAATAAACTTATTAACGACACCGGTGGTCTTGTCGTCACTTCCAGGATGCAACAACCCAATTTTTTCGCCAGTCCAGGAAGAGAAATTTGGACCACCCTCTGGAGGCATTGGCCATTTCCTCTTATCGTCTTGCCCGACTTGATACCAAGCGGCGACAATTCGAGTTACCATATCGTCGAGGCGGTCCATAGGTACAGAACTGTTCAGGACGGCTTTCGTAAGTTGATGGCCCCAAAGTGCCTTTCCATCGGCCCATCGAAGGCCGTCACCAGGCATCGACATATCCAGTCCTGCCAATGCGCTTGCCACTCCACTCCTCTGAGCCAGCCAATCCGATTGTACGAAGCCTTGGAACCCCAGCTCATCTTTCAAGATACCATTCATGAGTTTGCTGTTACCACAAGCGTACGAGTTGTTCACTTGGTTATAAGAGCACATGACACTGCCAACACCCGCTTTGATGCTTTCCGCAAAAGGCCATGCGTACAGTTCGTGAAGAGTCCGGTCATCGATGTTGCTGGAGATGGCGTTCGGAGTACCCCACTCCCAGCTCTGTCGGAAATGTTCTTGTTCATTGCCGATGAAATGCTTTGCAGTCGCAACAATGCCCTCGTCCTGGATACCCTTAATCGTCTGGGCCGCTGCAATGCCCTGTAGTACGGGATCCGCTCCGAAACCCTCCCAATTCCTACCACCAGCGGGCGATCGACCCAATGGCCCCATTGTGGGGCCTAGAAGGACATTGATGCCTTTCAACCTCGCCTCCAAGGCCTGTGCCCGTCCGCGCTTGTATATTAGGTCCTTATTCCACGTAGCTCCGATCGTAACACCCCCTGGGAATGCCGTGATGTTGTCTGCAAACCGTATGCCAATCGGGCCATCCTGAAGACACAGACTGGGGAATCCGAGTCTGGTGACCTCTCCAGTATTGCCTACGCACATCTCCATCTCCCATCCGACGCCGGTTGTGACATTGACTTTCTCCACGAGTGTCATCTGCCGCACCAGATCTGCTGCCTTTTTGTAGCTGTCCCTCCATTTCTCATCCGTGCCACCCTTCGGTGACGGGTACCACGGCGGACTCTGCCCATTTTCCGGGACCGATTTCCACGCCCAAATCCCGCCCACGCTCAGCAGGAGCACGACGGCAGCAACGAACAGCAGGGTAAGGCCGACGCACATGCGGCTCACGCAGTACCATCTCCTTCGTGCTCCCGCCTTCTCTGAGGGTATAGTCTCTTGGCCCCTTAGCGACTCTCCTCGCGGGCGACGCGTCCGCGTCTTCTTCCGTTTCAGGGTGCCGGCATCGTAGTTGAGGGGGTCGAACTCGTCAAGGTCTTCCTCATCGGATGAGGTGCGATATGCGTCGTCAAGGGAGCGGCGGAGGGGGGATCCCGAGTCGGACTCTGGAGCATCGAGCTTCGCGTACTTCCCACGATGGAGCTCGTAAGCTTCAGCCATGGTTGCTGATCAACGCAGAGGATTGCAGTACATCTACACCAGCATGGAGTAGCCTGGGGTAGCCTGGGGATTCAAGACGCTGGATGCTGTTAAGGATCCAAGAAATGAAGAGTGAGGATGGTGGCACAGGACCCTGGCGGAAAAGTTGAGGTCGTGAATTGGGCTGGCTATCATCCAATCACATTTGGGCGCGGAGCCCCTGATTCCAGCGGGTGATCGACGCCGCTATCTGTTCACGGTCAAGCGCGTGTTGCAAATGTCTGACAGCATTCACCATCACCGCCTCCACCATTCACTTGGATACTACCTACCTACTAATTCCATCCACTCAATTGGAGCTCACGTGGTCCCACCTAGGCACTGTTGTCTGTGTGTGCTATCTCTTGGCATCGGTCTCATCCATTATCATCGTCTACCTGCTGAATTTAGAAAGTGTCCATTGCCAATACCAAAGCGATACAACAGACTAAGTGAAGCGCGATTTGCTCGAACAATAGGAACAGTGAGTTGATTAATCAGCTACATGGAACAGCATCACCACCAGGCTTCTACTGAGTCTAAATACTGCTCCGTTTGCTCAACGGGTAACTGCGTTGGCTACGATTATCCACCATTAGGCCTTCGATCAAACCGCAACATGGGGTCCCGGGACAGAATGGTTGTATGCAGCGACGACAACAACTCGCATTAGCGGGATTCCATTTCTCTTAGTCTCGAGCCTGTAATGAGTCTCATCGTGCTCTATGCAACCCTTCCATCACTTATTATTGCTAAGACCTGGATCCCTTTTAGACATTTCCAGCAAGTACGGCCTTGTCTTGTGCCTGAACCATGCATCAGTATCGCTAGCAGGCTGTCCTATTTCAGTCCTCCTTGCCTTCTCTTTTCCACACTTGCTCAAACGGAAATTCGACAGAGAATTCAAGGTCCGGAAGGATTGGTTCGCTTTCTTTTGGATTTTCCTTCTCAGATTTCTGGCCGTGTTTGCATCTGGAGCGACAATATCAACGAGGTAGTACATGTCGTGCCTGATTTTAGCTGCCACAGCGTGAGGACATGCAGCCCAGAACCAGTCCAGGCCGGCTGGGAAGCTTTGGTTCAGATCGTATGGAAACAACCGCAGCATGAGGAGCCCAACACGAGGCGAGATGTGGAGCTGGCGACACGGCTCAACGATGGCGCGCGTAAGAGCGTTGACGTTAGCTTCTTTTTCTGCATTGATTGAGGTTTGAGTCCTTCAAAGTATAGAGCAGAGCTTGAAGATCCGAGCGGGAAGCAGAAGTGATGCTAGCGTTGACTGTATCTCATGTAGTCGTAGCCATACTTGGAAAGTTTGGACGTTGTCGAAGACAATGTTGTTCTTGTTTTTATAGGGGGTGTAGGTGAATTGAAGGCATAGGTAAAGGAAGTGCTTGAGTTCTCTGGCTTCAGGCGTGGAGGAATCGATGCCTTGTTGAGAGTTGGGAGATTCTAGATTCTCACTGCGGTCCTCTTCTTCGTATGAGTAGGGTGGTGAAGCGTCGAGGTAGCTGAAAGTGTCAACGTCGATTTTGGCGGGCTCGTGGAGGAGCATACGCATTGACTGGTCGTCGGAGATGCTAGGAGAAGCTCCCGAAGAAACCATGTGGTGTTTATAGCGAAACCCGCATCGAAATGACGTAGGCGATTGGCTCGAGAGGGGTGGTTTGGCTCTGGAATGATGCTACTTGCGCCATCTCGGGGAGTTATTCGCTCGTCTTGCGCAAGTTGATAGCAGGTGCTGAGGATGAAGAAAAAGAGACCAAGAAAGAGAGACCTAAGAAAGTGCGTGTCGAAGTGCATAATAAAAAGGCATTACCTTTAGGTTCGGGCAAGTGCTTGGTCGTTTGGTCATCCTTACTTGGTTGCCATGGGAGAGAGATTGGGTTTCCAAGGTTGCTAACATTCATACGCTAGGCGATGTGGGAGCAGTGGGGCGCAAAGGACTCTCTTCACCGCTAGGGATTTCCCGGAGCAATTTTTAGATGAACATTGAGTTTAGAACAGCTACTAGACTTGATCGCAAATTTTGGAAATGTAGTAACGCAGGTGATAGGTTTCTTGCGGATGAGGTAGTTATCCACCTTCCATCCACCTTCCTTCCCTCATCCGTAATCTCTGAACACTACTTTGCTCCAATTGGAAAGATATTCGACATGAACTTTCGATGATCATGTATTCAATACTATAAGGCGAGATTTTACACGCATGGTCACTGGTTAAGAAGATGTTGCTTCTCTACCAGTTTGGAAGATCTATCTCGACGGATGTCGAAGAATCAAGATCGTTCAGGCTTAATAGTATCTCGAACACAGTCATTGGAATCTAGATTGTGAAGTAGACTTCCCTTGAACTTTGGAATCCTAGTAGGAACATTCATCACGTATAGTATATATGAAGCAGGTAAGAATCGGAAATTTTTGGATTTCTTTATTGGCGTGTACAATTTTGACATGATCTTCACATCGCTGTCTGTGGACGGCTAACAAGACTCAACACCGTCGGCCCGACTTTTCTTCATCGGCCGGCCCTCTCTGTTCTCCATTCAAATGAGCTTGAATCTCTCACTAGATATCGAACAGGCTAGACAAAGGAAATCAGAACCAGTAATTCTGATGAACAAGCTAATGATAGTTTGTCTCTCAAAATCTCTATCGTCATTACAGAAGGCCTCGCTAACGGCTTCAAAGCACTCGAAATACATAAGCTATGACGGAAAGCTGATCAAGACATTGCTGAGAGTTAATGTAACAACAGGAAGCAAATATCTAGACATTAAAAGGCGCTCGTCAACAGACCCGCATTCATGCTACAAAACATGGAGCGAAAGACATGCTCTCTAATCACGAAGCAACTCATCGATGGGCAACGGAATCCAACTACCTTCTCTATATAATAAATGAAATGCTGAAACGGGAAGCCATGGACTTCTTCTTTTTCTTCTTAACCGGCTTGTCTTCCCGAATATCAAGCACGCCTATTTTCAGATTTTCCCTAAACTAGATAAGGATGGCGTCGCGATGGTGCTTTCGAAACTGCTCCGTTGCGTCCTTCCCAGCGGCTTTTGCTAGAACTACTCTTTATCAGCTTAACTTCCACCGGATTATACTAGGAATAGTTGTCACTCACTCTTCTTCCCGCCCGGATGCTCCTCTTGATACTTGGTCACGTCGAATACCTCGTCGCCAACAATAATCCACAGATCGTCGGGCCTGCTGTGCTTGGCGACATCGTCGGCGGAAAATGTCTCGCTCAAGGCATCATTGGTGGCGAGATCTTTTTCTGGTGGGGCAACCTTAAAGGTCGCCGCGACGTTCTTGGTGCTAATGCTATCCATAGTCTGGCGATGATGAAGGATGATTGTAAGAGAGCGAAGGTACGGCGACGAAAGTATATGCTTATTTCCTCGGATGTATACCTCTTAAGGACTTCTTACTTCTGGGATGCACGCACTAGTCAGATCAACTCCAATACTTGAATTCCTACACGCTCCCACTAAAGCGTCACTAGACCTTTCCACCGCTTCACCAGCCCTCTCAGTTCAGCAGCACAGCGCGATGGAATGGGCAGCCTCGGCATTGCCACGACTCTCTTACGGCGCTTGTACCCTTCCCTTCTCGTAAATTCAGGACTTCTATTCCCTTCTCTTTCCCCTCTCGTATCAGAGCTATCAAGCAGATTGGGGGGCTAGGGCTAGGATAGCCTTGTTTTTTGCGGATAACGCGGTTCGTCGGGTGGGTGGCAGATGGCAATAGAGATTGCGGAGAAGATAATGCGCGACTTGAAGGGCTCATGGATGCGAGGTTCTCCAGATATTGGCGGAGCGCATGCGCGCTTCATGTACCGAGGACGCTGAATCATGTGATAGATGCTCGTGTCAGCGGCATTGTAGGGATTGTAGCGGGGTCCGGAAAGGGTCTGACGAAGGGGGCGGGTTCCCCGTGGAGGATGGTGCGGGGCTCAAAGAAGCTAGAGATATGGTGGACATGAGGATATGAGGCCATGGTAGTGATTGAAGATGCATTTTCGATGGTTGCCAATGTCGGGAATGTTCACGTAAGAGATTGTTCTGAGTATCCAGATTCTAGAGTGTTATATTTGTAATCTTCTAACTCATAAAGACTACAGGATATACACGTATATAGTAGTCTCGTTGTTTACTAACGACCGTCCCATATGTAAAGGGAAAAAAATAAAGAACTAACAACGCGCTGGCTTTACTATCCTCCTAATAGATTCAAAGGATTTGTCGTATTCAAGCCACTTAGAAGACTGCTAAGCCCGCCTGAGAAGTCACCCAACAAACCTCCCAAAGAATCAACCAGGATATCTGTAATAGGCATCTCCGTGGTAATCGTAAGATTGTTCAGTACCTTCTCAAGGTAGTCGATATGGGTGCCATTATATATGGTCGAATTTCCTGACGCGGAGACTGCGATGTTGCCACGTCTCAGTGCCTGCGCTTCGGCATTGATAATGGGTTCGACATTTTGCAGACCGGTTTTGATATCGATAATACCACGCGCGTAGACGCTGTTATTTCCTGGCTTGAGCATAGTATTCATGATAGTGGCATTGCCTAGAATTAAGTCGCCGACTTTGAGGTTCAAAGTCACATTTCCCTAATTCTTGTCAATACACACTTACCAATTGAAAATTAGACAGCGACTTACCAGCTCAAATGTGACAAGTGATGCGTTCGGCAGAGTCAAGTTAGCAACCAGATTAGTCCCATCCTTCTTCGGAGGAAGCACTACTTGGGCATTATCAATCGAGAAGCCGTTCAGCATGTTTAGACCTGTTTCGTATTATTAGCTACACTCGAAGCAAGGGCAGCACAAACGGACTCACCCTTCAATTTGATGGTCTTATCCAACGTAATATGCGCTTTGAGCTTTCCGAGGTACGCCGTAGTCTTCCCATACGCCGCCATCTCGAAGTCATCATTATAGACCGCATACGCTAGGAACTGTGTGAATTGGTCCTTGTCCAAAATGGTTGCTTGCTGCCCCTCAACCTTGACAGTAGCATTGCCGTGGAGTTTCAATGCTGGCAGTTCCACCTTGATGTAAGGAATTCGGTGCTGCTTCGTCTCGGGTCGATATAGCTCCAAGACGGTGGGCTCAATGCGGACAGTAAACGGCTTAGGGACCTTGAGAGATGCCGTCATAGAGTATGTCAACGTGTTGTCGCTGGGGTCCATGATCATCGCAGCATGAATAGGCAGGTCCGCATCGTCCACCAGCCGTTGGGCGATAGCGGGGAATATGACGAGGAATCTGCTATGTTTTAGCTACGCTCACTGAATCATCTCAAAATAAGGAAAGAGTCTTCAGAGTCAAACTTACAAGATTGGCAGCCCAATCGCCAACGCTATCACTCCCAGGACGAAGTAGCAAATCCAATATTTCTTGTAGTGCCTCCTTATTCTCCTTGGCTTTCGTTGTGGCATCTCTTGAACTGTCTGAACATTCTCGATTTTTTGCACGCTTCCCGAACTCGATCTCTCGTCACTAGAACGGTTGCGAAACCCACCCACCCACTCCTTCTTGCTCTTGCCATTCTCCCAGCTCGCGTTGCCATCGCTGGGTCTAAGTTCGCGAGGAAACGCGCCAACCCACTCAAGTTTGCCCATTTTGAAATGTTAGTGTCGGAGTAGAGGATTCTCGAAGATAATGAGTGCAGAGATGCAGCGCAAGTGAAACGCCGTGAACCTTGATCCCAGAGTTGTAATCAAAATCTGACAGTGATTCTAATCTCTTGCGTCGCGTTTCATCGAAACCAGCCTTGAAACATTCAAGCTTTTAGGCGCCGAATCTTACCAGTCTGTGGTCTGATATACAGACCTTCAATCCTTCATTGGTTTTCCTTGGCCCCTCCCCTCCCCTAGTTCCTCTCCCCTCCCGCCCACTCTCCACAATGTACGCTGCCCCGCCAGACGTCGTTCTTGCGCTGGTGCGCCATCAATACTTGCATTCACAATGCTACCGAGTTCAGTGATTCAACACGCATGAGTTCGCACGCCCGCCGTGACGAGAAAGAAAGGGTGCTGCATGAGATCACCTCGGCTGACTCACGACCCGGGAGAGATCGCATCTGATAGACGACCAGGGGCCTTGTTGCATTATCACCAGCCCTATCATAGCGCCCAGGATATGTGCCCAGGTCACGGGGCGACGGGGTGGCGTACTCCACTGCCCTCCGCCTGGGGAGAAAATAGTCCGAGCGCATCGGCGGACTACACGTGCTTGGATACTTCTGCTTTTAGTGTTTTTCATGGGGAAGGGCTAGTTAGCGAAAGGAGGAATGAAGAGCGGGCGGAAGTCATGCCCGCTGCTGTAAATATGGGGAGAATTTGGGGCGGTGGTGCGAGTAGTGGAGGGGCGGCTGTTCGGTACAGATGCTCAAGAGCAGCTCCTGAAAGCCAGTCCATGTGGAATCCGCTGCTTTAGATCTTTATATACGGATATGTACAAGAGGTATGTTCCTCTTTGCATCCCACTTCCTTCCTTACCTTAGCCCTTTCTAATCATCTTGATGTTTTCAGTACTCGTTGAAGCTTGACGAGACCAAAGAAAGACAAACCTCGTGCCCCAATCAACACCATTCTTTTTAGATCTGGTTCCCGCTTTGGAGAGTTCCCGTTTTGCAGAGTTTACTCTTTCGGCAACCACCATGGCCTGTGCATTCGCCCCCACCGGCGCCCCGAATACGCTAAACCCCCATTCTCTCGAAGTAAACGAGAAGTCATGCCCAGTCAACCTCAACACCAAAAGCATTGGGACGGACAGTACCGAGGCCATCACATCGACGACAGAGAAGCCCGAGCACGGACCCGCCATCTATGGTATCAACCACGACAACTTCCACCGTGACTTCCTCAAACCCGACTTCGACCCAAAGGAGATGCGGAATATCGTTAGTGAAGCCATCCTGCTGGCCGGTGGCGGTGTCGCTATCCTTCTTCAGATCGCCAACCCAGGCGTCGGTGCTGGTGTGAACGAGCACAGTAACTTTGTATACCGGCCTATCGACCGTCTGCGGACTACGATGACCTTCGTTTATTGCATGGCCTTCGGTACCCCAGAGGAGAAGAAAACTATCATCAACATGGTGCACCGGGCACACGATCCTGTGAAGGGTGACGGCTACACAGCTCATGACGTCGAGCTCCAGCTGTGGGTCGCTGCGACCCTCTACGCAGCCGGCGTAGACATCTACGAAAAGACCTACGGCAAGCTCAACTACGCCACCTCCAAGGCCGTGTACAACCAGTACGCCATGCTCGCCTCCTCATTGCGCGTGCCGCCAGAGATGTGCTCCAAGACGCAAAAAGACTTCTGGGAGTACTGGGACCGGTCACTGACCAGCTTCACCATCTCGGCGCATGCTAAGAATGTCGCCAATGACCTGCTCTTCAATAACAGAGGCCTGCTCTGGGTCCGGGCAAATTTGCCACTGGTGCGTCTCTTCACAGCGGAGTGGCTGCCGCCGAATCTGCGTGACGCCTACGGCCTCAAGACTAGCACGAGTCGCCGCGCCCTGTACAAGGTGTATATGGTGATGATCAAAACGGGGTACCCCATCATGCCTAGGTTTATACGGCACTTTCCGCGCAACTACTACATGAAGGACATGCGGAAGCGTATAAAGGGCATGGACCACATCATCGGTCCTGATATGGTGTAAGCGAGCGGTGCATCGGCTGTGGCCGTGCTGACGGTTGCTGCGAATCCCCAGTAGCCTAATATCGATACCTTGTCATACTTTCTTTTGCGATTCGAGCTCTCTCTTGTCCGAGGAGTGGTTGCCCTTTTTGCTTATTTGCATCTATACGATGTACGGATGTAGGAAACGAAAACACGTAAAGCAGAGGAAGAAACAGAGAAAGAAATCAATAAAACGCAAAGACATCCACCTTTGATTCTGTTTCTCTCAACTGTGCATGGATAGGGATGACCGGATTAAGGTATCGATGCTTGATGGGAAGATAGTTACGGTAGTCAATTGTTGAGTGGGTGCAAGATCGGAGAAAGCCATCGGTTCCTGCATTCAATGTTCGCGTCTCTTGTGTTAGAACAGGACTAGGTACCTTGTCAATGAAACAGTCTGTCAACTGACATGCAGTTGCCTCAATACGTGCCCCCTGTGCTATGCCGTGGTCATTGGCACCGTCATATTGCAGCATCGCTGAGGAGTGGACTTTTGGCTTCGTCCATCCTTCGGGGACTGAAATGCCGTGGCCGTAGATGGGTGTTGGTAGCCCCAGGAGGCGTTCATGCTGAGTCCGCTCGGGGGTCCGTCTGAATAGAGATGGGCGGCATGTGAAGCCTTTCAGGCTGAAGCGGGGTGGACAATGTACTTGTCGGGTGCAGTGCCTGGCGAGCGGAGGAAGAGACAAGGGGAAGGGGAGAACATGCTAGGCGAGCTACTCGGCTGCAAATGCCTCGTTCCCGGATCATGGTGAGCGCTACCGCTGTTTTAAGCTAGGCGTGGACAAGGGGCTTAATCTTACCTTGACCTCAGCATGCGATCTCCCCCATGTACAGTAAAACCTACGTATAGTGATAGGGGTCGGTCAGGGGGGTATCACTGTTACCAAGGTCACGTGTTGGTGATTTATAAGCCAGTCTGTCCCAAAACAGCCCCAAAAAGGGGCGCCAGAGGGGCCACGGACCACTCTCCCATACAAAACCGAGCACAGTTAGTATGATATTGTATGAGAGGGGCTTAATGATACTATACTAAGCAGGGTGCTAGTGATATAGGAGGCAAATTGTACAATCCGGCGACTTGTATCACTGTATAGAAAATATCACTAAACCCTTATATCACTATACGTAGGTTTTAATGTACCCCAATTTACAAGCATGCCCTGATTATCTCCCGTCTCGCGTGCGCAATTCCAAGGTTCAAGTTGTTCCTAGCGCCATTCCTCGCGCGAGTCAGGACATCACCACTGCTGACCCCATCTCTTCCCAACTCATGCAAAAGACGTGATATTTTCAGCTATCCATGTCAGAGGGGAGGGTCAAGTCACCCCTCCCAGTATGTCGGAGGTACAAGCTGCTCGTTCGTGAGTGTATGCGATGCTTTTTTATTCGTGTTCGCGGAAGGAGTGTCTTACTTGATGGTTTTAGATATGCATAGAAAAGGTAATACGATCAACATCATCCCCCCATATGTATCGTATTGATAGCAGCTCCAACAACGACCAGTGCCAGTCGCGAGGAAACCCCAGACAACGCCCGTCTCCGCAACCCGTGTCATTACCCCTCCCCGACCCCGACCAATCATCAGCATTAACATAGACACATCAGAGCCCATGCTCTGTGGGGACCGTCTCGCGTCCACTCCGTGCTCGTCGGCGTTTGATTATCAACCTCCCAATACAGCTGAGATGAGCGTGGTGGTCACTTGCGCGACGGCCGATATGAGCTGTGGATGCCATTAGCTTCTGTTGACGCAGGAACAACTTACTGGTGCAACATCGTTGATGAGTCCTGTTGGTAGACGAACTTCTCCGTCAATAGTGCCTCCGCGTTGGACAGAAGAGTCTTGATGCCGTTGATAGAGTCCGTCGTGAGTCGAGGTCGAGTGTAGGGGACCGCTGGCCGAATTGACGAGGATCTTGGTTTGCTGGGGGGTGTCGCCGCTAAAGACCGTCGACAGGCCGAGCACGGCCGTCTTGATGCCGTTGATAACCTCAGGCTGGAGCAGACCAGGTCAGGGCCTGGACATCCGGAATGATATTGGTGAGGAGAGAGGTGATGTCGGTGTTCAACGGTGCGCGCTCCTCGACTCGTTGAGGCAGTTCAGCTCCCTTCTGCACCGGTGACGGGGTCGCAATCGCAAGCGCAGACAGGAGCACCACCGTGAAGTACTTGAGGAAATACATGTTGGAAAGAAGCGATTGAGGGTTGGCTGAGAGTGCTGGAGCTGCGCTTCGCGTTGGAACTTGGATTGTTTGAGCTAAGAGACCGAGTGCTGAATGCTGGATGAGGTGGGCCAATCGCTACTTATTCTTCATACCTGGTGCGCAGAAAATCCTCTGCATGGGGATTTTATAGCACGTGTAGAGCTACCGAGGGGGCAAACATTTCCAAAAAGCACACTGCCGAGGAAACCATGCTCATCATCGCATAAACGGCTACATGTGAATATAAGCTTAATTGAAGCGCCGTTTCCTAGACAAATCCGAGCGCCAGAAATACTAAACAATCCTGGAATGTGGAGGAGAAGTAGTGCGGGGAAGTAACATCGCAAGATGAGGGTCATGGGGCATTCACTAAGAGCCTGCATGGAGATGAACCGTGATGCATGAAGCGGGCCTGGTGTTCCCCTGCATGGGATTCCGTGCGGGGTGCCAAGTTGGGTATGCGTAGAATGAGTGTTGGAGGCTTCCTTGGCCCTGCGTTTCTGTCAGCGTGACTCGCCAAGAGCATCCTGGCCCGCCTGTCGGCCCGTTGTCTATCGTGACTTTTCGCATGTGGACTATAATAAAACGACCATGAGCGGGTGTCTCTCGACCATGCAAAACCTCGAATCACGAGCACAAGGACTTAGCATGTGCCCATTCTCTAAAATGTGACCCGCACGGTCTTACTAGGTTCCGCTTCCGCTTCGTCTTGGGCTACGATGTGGTGATTTGCCGGGTGATTGACTCCTCACATTGACTCCCTGCTCGTGGATCCCCTGCTGGTTGAACGAGATCGACTTTCATATGCTCTGAAATTCACACGGCGAGCCGAGTCTAAATGGCGGCCATCCGTGTTCGGGTGGACTTGACCGCTGAAATACCTGGTGATCCTCGCCGGTTGCGACTCAAATTTTCCCTGGCCATCGTCAATAACCTCATCTAAGAATATGTGGTCCAATTCATCACTCATTTTTTTCCACCATGAAGTGTTCCGGACCTGCTGTACTCTTACTCTCCTCGTGTGCCCTGGCATTGCATCCTGGGGTTGAAAGGAGAAGTTTGGATGAAGCTTCGATGTCAGCGTTATAGT
Organism: Mytilinidion resinicola; assembly: GCF_010093595.1. Classification (NCBI taxonomy): domain Eukaryota; kingdom Fungi; phylum Ascomycota; class Dothideomycetes; order Mytilinidiales; family Mytilinidiaceae; genus Mytilinidion; species Mytilinidion resinicola. Next base: position 1,129,569 of record NW_022985445.1, on the reverse strand, counting down.
AAGTGACCCAAGTCGGCGGAAGGCAGCGGAAATCTGAATACTAAATACTCACGTTGCTTCATGTTGCCAAAGGTCACGAAGACGGTGTCACTCCCCAACTACGTTCCGACTCGTATCGGAAATGTCGACCCTCCGGCATCCTCTCTGATGATGGCAATCATGACCGGTGTCCCAGCTTAGGTTCTGCTTCAACTTGTCAATCCAGCTGGCCGAGCCTCAATCGCGTCTGAGTTTTCAGCTGGACACACACCTGCATGGTACTGGGGTCTTCCCGAACCAGTCAAAAGCTACATAGTCAGCATCAAAGGCGCATTGGCTACCGGTGGCAATGACTACACCGGATCCGAGACTGCTCCGCTAATTCCAATTGAGACTGGAGATACGACAGGAACTGCTGCCACAGGAACTGCTACCCCAGCAAACGCTCCCAAATCCACAAAGTCACAGGGTGTGGCTGCTGCGACTTCCTCCCCGTTCGCAGCTGGCCTCGGTGGTGCAATGGGTATTCTTGGTTTAGCTATTGCTCTTCAGAGCTACGCTTCTAATTGATAAATATATGTATGGCAGGAGACGTGAAGAGGAGAACGAGAGAAAGCGCAAACTTGAGTCCTTTTCAGTAACTATAATGGCGTATGAGGCAGGGAAAATTATGGTTTGCATGTAATACAAAACCCAGCATCGGAATACTTTAATTCGCAGACCTATCGCGTCGTCATGTGTAAGATAGATCTCGTAATATTTGGCTCGGGGTGACAAATGTAGCTTAGACTTTTACGGACTGGTTTTGATGTCACTGTCCGTCTGTTTACTGGTCTTCTTGAGTATGTATCCTCGTATACCTGGTCTGCTAGGAGCCTTAGGTACGCTTGCGCAAGCGTCACCGGGCCCTTGTGAGATCCTGAAAAGCGATCTACGAGGGCCGAATATTGAAACAAACAAGATTGAACGATAGGAAGGGTAAGCATGGAAGATGTGGGCATTGCTCTTCTCATGCGCGTAAACTTATATATGAAGACATCATGATAGTAAGACGACAAGGGGCGCCATATGACGAGGAGGGAAAGAGGAGCTAGCGAATGGCGGGAATTGTTACTCGGTATCTTTGTAATAGACGACCTCTACGGATGATCTGGAGACTGAGAAACAGGCTTATAGAGGATGATGATGGTGATATGTAGAAGGAGATGAGGTTGGATTTGAGGAAGGCCCGCGCGCTTGGCATCGAAGCTGACCGCTTCTAATTTACGACGACGTTCATCTCGACAACAGCACGCGCTGTAAAGCTTCTCGACGGCTTCATTACATGTCGAATTTGCGCTCACGACTGTCATGCGACTATTAATAAGGTAGCTGCCCGTCATCCCCGTCTGAAGCCCAGGGCAGAATGGCAATAACCTTAAACTTCCCGTCCTTCTGGCACTCTGTCCTAGCCCTCTGTATTATCTTTGCTGCCCAACAATGGCTCGGCCTTTCACCCAATGGAACAGATGATATTCCTGCTCTCGAATCGCCCTCCCCCCGAACTCCGCATGTGTCGAGCTGGAAGAGCTGGTGGCATTCCCACGGACACCTCCATACAAATATGGGCGTTGCTGGCAAGGGACAAGGAGCTGGGACGGCAGCTGGGGACTGGAACATACTATATCATCTCGGAGGTAATGGTCCATGGATTGAGAAGACGGAAGGGGTGGTCGAAGGCGGTGTAGGCCCTCCCAAAGGATGCGTCGTCGAGCAAGTCCATATGGTAGGTCGAGGAGAAGGAATATCGTGCTTATTGCGAGAGTACTGATTGGTTTGCGCAAAGATGTCAAGACACGCAGAGCGTTTTCCAACAACCAAAGCTGGCAATCGTGGGTTTTCTTTTCCTTCGTACCAGCTTTGGTAGATATACGTTTTTGTAAATTTAGCTTACTCTCTGAAGGAATGCTTCGTCTCGTGAAGAAGCTGACGGAATTGAATATCACCTATGTGGATGATTTAGCTTTCCTCAATGATTGGGTCTTCTTCTCGAAGGGTATGTGAGGACAGTGACTAGCTGAATACCCAGCCCGTCTTCACTGCTTTCGCCATTGCGCAATTCCCTCCCCCATGAATTCGTTTTTCACTTGGGGCAGCACACAACCTTCTCCTGAGTACAACCCAACGCTTCTTCAAACCAGGAGTCCTCGTCTTATTCCTCTAGCTACGAAAATCTAATCTAGTTCATAGATCCCGAATCTGAATTCGAGCAGTTGACAACGACTGGCCCTTACTCAGGCTCTCTCGGTGCCTTCACAACCGGCGTGCGACTTCGAACTCGATATCATCACCTTCTACCTCAACGTCTTTCGCACGATAGCAAGACAACCCTATGGGCAAGTGGTTGCCCTCGCGTAATTGACACCGCACAATATTTCAGCGCTGGATTCTTTGGCCTTAATTGGAACACGACATCCTCCATACGCGTCATACCCGAAACGGACGACCTAGGCGCCGACACTTTAACTCCTGGTGATACGTGCAAAGCCTTCAACGACGACAAAGAGCTAGGCCACGACCAAGGCGCAAAGATGATGGCCAAATACCGCTCTACCTACGTCGGGCCCATCCGTGAGCGGTTGCTGAAGCAGAATCCTGCAATCAAGTATCTCGCGGACGACGAAATCTACGCTATGCAAGAGATGTGCGGGTTCGAGATCACTGCGCGAGGGAGCAGTCCGTGGTGCGACGTCTTCACACGAGACGAGTTCATAAGCTTCGAGTATGCTCGTGATATAGTGCACTACTATCGCGGTGGCCCGGGGACGCCTTGGGGACCGGTGATGGGGTGGTTGTGGTTGAATGCAACTATGAATCTGCTGCTCGAGGGATCGAGCGCTGGACCGTTCTTCTTCAATTTGTAAGTCCCACGTGTGCTAATTTTTTGCCACTGCATGAGTTGCTTCGACCCATTTTCGAGATTTGATCAGAAAGTGTTAAAAACAAACTTTGAGTAGCCGACGACGCCGCCGTCTGAGGTGGCCCAGAAAGTTATCAGACTCGTCAAACCAGCCCTATCCTTATCTCTGAAAACGCATCAAGCCACCTCAAACAGCGACAGCCAAGTCTATAGAACACCACTAACACCCCCTCCCAGCGTGCACGATGGCGACATCGCCCCTATGCTCGCCGCCCTCGACCTCCTCCCCGACCCCGCCCACCTCCCAACCACCCACATCACCCACGATCGCTCCTGGAAGAAATCCCAAGTCTCCCCGATGGGCGGACGCACCATCTTCGAGCGGCTCGCCTGCCGCACCGCCAGCGCCCCCACCACACCCGAAATCTTCGTAAGGATTAATGTTAACGACGGCATCGTGCCGCTGCCGGGGTGCAGCCACGGGGTCGGAAGCAGCTGCCCGCTTGCTGATTTCCAGGCGCGAATTGCAGCGAGGGGAGTAGAGCTAGGGGATTTTAGGGAGAAGTGCGGGTTGGGGATGGATGCGCCGGGGAGGATTACTTTTTTGAGGCAGGGACTGGGCGAGGAGAAGGTCAATGAAAGTACGGCTTGATTCTCGCTGTTGGGAATTTGACATCAGAGCTAAGAATTTTTGGAGGTGTTGAGAGCAGTTAGGCGGTGGTGCGCCGGTGTGCACATGGTAAGGTCGGGGAGGTATGATTGGGACGTGTGGGGGCTGAGAATTGGTGGCAGATTCGTCAGAGACTAGCTTGATTCGCGCTCAAGAGAATTTGGCATCGTGCTCAGGGTTTTTGGGATTGTTGAGGTCAGTGAGACGGTGTTGCGCTGGTGTACACATATTAGTGTCTTGTCCCGGGATCAGAGCCGGCCTGATTCATGGTCTCCAGGATTTTACGTCGCGGTGTTGAATTTTAAGGGTGTTAGGGGCCGTCAGATAGTGCTGCCCTGGTATACAAATGTGAGTGTCTTGTCACTGAAGCAGAGCCTGATTCATGGGCTCCAGAATTTGACATCTTGGTCAATTTTTTTTAAGGGTGTCGGGGGCAGTCAGGCGGTGGTGCGCTAGTATATACATATCATTGTCCTGTCACTGAGTGAGAGCCGGCCTGATTTGTGATCTCTAGAATTTGACATCCTGGTCGGATTTATCTGAGGGTGTCGGGGGCAGTCAGACGGTGGTGAACGGATAAGCACGTTTTAGTTCACATTACTGATTTAGAGCTAAGCGCAGTAAGAATAGGTATATTGATGCTTTTTGGTGGTGACTGAATACCAGAGAAAGAATTCCACAACTTTTCAGGTTCTGTTGGGGTCGCAGGGGGAGTCGAGGCCGCAAAGACCCTCGCAGAGGATTTCGGATATAAAGCTGATTTGAAGGGGAAAGAAACATGAGAGAATAAGAGTGCTTTTACCGCCCCATTAGAGCATTCCGGCTGATGGAGAGTTCAAATTGCACGCCTATTGCCTCGCTTTTGGCTTGGGAATAACCGCGGAGGGGACCTGTACGTCTGGAACCTCCATTTTGACACCATTCTTGTCGGTCGCAAATGTTGCGAGAAGCTTTTCGGATGTTTGCATCCCGTGCTTCAGATTCGAAGTCCATTTATTTCCCATGAAGTTTTTCAAACGATTGAGCTCCCAAGCCATGTCATCAGGGGCCATTCCACCACTTTTTAGCATTTCGAAGACCCGAACGAGGCGCTACGCTACCAGGTGAAGATAAGTATCCTTCTTGCCGGCGACTTTTTGCAGCTCTGAGACTACCGTCTGGAGTCCTTCGATGTCCTTGGAGGCTCGGTCAAAGGCCTTTTGCTGCGCTTTGATTTCAGATTCAAGTTTCTTGACGTCCTTCTCCAACTTCTTGGATTCGTCAAGCGATTCTTGCCTGGCGACCTTCAGCTTCTCTATCTTTCCATCCCTTTTGTTGATCTCGTCCGCCAGTTTATCCGTCATCTTTTGCAATTCTTTCTTCCTTCTCTCAATCTCGCGGTTTTTCTCCCGTACATCTCCTTCCAACCGTCTCACGTCTGATTTAGAGTCCTTCTCTTTCAGAGCCTGCTTGTAATCATGCAAGCGGGCGTTGGCACCCTCCAACTTGCGTTCAGTGTCTTCTAAGGCTTTATGCACGTTCGTACTGTCCTTAGCTGCCTGTAAGAGACGTTGTCGATCTATGTTGCCCTTGATAAGGCCTTTGACAACATCTTCAGTGGTCAGATCCAAAGTCGGTCGAGGCTTCCTTATGTAGGATTGGGCACGATCATGAGGGGATGCCGACCGCTTTCTGTTGTAGCTGGCTTGCCTCTGGAGGGTCAGCATTCTGGGTTCGGGTATGCGCATGTCGTCGTCTAGATCTGATTACGGTGTTAGTTCCGTGATACTTTTAGGAGGAATCATGCACTTACAGCGATCCAATCCACTTGGCTCATCCGGTGTCTCGTCCATCGTCTCGCCGTCCACATCGCTAGGCTGGTCGTCGTGTTGATATTCTGAAGACTGAAAATTGGTCCAGGGCATTTGTTCCTCCTCAGTATCATTTGACGATTGGGCATACTTCGAGATTCGACTTTTCAAGGCATTTTCTTCCTCTGATCTGCGCTGGCTTGCATGGCGGTGGTGTTGCCTGGCATCATGCACCCTCCTGATTCCATTTTGGACGGAATCATCGTCCGACTCCTCCACGAATGGAAGTGGTTTCTGGGACGAAGTATTCGGAGATGCCTCGAACAATTGAGTGCCAAGGAAGCCTTTGGAGGAATTCGACCCTGTTTCAGCACTGGGACGCCACTGTCCGGAGCGTCCCCGAGGGGTCATCGAGGCAAAACCGGATGTACCGTACCTTAGACGTAAACTCTCTCTCACGTCCTCACCGATAACTCCTTGTGCCAAACCCATGCTTGAGGGCCTCCTGGACTCCGCAGACCCGGATGCGCCGGCATCAACAGTCGGCATCACCTGAGGTGCCGAGATGTTAGCGGAGACATTTTCATCTTTCGGCTTTTCTTGATCAAACTGTGTACTGTCGCTTGGTACCGTCTGGGGGGTCTCAGAAGGGTAACCGCCCTCAAAATCCTCTTGCTTCACTTCTTCAATTTCGGCATTCCCGCTGTTCTTGTCGTCTGGCATCGTGGTATCCATGCGGTGAATTGGATCGGTTTGCCAGGGAAGATGATAATCACTGTAGATGCTGGGGCGTTTGGCTGGACGGAAGCGACCTCGCGGTGCCTCAGATCGCAGTAAGACGGGACGTAACGCTGGAGAAGAGTGTGGCACGTGAGGCGGCTCAGAGTGCTGCCTGAGCACTGGCGCCGGCCATGACGAATGGCTTGTGGGTACCAACGGCTGCGACTGTGGGGGGTCCTCCGGCAGGGCATCTGGATTACCCATGTGTGCCGACGGTTGACACTGTAGGGGGTCCTCCGGCAGGGTACCTAAGTTGTCGTCCATGTGTACTGACAGGTGCGGTTGTGGGGGATCCTCCGGCAGGATATCCGGGTCTTCCATGGCTAGAATTATGATGGGTGTCACTAGGGTGCTTTATGCTTGAGAGCGGTGAGGTGATAGAAATGACTGGCCGAGGAGATGAGTAATGTAATCTGCACAACTTCGCCTGCCGCCGCTTGAGGTGGCCCAGCAGGGTATTAGGTCGGTCAAAATGATAGATTTGGATGAGGTGAAGAGTCCTGAAAGTGCACCAAGACCCGTCTGACAGCCTCAAAGCAGCGAGAGGAGATTAGCGGTGGAGAAGGTGACTCAGGTGAGTCGTGGGCAGTGGAAGAAGTGAGTGGACGAGAGAAGAAGTTAGATGGAAGAGGAAGGGTGGATGAGACGTGGAAGACTGAAGGAGGAGAGTGGTGTTTGGAGACAGAGGAGTCTCCTCAAATCGAGCCCAGATATAGCTGACGAAGGAAATGATACGAAGCAGTCAGTAGATAGGGAGAACTCCCCTAGACACTAGCTGAAAGGTAGGTGAGTCGTAGAGACCTCGAGGCTCTTCAGTCTCGTAATCATACTTTTGGAACGAAGATCTAGTATGGGCACGTAAATCTACATCTACTTCCGACGATACTACCACATCCTTCAGCTTGCTTCACACCACCGCCCTCAAACTAATCCCCCACCTTAATCGTCATGCGCCGATACGACCTCAACCCGCAGTAATCGGAATAGGCCCCGATATCCCCATCTCACCCCCCTGCTGACACCACACCCCCGTCTCCGGCGCATACGCTATACACGTAAGATAGCTATCCTGATCCGTCCACTCACTATTCGAGGAGATATGCCTACTCCCCTTCATCGTTGCCCTATCCAACCCAGTTAGCAACATCCCTCATATTCCAACATCCACACTCACCTCACTTCCCTCTCCCTCACAACGCTCAAATTGAAGTTATACATCGCCCACTTCGACTCAGCCCCCTCCGTTTTCTTGACCTTGAACTTAACTACACTCCCATCCACTCGCCTCTCGCACACCGTGTACGCCGTCGGCGTGCCGGGCTCCTGGAACGTCGCGGCGCAGGAAGAGGTCGTGTTGTCTGGGAAAGCGAGCGTGAAGGAAAGGGTTGTATTAAAGTTGACGCCCGGGGGCCATTCGCCGCCGGGGAGGCCAGAGTCGTCGCCCATGAAGTGGGCCGTGAAAGCTGAGATATGCCAGATTTCGGACTTGGATGCAGTGTTGGGAGTGGAGCGGGGGTTGATGGGGTTACCAAGTGTAGGCAGGATGAGGAGGGAGGAGAGGAGTGGGTAGAGGAGTTGCATCGTGTGAAGATTCGATCTAACTCGGGCCTTGGGATTCGAGATGGAAAAAAATCAATGAAGCCCACAACGTTGTTAGAGAAGTTTTGACAACACGAATACAATAGATGAAAGGGAAATGAATCAGCGCGATCGCTCTTTATAACCCCTCGACGCGGAATAGGAGGTACAACTCTTCCCCTTCAAGAGCATGCCGATGCCGTGCCATGGTCACTCTCCTGCCACCGTAGAAATAATTTCAGACCTGACGGTTCCACGAAACCCGTTCTTTACGTGGTACAGAGCGGTTTGTGGGACGTGAGGTTGTATCACCAATAGAAGCTTGCTTAGCCGTAACGACGGTAAGCCTACCGACCCAGGGGGGCAGCACGCGGAGCACGATCCTCCCGGCCGGAGCTACCTGCGAGCCTGCCGGCGGTGCCGAGTGCCTTTGGTCATAGTGCAATGTGGGTACGATGATTGGCTTGCCTCTGTTAGCTTAGACGAGATTTTCAGTGAATTTGCCCCGCTCATACCTGAACCGGGGCTCGTCCGACTCGTACGGTGCATGGCTCGATCGGGACAATATACTACACATGCTGTAGGTGGCTTTGAGGGGAGTCTATTGAGGCAAAGCACCAATTGGCTGTATCACATCAGCATCGCATTCATGGAGGAAGTGGTGAACATGTTAGCTGATGTTCGATCAGCTGAGGACCTAGTATGTATCTCGATTCTGCCGTGTCCCTACCTTTACGCCCTCGCCGAAAGTTAACAAACATGCTCTGTAGTACGGCATAGTCGACACCGAGACACTCGCGCCTTCCTGTACTGTAGCATATCCACCTTTAGACCAACCGAATATGTAAAGCGGAATCCTCCAAGCCCATCAAAACACAAGATTGAGAATACCCATGAGGATCACCCAGCCATGCGTTACATCAAGCCCGCCCCTTGACCCTCATCGCGATTTCTAGCAAGCTCGGGAAGTCTAGATCGTTGTAATCTTCAGGCATGTACTCGCCACTGGCAATGCAGTGGACTTTCATCTTGGGGTGGAACTTAAGACCGTTGAGAAGCTTTGGTGTGATGAGGAAATATTGGCTCGTGCGCTCCTGGCACGCAATGTCTACCATGCGCTCATGGACCATGCGTTCGTTGCGAGGGTCCATACCTTGGTTGATCTCGTCGACGACGCGGAAAGGCGATCGGGCCATGTCTTGCAGGGCCATAAGGTAGAAGATCGTCGAAACGGCACGTTCTCCACCAGACTGGCGATGGGAATCTAGAATGGCCAGCTCCTCATTCTCGCTGTTTTCGTTAGTGGAGTTCGAGACTTGGAGTGGAAGTTCACATACCGAAATCTGACTAGGATTTCGATGGCCCACTGATCGAAGTCCTCGTGCTTGTCAATTTGAACCTGACCAGCACATCCAATCTTCTTAAAGTTCCTTGAGAAGCCATCGCTGATTCGCTCGACGAGAGCGTCAACCTGCGGTTCCCATTCCGCCCTGATTTCGGTTATTTCATTCTGTATCTGTTCAAGCTCTGCATTCAGATCACTGAGTTTCGCTTCCGTTATCTCGATTTCCTGAGCACGCTTTTCGTACTCAGCCAGGGCGCGAGGATTTCCATCCGTCATAAGTTCCAGCCTAGTCATCACGGATTCAATCTCCGAGTTGAGCTCCTCCATTGTTTCGATCGCGGAGTGTGTTTCATGAAACTCCGCCTCCTCTACAGTACGATTGTGGTGGACTTGTTCACATTTCCGGGCCAATTTCTTCGCTTTCTCAATAAGATCTTTAGCCTTCGCGGTGATGTCTGCTTCAGCCTGGCGGGTTTCTTCTATCATCTGGAGGACGTGCTTGTTTTCCGCGGCAACCGCCTCGAATTCAGAAGATGCTTCGATATAGAGAATCTCAGCATCCATCAGGGCAACGCAAGCGATGCGCAGATTCTCGATTGCATTCTGTATCCGGTAAGTGCCATATCCATATACACTAACGATGCAAGACTTACAGCGTAGTCAAGCACAAGCTGGCCCTTCTCGAGTTGCAGATCTTGTATCTCGGCTCTGAGTGTTGCGATGCGTTGCCTGAGTTCCGCTCTCTCTGTTTCGATGCGGCTCTTCTCAGCCTCGGCGTCAGCTGCGTTTATGGCTGGTTAGCAAATACCCAAGAACGCACGAGCAGCGTGAGACTAACCTAGCTGATCAGGAACAAGCCTGAAATTGCTTAGGAGTTTCTGTCGTTCGTCTTTCTCCTTTCGGAGTGCTTCCTACGTATGTTTAGTATGTCGAACTGCAAAATACGTTCCGCACATACCGTTTCCTGCATGAGTTTCTTTCTCTCATCGTTCTTAGGCAGCAACCTCTGTCTCAACTCTTCAAAACTATTCCTTTCTGTCTCCGCCTGGATTTCAATCTCGCCAATTTTAGCTTTGATGTCCCTCTCGGCCCCTGCATCAATGGGTTGGTCTGTCCAGTAAGTTGCTTTGTGGATTGGCCGAACCATAATCGACACGGCGTCGGATCCATAATCCTTCCTATGCAGAATCCGAAACGACTTCTGGCCTGCTACCCATGTTTGGATGGGGCTATTGCGGATTTTCTCGAACTGCTCGTTAGTGTCGCGCTGACGCGTGACAGCAGTCCTATGAAGGTTGGCATTTTCGCAGAGCATGGACAGTACAGGCTCAGGGCCCTCAACCAAGTTAATGAGCCAAGCCTCAAGGCCATAGCCGGCCAGGTCGTCGTTGGGGATAGGATGTTCCCATTGACCAATTCCACGAGTTGCCATCCGAATGTTTATATCGTGTAGATTCATCCTGCCAAGTAATTCGTTTTGTAAAGTCGCCATATCTTTCTTGCTTGAGCAAGTGAATGAGCAGAATTCGCCTTTCGAAATCATAGATTCGATGGCATCTGCGTATCGGGGGTCTTTGATACTGCATGTGACGATAGGAGGCCCATATATCTCGCCTTCAAAGTGATTGCCGTTCTCTTGAACCCAAGTCCACGCTTTGGCTGTGTCTGGCGATAAAGTTCTTAGTTTGTTGGTTTGCTGTCCACTTTGCGATTTGAGTTCTTCAAGCTCTTTCTCGAGTTGCTTTTTCCTAGGCCCTAGCTCCGTGACTCGCTGGCGGATTTCTCCTTGCTCCTCTCTTCCTGCTCTGATCGCGTCCTCTAAGTCCTTCTGCAGGCGTTCCTTATCTCGTATCTTCTTATTGAACTCAAGAGCATCAAATGGTGCGGGCTCTTCTTCCAATAGTCCTTTGAGGCGAGTGATGTTCCTTTCGTGAGTGACAATTTTTTTCTTATTTCCGTCATCACTTCTCTTCTCCGCTTCGATCTTGGCTTCGATTTCTTTGATCTTTTCCTCTTTGGCCTGCAGCTTCTGTGTGTATCCATCGGCGGATAATTCTGTCGCCCGAACTGCACTCTTTCGGCTGGCGAGTACGTCCTTGATCTGGTCTCGATAGGCCTGCTTCGCGTTGGTAGCCCTCATGGATGGCCCAGCCTCCCGTTGAAGCCGGATGAGATTCGCCTTGGCCTCTTTCTTGGCCTGCTTCGCCTCTTCGGCTTCAGCTTTTGCCTGGCGGTACTCAATGAATGGTCTCATGGACTTCAATGCGTTTTCCTGTGTAAGAAGAGACTGTCGCTCTTTCAAGCGCTCCACATCCGCTCTCTGCGCGTTCTGTCGGGCCAAGAGACCGTTTAGAGTATCCTGTCTGGTTTTTTGGTCAACCTGACCCCTTTTCTGGGTCTGTCGGAACTCTATAAGCTTCCCATGCATCTTGACAACCTCATCCGAAGCAACAGCTTGCTGTGTCGCCCTCAGCTTTTCCACTGGAGTCATTTGGGCAAATTCGACGACGCGATCTTGCGGAAGAAATTGGCAGAGGTTGTCGATCTGGATTGAAAAGGACCTCGCAAGTTCGACGACTTGCTTTTGCGTGCATGCTCGTCCGTTGAGAAAGAAGTTTCCTTTCTTTTGACCCTCTCTCTTGATCACTGTGCGAATAACAGGATTCTTGCCCTTGGTTTGACGGCCACCTGCTAATTCAATCTCAATCTCAGCTTCGCGAGCACCGTGTTTGATATATTCGACTATGTCCTTTGCCCTTCCAAGATTCTAAATCGAATTAACATCACCGAGCTCATGACCAGTTGCTCTTGTACATACCGATGCGGACCATCCCAGCCCCAAGCAGATCGCACAAACGAGAGTACTCTTGCCCGTTCCATTTGGCCCAATTATCATGTTCAGACTAGGTCCAGGGAGGAATTCCGCAGCCGTGTAAGTGACAAAATTTGTGAGGGTGATTCGCACGATGGAGCCGGGCTGGTGAGGATCAAGGGTGTAGTCTCCGTTGCCGTTGGCTTGGGGCTGGTTACGATAGCTGTCTGGGAGAACAGGGCTTTCAGATTCCTATGCGGGGTTAGCTCTTGGAAAGAACTGAATAATACCGTGACAGCTCTTCTGCCTCTTGTGAACTCAACGTACCTCTGAGAGCGCGTCATCATCAAGCCGTGCACGTTTACTTCCGCCCGAACGCATCGAGGACGAGCTGGCGGCGCTGTCGGACACATTTTCATCCTCGGACTCGTCAGGGTCGCGAGTACGACGCCGCGACGTGGTGAGGCCGGGCATGGTGCACTGCTGGCGTTGGTGATGAGGTTGAGGTGCAGTTCAGGAGGGTTTAGGTGAGGGGGTCCAATGCGATTTCCGCAAGGCATGGAGACGCGTAGAACACGCTAGCACGCTAAGCGTCCAAGGCACGTGACTGATACACTGGTCCCAAATCATCCCCTATCTGACCTCAATCCTCACATTCGATGCAGCTTGACACGTTGATTAGGTGAAATATGTTCTTGTGTGACTACACTACAATGCATCTACTTATTACAGGCACAAATCTACTTGACATCACATGTTTCCCATTCACTTCTTCTCTTTCGGTGCAATCATTAACTCTGGCCGCACGTACTTATCGAAGTCCTCCGAGCTAAGCGCCTTTAGCTCCATCGCGCTTTCTTTCAGCGTCGTGCCCTTCTTGTGGGCATTCTTGGCAACCTTCGAAGCCATATCGTAGCCGATGATGGGGTTGAGGCAAGTGACTAGCATGAGACTGGGGGTTCGTTAGAAAAGGGTTATTTGAGGAGACGACGGGAGTAGTTACCTCTCATGTAGCAGAGCTCCGATCCTTTTCTCGTCGGCCTCCATGTCCGCGACTAGGTTCTTCTCAAAGCTCTGCATACCGTCTGCTAAAAGTCTTGCGCTGTGCAGCAGATTCCTGATCATCACTGGCTTGAAGACGTTGAGCTCGAAATTTCCTTGGGATCCAGCAAACGTAACGGCTGCGTGATTGCCAAACACTTGCGTACATAGCATAGTCATGGACTCGCACTGGGTTGGGTTGACCTTTCCGGGCATGATGGATGAGCCGGGTTCATTCTCTGGCAGTTTCAGCTCTCCAAGACCACATCGAGGCCCAGACCCGAGGAATCGAATGTCTTGAGCGATCTTAAACAGGGACACAGCGAGGGTATTCAGCTGTCCGGACGCTTCCACAATAGCGTCGTGAGCAGCTAGCGCCTCGAACTTGTTTGGTGCCGTCACAAAGTCATGTCCCGTCATTTTGCTGACTTCGGTTGCAATCGCCTCATCGAATCCCTTGAAGGTGTTGAGACCAGTGCCAACAGCGGTACCTCCTTGCGCAAGCATCTTTAGACGTGGGAGCGCCGTCTGGACTCTCTCAACGCCATATTCCAACTGTGTGACATATCCAGAAAACTCCTGGCCCAAAGTCAACGGCGTCGCGTCTTGCAGATGTGTGCGTCCGATCTTAATAATATGTTCGAATTGCTGGCTCTTCTTGTGGAGTGCATCGCGCAGGCTCTTGAGAGCGGGAATAAGCTGCTCCTCGAGTTCAAGAACGGCTGCAATGTGCATAACGGTAGGGAAGGTATCGTTGGAAGATGCAGACATGTTGACGTGGTCGTTTGGATGTACAGGTTTCTTGGAACCCATCTGGCCACCTAGTATCTCAATGGCGCGGTTCGAAATGACTTCGTTGGCGTTCATGTTCGATTGCGTGCCGGAGCCGGTCTGCCAGACGACGAGCGGGAAGTGGTCGACAAGCTTGAGAGAAGCGACCTCCTCAGCAGCTTGTTGGATTGCCTTGCCTATGGTGGGGTCTTGGATATACCTTCAATTAGCCTAGCATCTCCTGACGGTGTTTCCATGCCTACCCAGTCCGAACTTCATATTCACCGTCGCGGCCGCGCCCTTGAGGATTCCAAAGGCCCGAACAATCGGTGGAGGCATGCGGTCCTGGGGCTGGTTGATCTTGAAGTTCTCCAGCGACCGCTCCGTTTGCGCGCCCCAGTACTTGTCGGAGGGCACCTGGACCACCCCAAAGGCGTCCGATTCGGCTCTTGTGGACGAGGCCATTCTGGAGCTGGTTACGAAGGTTCGCGAGGTAGCACAGAAGATGGAGGGATTTGCGGAACAGCGGAGGACAGCGGCTGATGATATTGAAGTCGGTCTGCAAGTTGCCGTCAAGGGTCGTTGCGAGCGGATTAATAGCATAGGTGTGCAGCTAGATCTGGCATGTGGAAGTGGGATAGCTGGGCGGAGGAGCCCCTCGGCAGGCCGGAGCTTTGTTGCAGCGGACCGAAGCATTTCTGTCTCGATTAAGCCAATGCAGAGGGAACTTTGCAAATAGAAGGATTGTGACGCGGGCAGGCGACGTCCGCGAGCGCAGTCTTGATTGTATGCACTGCTGCGATGAAGCCGCTCCCGAACCCTCTCGGGATGCAGCAAAAAAAACACTCGGGCGCGCGGAGAGTCCCGGAGCGGCAAGGCTCTAAGCAGCAATGCGGCTGCGGCTGCCAAGCGCGGCAGGAGGCGTGAGGCTTTCGAGCGTCGAGGCCAATGCTGCGGGCGGGTATGCGCAATTAGATAGGCTAAGAATCTGCTTCACGGTAGATCCCTCTGGCCAGGGCTCGAACACGTTATAATTGCGCGTCTTCAGCGTCTTGGACCACGGAAATGCACTCGTAGGCGGGCGGTGGCGGGCGGTAGCGGACTACACCAGCTCTCTAGCTGCGAGCAATGCACTGAGCATGGCCTCCCTCGCAGATATAAATTGCTCCCTCGCCGCCAGACGCTGTCGACGGCCGCAGTCGTGGAGCATTGCCTGCCTGGCCTCGAAGGTGAGTCTGCAGCCCGATTGTGCGCCCTGAGGCACGCGGCACGGCGACTTGGTGCCATAGTCTTGATGGTGAATGGCCAGCCTGCATCCCTTCGCCTGAGACGGGCGAAACCAAGCGGCCAGAACAGACGCATAGCTCTATCGGAGGTCAGCACCGCCTGGACAACGGGGCCTGACGGTGCTGCAGCTCTGCTGGCGCAGATTGGAGGCCTCTGCAGTGTCGGCACAGTGAGTCGTGCGTTCCCATTCATGCGCGTGTGACTATGTGTGATGTCGCTCGCTCAGCCTTACGCCCCTCTTCCTCGAGCCTCCCTACTTAACCCCATTGTCTGCCCCCAGTCTCATATCTACTCCTCCGCTGCTGCTGGCTGCCAGAACACTGTGCTCGACCGCCCGCAGGCACCACGGACTCCGTCACCGCCGAAGGGAAAGCAGGCGAGTGCGGCCCGGGCCTCGTTGAGACAGTCCCAGAGGTTGCGGGGAGCGACAGCACTCGCCCCGTTCATCAACAAACCGACATTCATTTGGCCAGCGCCTTTCCGGTGAAGCCGCCCGCTCGCTCTGGTTGCCGCCTCCGACGGTGGCCACGCTCGTTACTAACCTCACGACACGAGTCCTACCCCTCGCTCCAACCTCAGTCCACGTTCCCTCGCAGACCTCCCCACCACCCGGAACAGCTCCTTTGCAGCCGTCACCAACGGGCAGCCTTGCTCTCCAGACAGCGAATATGTCGGGCCTCCCGACTCACGATCAGGCGCCTGGCCGTGCTCCGCGTCCCAGCACGACTGCTCCATCTACCTCCGCCGGAGCTGCTCCAGGTCACGAGATGCCAGTCTGGATGACGCCCGAACAGCACCAGCTGCTTCAGCCTCAGTATTCCGGGCGTAGCAACTCGTCTCAGCCGCAGAGGTTCGGTAGACCGACAGCATACGCGCCTCCAGCTCACCCCACTCCGCTGGACTTCTTGGCCATGAGCGGACATCAGCCTCCTTTCCCTCCTCCGAATTTCCCGTATCCTGATAGTTATCGGCCCTCCATGTTCCTGCCGCCCAACTATCCCCAGGCACCGCACAATGACGGTTTCTACCCTTTCGGTCTTCCGCACCCCCAGTATGCTCTTCCTCACTTTGCGCCGTCTCCGTTCATGACACCGGAGCACGACTTATCTCGACCACCAGCCAGCAGAGATGGATATGACCGTGGTAACTCAGCCGGCTCACAGAATGCTCAAAATTGGAACCTGAGAGAGCGAGCTCGTTCAAATAGCCAGAGATCCAACACGGGAACTCCTGACGACCGACGGCACAATGTCAGCGATGAGGCGAGATCGAGATTTTCGTCACACCGATACAGCAATCTCACGAGGCACAGCCGACCTTCTCTTCCACCAGCTACCTCGGAGGAACCTAACTCGCGTGCCGATTCGCGTGAGCTTGCAATGCAACGACGGCGAGAAATGACCAGATTGCGAAGAGACAGCGAAGACCTCGACGCAACTTCCCCACGACAGCGCCATGTCAGCATGGGGGGAGTACCAACGCCGCAATCACAGCGACAAGACCAGTTATCAGGACTAGAATTATTCTCCTCAGACTCTTCAGAGGATAGCCTGGACTTCGACGGCATCCTTAGGCGCGGGATATCTTCACGACGCGAAGAGCTTGAAAGAATGCGACGTGACATCGGACGACTCGATGCAATGCGAGATCGCGACATCGGAGGTCTCGACGCACTGCGCGAACGACGGGGAATCTTGGCTGCACGCCAGAGGGCCGCCGCAGACCCTCCTACTATATCCGAGGCACAGATCAGTAGCTTCAAATCAGGACTGAAGAGGATGGTCCTGAGTGATCTCCCAGAAGGTGCTGACACAGAGTGCGAGATCTGTGTCAAAGAGTACTCCCAGAAGTCGGTCACTGCATGCGAGGACGAGGAGGTTGCAGTTGAGCTGCCCTGCAAGCATGTCTTTGGAGAAGATTGCCTGAACAACTGGTGCAACACTTGCAAGATCGAGAAGAGGTCGATCACCTGCCCCAAATGCCGCAAGGTTTTGGTAGAACCGCCTCCGAGATTCGCTTCCAGAGGGCGATTGCCGATCAGATACGGGGCAAACCCACCACCATCTACTGCGGCAGATTGGATCAGACATCTGGATAACGAGGAGAACAACCACTTGCGGATTGCGTTGCCTCCTCGCACTATCGAGCGCTTGCGAACGAATCTCACCGCGCTTGGTGATGCACCAGTAGGTGTAGTTCGGTTGGAAGGCATGCTTGTTGAGGCGGTTGGTGAAGCGATGGCTCAGGGCCGACGCTAGGGATGCTAGGGCGACCACAACAACACGCAGAACACCTCAATCCAGTCGATTTATGTTGGTGGGCTGTCTAAAGTGTGACGCGGCAAAGAACATCGGGGATGTAGGAACCATCCACTTGTCGGTTGCCAACGAGCAATCAACCCCCAAAGTCAAGTTTTCTATAGACTAACTGCCTCGAGCTTACTCCTGACTCCCCCAGCCCCGACAGACAGAAATGGGCCATTCACTGTACTCCTCGGAATTCCAGGCCTGAAGCATATATGTACACTATACTCCCGGACTCACGGCATATGAAATAGAAGAAAATGCCTTGACATAAGTACGAAGGCAGAGAGGTGACTGCTTGTGACTACTATCTTTGTCTGGCTCTGTTTGAAGGGCTACAAGAATGGTTCAAAAATCTGGACAAAATGGGAGTTCATAAGTCTGAGCATGGGAGGAAATTGCTAGGTCAGCGTTTGTGAAGCATGCGAGGAGCTGTGAACATGCCGTCTTGGCCAGAGTCCTGGAAGCAACTTAAAGTCCTACTGGCAGTGAAAGAAAATTCACACAGAATAGATGCAGTCTTGAGCAGCAATCAATATACTGTCTACTTGAATACTCTATCGACCGGTTTTTGGTGAACTGACAGACAGCATGAGGGCACTAACATTGACGCTCGGGGCGCGCCAGGATCCACTAGGTATTTTTAGGGGCGTGATAAACGACGGCTGCTCGCCTTGCAGTCCGGTCTCGAATCCGTGCATGAGCTTGGCACTCTTCAGCCCTCCTCGCGCGACTCCTCTCCTGTTGCGTTGTCCGCTGCCTCGCTGCTGTCTTTTTGCGTATTCTCGCGTGTTCTGCTCTCCATGATACGCCTTTGTTGAATTCTTGGAAGTCTCTCTGCTGTACTACTCCTATTCATACCCCTGCTGTACCACAGCGTCAGCGATCGCGACCAGGACGGCGCGCAGACTTACTGGGAGGCCTTAGCCGCCCTTTGCTGTGTAGACACCTAATCATAATGCAGCCGTATGGAAATCCTGGCCAGCAAGGAGGTTACCAACGGCCAGGAAGCACAACATCATTTGCAGGACAGCCAGCTCCCCCACCAGCATACGGAGGTAAGGCATCAGCTCTCCTGGGCGTAACTGGCAGACCACCTGCTAACAAGCTATGTAGCGCCTCAAGGCTTCCAGTCCTCGACATCCCCTGCTGTGAATCAGAGTCAGTGGGCTCCTCCCACGCAAAGCCCGCCCCCAATGCAGCAGCAATGGAATCAACCTCCTGCCCGACAGGCGTGGGGTCAGAACCCGCAAGCACCGCAGCAAGCTCCGCACCAGCAACAGCAACAGCCAACTGGAGGCTATAATCCAGGGACGTATGGAACAATGCCAGGGGGTTATACGCAGTCTGCTCAGGGCGTGATTCCAGTAAGCAACCCCATAATGATGAGAGTAGAGTAGATAGCTAACAAGCTATCCACTGCAGCCTCAAAATCAGCCGCAGGGCAACCCCCCTCCACCGCCACCGAAACCTGGCCAATTTCAGGGAGGCATGCAACAGCAGCCACCGCAGCAACAACAGAACACTCAGAACTGGAACCAGCAGCCGGCATACAACATGCAACCACCTGCTCAGAACTTCCAAGCACAAGCCCAGCCTACGCAGTTCAATCAGCAAGGTCAACAGGGTGGATATCCCGGCCAGCAACCACAGCATGGTGGAGTACCAAGCCAGCCTGCTCCACCACATTCCTACAATACAGCCGCCCCTCCTCCGCCTTCTGCTACCCCTGGAGGGTCATATTTCCCACCCTCTGCGAACAGACCAACCTCAATATACGGCTCAACCCCATCAGGGACTTATTCTACTCCCCAGTCTGCGGTCTCTCAAAACCCGCCTCAGACAGTACTGAGCCCAGACGAGCAGCATCCCACTTACATCCCCCCATCTCTCACTGGGCAAGGTGTTCAATCGTATATGCCTGCCAATACGAACCCTCTACCCGGCGTTTACGTACCACCGCCTCCGGATATTCCAGCTTGGAGTCAAGCGCAGCATCTCCCAGGGCAGGGGGGCGGTAAGAAATTCAAATATACGAAGCCGAACCCGCAACCTCAGTTTCAGCCAGGAGTTCCACAGGGCATTCAAGGTGGCGTGGGATTCCAACAGCCTATGCAACAACCAGGGCAGCAATTTCAACCTCAGCAGCCAATGCCGACTCAACAAGGTCAACAAGGCTTCAATCAGCCTGTTCAAAATCAATTCCAACAACCACCACAACAACTCGGCCAGCAGATTCAGTCGCCGCCTCAGCAGCAACAGTTCGGTCAGCAAGTGCAGTCGCCGCCTCAAGGCCAACAATACGGGCATCCCACGCAACAAGGCCAGCTCCAACATAACCCTCAGCAACCCCAGCAGTTTCAACAAAGTGCGATTCAACAGCCTGGGCAACAATTTCCACCACAAGCAGCAAACGCTTGGAACGCACAACAGCAGGGCGTAGGCCAGGGGTATGGGGCCCAGAACGTACCTCAGCAACCGCCAATTCCGGCACCATACGGCAATGTCTCTCAACCAGCCCCCCAGCAGGACTGGCAAACTCAAGGACAGCAGCAAGGTGGGCAAGACCAATCCATCCAAGCCCCGAAGCCTGTTCATGGTCAATTACAGGCACAGGCTACGCAGCACCTTTTCAACGCCCATACTGAGCAGAGCCCTCCTGTCTCCCACAACGATCCTGTTTCGCCGATACACCAGAAGCGAAACAGCGTGTTCGGGTCGGGGCAGGGTGGTGGCGCTCTGGGCCGGACGGACTCGATCAGCTCGATTATGAGCAAGAAGCCGGCGTCGCACAGCAGCAAGACGGGCACGCCAGTACAGAGATGGCCATCGCCACCTGCACCCACTGTTGCGGCTTCTGCATTAGGCATGGGAGGGCCATCTGACTGGGAGCACTTTGGATCTGCAGACGATGAGATTGATGATGAGGAGATATTCGGTGCGAAGGGTAAGGAGGAGCTGCATCATGTGGATAGCGTGGAGCTTCCCACCGCTCCATCCCCTCCGTTAGCGGCCACTGGCTCTGCTGTCAGTGTGGATGAATGGCCGACTCCGCCGGCGCCCGCTCCGCTGAATGTTAACCGTCCTTCATCAGGCTTCCAGCATAACGTTTCAGGTAGTCGCGAGCACTATGATCCCACGCCGCCACCTAAAGCTCCCGATATTCCCTTGCCACATGGCCCGAATATGCATGAGGCACCCGCACAGAAATCGCCGGACACTGCGAGGTCGTCACATCAATGGCCAGCGGTGCAGGAACAACCATTCCGTCAACATATTGAGACTGCTCCTGCGCAAGTCATTGTCATGGATGATGGAGGCTGGGCAGCACCTAATGAGCCGTCTGTAAAGAGACCCGCTTCACCTCCAGCCGCTGTCATTGTCATGGATGACGGGGGTTGGGGCCAGGCTCCGCCTGCGAGATCTCAAGGCACAAAAGAGCCCGAGGGCAGTTTTGTTATGGATGATGGTGGATGGGGTTCTGCTCAAACAGCATCGTCATCCAGAGGACCAGACAGTCAGCATACGGAGCTCCAGGACAAGCTCGCACAAGTTACCGCGGAGAGGGACAGACTCTCTCAGGATAGTGTCAAACTTTCCCAAATCACTGAAGAGAGGAACAAACTAGCCCAGGACAATATCCAACTTGCTCAAGTCACCGCGGAGAGAGATAGACTCGCTCAGGAAAACAGCCGGCTTGCACAAGTTGCCGAAGAGAGGGATAGGCTCGCCCAAGAGAACAGCCGACTTGTTCAAGAGAAAAGCCACGACGAGCATCCCAAGCAAATCCAACCACCTACCGCACGCGACCTCATCTCGGACATCGATCCTTGGTATGCTGGGTCTCTGGAGAGATACATTGCAATGCTTCGCCACGAGGCTGCCGCAATGGATATAGAGGACAAGAAAAAGGTGCTCACGGAGTTCCTCGCTGCGGAATCTCAAATTCGGGGCATTGAGTACTATCGTGCTCCCCCTACACCCTTGGCGCCTCTTCAGTCAGAATCCGGCCTAGTACCTAAACCACTAGAGCGGAAGATGACTATTCCAATTCCGTCAGAGTCGTTCTCCATGGAGCCTGCTCCCGAAGAGTATAGCCCCGGTGGACGACCAATCTTGAGGCGAAAACCTACACTACAATCCAACCCATCCAACGTCTCTACCGAGCAATCTTTCGGCATGCCGTCTAGACCCGAGGAGAGGGCCCCTATCAGGGAGTTCCAGCAGGGTCCACCGTCTCCAATTAAGACCAAGATGGATAGCGCACCTAGGCGAACAGACAGTCCTGGTAATCGAGGCTACCTGCCCTTCAGTATGGCTGGTGGTGGGAGCGAGCCCTCAAACCAGTCAACCACGATGTTGACCCCCACGAGCTCCACCGGGGACGAGTTCAGTAAGGCGATGCAAACTCCCGAGCAGCCTATGGAACCACCACAGCAGCTGCCTCTACTCCAACAGCAACCACAGCCGCAATATAAGCCGTATTCGCCAGGAGAGAACATTGTCTCGTCTGCAACTGCGGCGATTCAGGATCACAGTATTCACCGTCAATCGCTTTCCTACACCGATCACCGTCAATCCATGTCCTTCGGCGTAGCTCCACTGCAAGTTTCACGCAACAAAGGAGACGAGATCTTCTTCAATGAGCCACAGCAGCCAGAGCCAAGTTCTAAACCATCTTCTAGGCCCATAACCTCATCCTCCCATGACGAATCCTTCTCCGACCACGCCATCGACGTCCCCGCCCCACTGAATCTATCAGGGGCTCCTTCCACCACCGCATCTACCCCAGGCCCAACTCCGGCGCCAGTACCCACCTCTTCATCCGGCCTCGCAACCCTCTCCTCCCTCCTCCCCAAATCCCTCTCCCCGCCCTCTTCCCATCCTGCCATCACCAACCTCCAAAACCTCCTCTCCTCCCACCCAGCCGACTTCACCTTCCTCACCTCCCTAACCACCACCTACGAGTCCGCCGCCACAAAACTCCGCGGCACCCTCGACCGCGAGCGTCGCGCGCGCCAGGAGGAAAGCGAGGCCCGCACCGACCAGCTCTTCAACGACAACGAGATCTCGTACGCGGACATCGGCTCGCTGGAGGACGACTTCAAGGCCGAGGAAGCGCGGCGGAAAGCCAAGGAGGACCGCGAGGAGTACGCGCGCTTCGTCGAGGGCGTGTTCGACAAGGGGTACGAGCAGCTGCAGGAGGGCGTGCGCGGGCTCATGGGCGGGCTCGGGGAGTGCGAGAAGCTGCTCGAGACGAGCGTCGCGGGCATCGAGGCGCTGGAAACGAGGGACGTGGCGGCGGCTTCTCCGCCGCCGCCGACGCTGATGGTGATTGAGGTACTGCGGAAGTTCTATGAGGCGGTGGAGCTGCGGCATGAACGGATTACGCAGTTGGTCGCGGAGCGGGATAGGCGATATAAGAAGACGGAGATCACGCCGCTGTATGCGGCGGGGAATATCGCGAAGATGAAGAGTGTGGAGCGGCATTTTGAGAATGCGGAGAGGCAGGCTGTGCTAAGGGCGAAGAGCGAGCGTGCAGATAGGGTTGCGGATTTGGTCAGGGAGATTGAGGAGGCGGTTGTGAGGTCTGTGGGCGCGAATCAGGGCGTCAGGGATGAGATTGTGGCGGTGCTTGGTAAGATCTCGCCCAATGAGGTGCAGGCGGAGAATGGCGTCGCGGTTGTGAGGCTTGCGGATCAGGTGCTTAAGGCGTTGGAGCAGAGTTCGAAGGATCTGATGACGACGTTTAATGAGGTTGAGCTTGTGCTTAACGGGGCGGTTATTGAGGCCGAGATTGCGGCGGCGAAGGCAGAGAATTTGGGGGCTGAGAAGGAGAAGCCCAGGGTGGCTGGGCTGGAGCAAGAATTCAAGGAGGGCGAGGAGCGGCTGAAGGGTGAGCTGGTACGCAGGCTAGGTGTGCTGGAAGAGGATCTTCGGGAGGGAGAGGCCCTTATCAAAGACAGGTTGGCAGGAGCTGGCACACAAGGTGGCACACCGGGGGCTGCGCCGCCGTCCAACGAAGAGGCGGTAAAGGCTGCTAGGCTTAAGGCAGCGCTTGAGGAGGCCAAGAGGAGGAATGGGCACTGAGTATCTGTTGCTAATACCGTTTGGATTTCGGGTTGGGTTAGTGCGTTGAAGCGTTCTGGGGGCGTACTGGGATATGTCATTTGCGCGGTCTGATTTCGAATGTGGAGACCTTTACATCCTGCGTATTCATTAATCGATAGGCAAGAGTGCCTCCCATATTTCTACCGATACCTCAAACTTGAAGGGTGACTTGATGTGAATTGAAGGGCTGCGGAGCACCACGCTGGTGGTCTGGTTTCGAGTGTCTAAACTTTGACATCCGAGAAGTTTACGGGCAGATAGGCGTGAAGGGCCACAGAGGCGCTACTGCCCTCGTAGTATTAGAGAACAAGAGGTGTAATATAGGAGGCGTAGGAGTTTTCCTGGTTCCACGGGATGTTAATAGACGAGGGTCCAATCTCGAGTTTGCAAGTGTTTACATTCTTGTTTTTTATAGAGTTGGTTAGGCGTGAGGGTCTATAAAGGTGTTCGTGACCGCGCACAGAGGAGGAAGAAGTTGAATGATTTAGGAGGAGTAGAAAATTACTCTTCCCGTTGCACAGTCTTAGATAAGGTTCTGGTTTCAAGGGTGCAAAACTTTTACATCCTATTTTTTTTTTCAAGAGCGAAAGGGTGTGAGGGTCTACAGGCGTGTTACTGCGCTCGTAGGCGTAAGGAAGAGGTAGGACGATTTAGAGGATATAGGAAACGGCGGCATTTAGGGTGGAACTGTGGGGACTTTTAACGGAAGCGAAATGCAAAGGTAACTACGAGTAGGCCTAGAGAAAGAGCGAAAGTGTCGACGTTACGGGTGCTTTATTAGGCGGAAAAGGGGCTATAATTAGGAACACAAGGGGCGGAAAGGGGGCCCTAACGTGAAGGTCTAGAGACGAAAAGGTCCAAAGAAGGAGCGAAAGAGGATACGTTATAGGCTATTAATTAGGCACTTTTCACCCCAAGATAGGAGAGTTTAAGGGTTTAAGATTAGGCGGTAAAGGGGCCTCTGGGGAGGTAAAACTGGCAGGTGGAGTCACGCATGAGGAGCAACATGATCAAGAAAGAGAAAGTCTATTATTACAAGAAGTTTTGGCCGCCTTGGCCGCTTCCGCCGTATTAAAGGCCCGTAGGCCCACATTTTCGTTCCCATTAATCACCAAAGTAGGCCCCCACGGCCTCTCTGGCCCCCCAGCCACCCCCTAAGCCTCCCTTTCCCCGGCCCACAGTTCCCCCAACCCCTCCCCCTTCTTCCCCTTCTTCCCCCACTTCTTCCGCCTCTCCCCCAGGCTCTTCCACGCCGCGTCCTCTGCCTCGCCACCCGCGAGGGGCGACGGCGCCCGGTTCACTGCCCCCGCCGCCCCCGGAGCGCCAGCGGTCGCCTGGGCCGTCAAAGACGACCCAATCGACGTAGCGTCCGGTGGCGGCGATGCCACGACGGGTCGGTACCGTGAAGCTAAGCCTATGTTAGAACGTTCAGATGGAGCGATAGACGGGGCATAGCCACCGCCGTTTTGTGAAGAAAAGCCAAGGAAAGGGGATGTGAATCCGCTGTCAAGTGATACGTTACCTGTTTGCGGGGCTCGAGGCTGCGGATTAGGGGTAGAGGTTGTGCGGTTTGGCCCGTACGGGCGCGCCGCGGAGACGTTAGAAGCAACCGACTGCGGGCGCAGTTGGTTCGGGTTTTGAGCGCGATTTGGAGCCAAGAATCCATTCGTCTGGAATGCGTACGGATTTGCGGGCTGTGGCTGGCCTCCTAGGTTCATTTGTCCCATTTGGCCTACCAAAGCAGCCTGCTGTTGCTGTTGCATCAGCATCTGCTGTGCCATCATGAACGCCATTTGGAACTCTGCGCCGCCGCCGGGCTGCCCTCCCATTGGCATCTGAGGCATCATAGGGAACGGCTGTTGTGGCTGGAATTGTTGTGGCTGGAATTGCTGTTGCTGGAATTGCTGCTGCTGAGATCCCCACGGTGGCTGCATCATTGACGACATGGTCTGCGTACGGGGCATCTGTTGGTGGAGAGTGTCGCCATACCCAAAGTGCTTATGTCCAGGGCTTCCTCGCCGAATGGCCTTGGCTCGCTCCTCGGCCTGGATCACATCCATGTAGCTCATGTTGGTGCTTCCCCCGTAAGCAGAAGGCGGACCTGTTGACGAACGCGGGCCTGGTAGAGGATTGCCCCCGCCAAGGTGGAATGACTGACGGTCTGTGGGAATTTCGACGCGGAAAGGGTCTAAAGGCAGGTTTCGAGCAAAGACTGGTACGCTAGATCGAGCTTGTCCGTTGCCCAAGGCACCAGCAGAAGCTGGGCGCTCTGCGATGCCGGTGTATGAAGGTGTGTAGTTTGCTGGTTGGGTCGGCGGGCGACCTTGTGAAGGAAATCCATGAGCTTTGAGGATTCCGAGAGGCATATCGGCGTTCTCGTCCCAGTCGTCATGGAGGGACATGTGTGCAGGGAAACCCGAAGAAGGAATTGTGCCAGCCTGGCTCGCTGGGCGCGCGCTATCGTTGCCAACAGTGCGTCTCATAACCTCACGACTTGCCGCAAGCTGTGCTTCTTGTCTACGGCGCAGTTCTCGTTGGGCCTGATGGCGTTCTTCCTCATCTTCATCTTCGTACTCGTTCTCCTCCTCACTGCTGTCGTCTTGAGGGGGGGGCCTGGAATTCGCGAGCTTCTGCTCCCTCCGAAAGTCTTCAGCTCGCATGACGCGCCTAGGAGGCTCGCTTTCCGCAAATCGTCGGGCTGCGTTGACGGAGGATATGGTTGCTGCGTCAAACAAGGGCGTGTCTTCATCATCGGTGCCGACGGCAGGTGAAGAGTTCAGAGGAACAGACTCCATTCGGGCACCGTCGACAAGCGAATGGCCCTGTGCACGCGGTGTTGCGTTGTTCGAGGCGGACCGAGATGAAGAAGGCGTCTGCAGTGTGTTCGAGGAAGAAGCGGATGTGGAGATGGCTTGGCGCGGAGTGAGCGACGTGGAGAGCGGCTGTCGGGTAGCTGCGGACGTTGAAAGTGGTTCACGCAGCGGTTCGCGGGCAGTGGCTGAGGCTGCGGGCATTGGGGCTTTACCCTTTCCTTTTGAGAAATGGTTTGTTGAGCCTACCGCGTTGTATTTGGCACCTCCGCGGTTAGACATTCCCCCGTAGAGAGTCTCGGTGGTGTCTGGCTCGCTAGCCGCAGCGGCCTGCTGAGATGGCGATGGCGTCCTTAAATGTGCGTGCGGAGGTACAGGAGGCGGGGACATCTCCGAATCGGTGGGAGAAAGGATGAGTCGCTCGGCAGAGTCCCTACTATCCCAAGACGTTGGAGCAGGGTCGACGTGGAGAGATCTCTCCACATTCACAGGCTCCTGCTGAAATCGTTGTCTGCCAGCGAGCAGGGATCGGCCGGGCGTAGTAAGAGTCGACTCGTGTGCGGCAGATCTGGCATTGCTCTATTCACACATTAGCTTCCGTAATTATCCATCGCGCCAGGGTTGGGATGGAATGACGTCTACACTTACAGATTTCGGCTGCGACTCTAACGATTCAAACATGTTATCAAACTCGCTCGAAAAGCTGCTGGCCGAGGGTGGCAGACTGGCCTCAACACGCGGAGCAATAGCTGTACTAGCATAGCTCGACTGCGTCTGAGATCTCTCGCGGAACTGAGCGGTTGGGCGCTCTATGTTGCTGGACTTCGGAGGAACTTGAGGACCGCCTTGGCCTCCCCAAGTATGTGATGACCGTAGTGCAGAATGATTGGGCGATGTATGTGGGTGAGTGTTGGCGAACATGTTGTCGTCGTCTGCGGAGGGAAGTGTTGAGCTGGAGCTATGCCGAGCTGACTGTGAAGAGGTGTCGTACACGCGCGAAAGCGCGGAGTTGGCGGCACTACTTCCGTTGCTACCCCTGCGTCAGTTTTAGTAGAAAGACATAGAAAGGGACATTGTCTGGCGTACCTCTGTCCACCGGGAGATTCATCCTCGAAGGAATGCTGTCGACGATTCGCGGAGCCGGGAGGCTTATTGCCGCCACCGCTGAATCTGCTGAAGAGTCCCTTTTTCTGTTGTGCCTTCTCTTGCTCTGCTGCTCTAGCTGCAGCTTGAGCCTCAACCTCTGCTCGATCTAATGTGCGGAACGTTCCATGAGACGAGGCACCGGCGTCGGTGCTTGCCTCCAACTCGTTTCCGGTGGACTTCCGACGCAGGAAACTAGTGACCGGCATGATGTGGTGTGGTGTAATTGAATGCAACGCTTTTCCCACGCTAACTTATGCACCGCTGACAAGAGGAAATGCCCAGTAAGGAATTATCCAATGCTCATGACAACCAAAGGGAAAGGATCATGAGGAGATTGATTTGGGTCCAGGTCGGCACATATGCGAGCAAGCGAATGAAGGGAGCTTTTGGTCGTGATCTCGTAAGACGTCAGGATTGAAGGAGAGGATTTAGCGGAGTCGTGAAGTCTCTGCGGCAGCGCGGAATTGTGTTAGCGTCGTATTTTGACGGTGTGTCCGAGAGCAATTGAAGAAGAATCCAGAGATCTGAGGGTCGATTGAAAGCAGGGGCAGCTGTGACGCGAAGTTGTTGTCGCGCGCTGGCTGGATGACGGATCGCTGAGGTCTCGAAAGAGATCTCGCTGAACCGCAGATCGCTAGCGGGCACGCTGAGAGAGGTTGGACAGTGCTGCAGGAAGCAGCGCCTGAAGAGCAGCGGCTGGAGATGTCGGTGGTGTGGCGGTTGTAGGGGGGTGGAGGTCGTCGAGGGCGAGGTGTTGTTGTGGAGTTTTTTTGTCGGACGACGGGCGGCCAAAGCTCTCGGCGCGGTCAGGAGAAACAAGCTACACTCACCAAAGTCGAAGAAAGCCGACACGGTCTTGGAGAGGAACGAGGGAAACCTGCTCGGAGAGACAGAAGGGCAGAGCTGGTGCAATGGGCGACGTCGACGAAGGGTCTCGGCCGGGACGACGGTGTTTAGGTTTGGAGCGGGTCGGCGAGCAATGACGCCGCCTGGTAGATCGCAGGCTTGGTAGAAAAAGGGTATTACAACAATGTACTGTGAGAATGGCTATAGGTGGTGTGTCTGCCCAGGACGGGGCTTTTTGCAGGAGCACGCAGTATAACGGCTGCACCGAAATGCTTAGGGTTAGGAGGCGATCGATGGTTGAGCCTGCCACCACGGATGCGGCTGCATTCGACCAGGAGCAGGCACGGGTCGAGGCTTCTGCAGCAGTCAGCGTCCGGGCCTCACAGCCGTCTCCAGCCTCCAATGTCTTGCACCGCCGGCTGGGAGCAGCATTAGCTTGCTGAGAGCGATGACTGCGTTTTCCAGCGCAGCATTCGCGGGGAGCGCTGGACACGCTGTCTCCTCAAAACACATGCCTCGAGAAGCCGCACGGGGAGCTCGAGCTCCCGCACCACCGTCTGTGTCTACATATGCACCATGCCAGGACGCCGCCGCCCTGGCGTCCGTCGGCGTCGAGCTGGGACTCCACGGTGGGCTCTCGATTGGCTGGCAGCTCGAGAATTGCAGACAGGGGCGCCCAAAAGAAGTGTGGGACAGGGGCGCATCGCTGGCTTTGGCCCCTCCGCTGCCGCCACACGCAGACGCCACGCTGGGCCGTCATGATGCGATCCATTTGGTGTTGTTCCTCATCCACGGCAGCCCGCAGCCCGCAGCCCGCAGCCGACGTCGTCGTCGTCGTCGTACCCCTCCGCATCCCCAGACGGCAGACGACGCACATCGCACGCAGGACAGCATACCACCATGGCGACGACGAAGCTGTCCGAACGCGCCCTCACAGGCTTCGCGAAAGGCCGCCTGTACGACCAGTATCGGCCCTCCTATCCAGCCAAGGCCGTGACTAAGCTCCTGGCTGCGGCAGGAGTGGGCGGCGTCCGCGATGCTCGCATTGTGGACCTGGCCTCTGGGACTGGCAAATTCACGGAGCTGCTCGCTGCCCGCGAAGAGGGGTTCGAAATCCTGGCCGTTGAGCCTCATGCAGGTATGCGGAGCGAATTGGAGAGGAAGAACCTCCGCCGCGTCGACAGCCGTGACGGGTCCGCGACCGCCATACCCGCAGCGGACGGGACAATCGATGCTGTGTTTGCCGCCCAGGTATGTACATATCCATTTGCTTCCATCCTCTTTCTTTCTTAGCTGTCTGCTTTGGACATTTTCTTTCCGGCAGGTGGCCTGGCCAGCCGTGCGATCCCGATCCCGTTCCTGGGTAGACGCAAACCCCTCCCTTCGGCATGCAGCATACCTCGCACTGCAGCAAGATTACGCCGCTCCATCGTGCCTCTTCAATATCCAGTCGTTCTTCCTCCGATACTTTAACTCTGCACTGCAACCCCTCGTTTCATTGCTCTCCGGCCGCGTCATCCCTTCCCAACTTCTCTCGTAATCTTCTCCGCGCTTTGTGTTCGGTTTAGCCCAACATGTTCCATCTTTCTTGAAAACCCATGCAGCTACAGATCGTCCGGCATAGATCTTGCGTACCTGCGGCTTCAATATTGGGATCTCCGGGGCAGCGTCATTGCTGACACGAATATACCTGCAGGCCTTTCATTGGTTCGCCAACCAGGAATCCTTGCGCGAAATCCATCGAGTCTTGAAACCGGGTGGAGTGCTTGGGATGATATGGAACATTGAAGACTGTCAGTAAAGCCGAACAGTAGCCTCGTGTTTTCGTGGGGATCATGACGCGACCCCTGAGTTTGCCAGCCTCAACCACCGCTGACTTTACTATGTCGATTCCTACGGCACGTCTGATAATGTTTACCCCTATTCAGATAACCAAACCAAGTCCGCAGCCATGACTACGACCTGGGAAAGCAAACTGCACGACCTGACGTGGACATTCGACGACAATGAGCCTCGATTCCGGCATGAAAAGTGGAAGCAGGTGTTCGACAATCAAGTCAAGTCAACACCTTTGACGATCTTGACGTCGGCAAACCCCCTATTTTCCTTGCCCCTGGGCGAGGACGAGGTCAAGTTCACGACTTGGCTGTCTAAGGAATCGCTGTGGAGTCGCTACAGCACTCTGAGCCATATCGCTGTTCTCGAAGGAGAAGAGCTCGAGGTCAGTATTTAACATTTTCTTTCCTCGTGATGAGTTCTTCGGTTTTCCATGGATAAGTTTTCTCCGTGGACTGATCAGACCCTGGGAAACCTGGACTAATCTGCCGTGGCCATCATAATGTTCTGAAATGGAGATACCCGAGTAAACTGCTGGTTGGCAGCCCACCAAAGGGGCAAATTCGTCCATGGACCGGGACCATCCTTGGAATAGGGCAATACCCGCAGTAGGATGAGATGAAAAGATTTCAGAGAGCTTTGAAAGGAGACTGAAAGAACGAAGAGCAGAAAGAGATAGATTACCCTGGACATCGACGAGCTTGTAAAAGAAAAGACCTGAAGAGAAGAAAAAATACGTTGCGTCTTGAAGGTTACGAGATGAAATGGAGGTGCTGATGCCAGGACCTCAATATCTTCGCAAGATGAGTGCACAATCACTCTATCTATCCAAGCAACTCCGCCTATACCAATTGTTTCGCAATCTACGTCCCCGGGTTGGCGCCAACTTCTGTTGTTATTCCAACTGAGCAGAATCAGCTTCAGTCTCCTTGCCATGAAGACTAGAGCTTTGGCCGCTCTCTTGGGGCGTCATTTCATCTCCTAATCTATTTCCCTGACGATCGTCAGAGCCAATATAGAAGCGGGCGAGTTGTAGCTGGGCCGTGGCGTGTGGCAGGAGCTAAGTTATCCTAGAGGGTGCGTCGAGTGTAGGTACAGAGCGCGCCGGCTACGGCTCGTCCCAGTCGTTGTGTTCATTGGCCTACCTTCGTTCATGGAGAGTGCTGCTCTGCAGACGAGTTCTACATGCCTAGGGGCCGTGTGACGAGGTTGGTGTGATGTGTTGTTGTGTTGGGAAAGAGGAAGAGGAAGATGAAGACCGCCGCCGACCGCATCTTGTCTAAACGCCGCTTTGCCAATACTAGGAGGAGACCTATCTGCTGCTGGTTAATTGAGCTTGGTTAGTTCAATTTGATCTATCAGGCGGCCCTGCAGGTACGGCAATGCACGTTGTAGTAGCTTGCGGGGTCCGATGTAGGATGAGCTGGCTGAGAAGCTCTTGGGGGCAGGACGTGCCTTGTCGACCACAGCAACGCTGAGGCAAAGAGGTATTTGGTCTGTCCAAGCATCTCCCAAGAGTGCTGAACTTGAAGAGGTACTAGCAGCCATGATGCTCCCGCACACTCGAGTCGCTGGTGTTGTGTTGTCAAGAGCGCTCGGCGGAGAGTCTTCGGCCGGTGCCAGCGCAGCCAGCCACGCTGTGGGAGTCATTCTCACGCCATGCTGGCCATGCCTCTTCTCGAGAGCCATCGGAGATGTGGTGCACGTCATGAGGATGTCGCCGAAGTCACTGCTCGATGCGTTGTTCGTTGACGCGCTTGCTTGGGTGTTGAACATCTCGCTCTTGGTACCCGCCGAGGACAAAGCTGCACGCATTCCGGAACGGACCTGGACTGTCAGTGAATCTAGAATATCGCCAGCCCATGACGCCGCCGCATCGTCTTCGTCATGCGTTGTTGTTGTTCAATGCGTTGCTCGAAGTTGTGCTGACGATGGTGTTGTGCAGAAAACGAAGCGGACCTTTACCGAGATCGTCAACGGGGAAGATGTCGAGGCCAACGAGAAAGGGGAGATCCCCATCCACGGGGTCACTTACATGGCTTGGACGAGCAAAATACCGGAGTAAGAGCAAAACATGGGTTTGTATTCAAGAGCTATCTAGCCAATTATGTACATTCACTTCAAAGGGGTAGGACTTTGCCATCCGTCCCAAGGAGGTCATTCAGAGCTCAGCAAAACCCCAACGACTTAATATCGACAACAAACAACTATCTTATTAACTAGTGAACATCCTCAGCGTCTCTGCCCCTGCCACCCATTACGTCCAACCGCTTGAAAAAAGGGGAAAGGGAAAGTATCTAAGTAAAAGTCGGCTTTCTCTCCAAGGAGCTCTATTGACCGCCATTGACAATTTAACTCCGAAACCAACACCCAAACTCAAAGACAATGTGATTTCCTGCAATGTAAAGGCAGGCGATTCCTCCGAAGGAGCTTCATTGCTTGCATTGACGAAACATGAACGCCTAAAACCGACGTAGAACGCCCATAATCCAGTAAATCAGGTAATCTCCTTGACTCTCGATATGCTTGCTAGAACCGCAAATGTAGGTTTAACATGGCCTCTGGGCGTTCACTCATCATTCAACAGAGCTTCAACAGTCCGTTGGGTTTACATCTCAAGCAACCATTTGGGTGTCTATGTTGTTCGAAAGGGGAAAGAGTGTAAGAGCTCGGTAGTGTGTTTGTGATGAGTGGGCATGTAGAGTGGTATGTGTAAGAAGTGGGTAGCGGTAAAGGGGAATTCAGTGTATAGGAGAAGTGGACAGTGGTGACCCAGGTTGTAGGGATGCAACTCAATTCCCTTGTAAGTCCAGTCATAGTGACTCCAATAAAGCCGCAAGATGGCAATTGGTACCCTAGCCGAAGCGTCACCGCATACGCTCAGTTTTCGGTTGCCGAAGGACATCGTGTACAGCCGAATGGTGCTGACGTGGTATAGGGGTGAGATACAGCCGGTGCCCTCAAACCCCAAGCTGCTCCCAGAACTTCGGAGCCTCGACGAACATGATGTACCGGAGTCTGGCTTCGTGCTCCGCCTTGTACTGGCAGAGCTCTTCTTCTTCCCGCACATTGGCCTGATATATCTCCTTACGAGCTTCAAAAGCAAGGACGTTACGGTGCGATTGATCCATCATCACGATCTGGGTCTGCCACTGGAGCTTCCACATACTCTGGCGCTGCGCTGTCTCAGCATCCCAAACTCCTACCGAGAGTCAGTATCAAAGCACGTCTGGCACGGTTGTGTAGGTTGACTTACGAGTAGGTGTCAAGATCTTGGAGACCATTTGCTTCCACGACAGCGGTGGGGGCGTGTCGTCGATGCCCCAATCTGGCTTCACGCGCATGTACACCTCGATGACTTTGTCTACGAGCTCCGAGCCCATTACCATACCATCCTCGTCGTACTCGTACTCGATGTGAGGCATCTTGAGCTTGGATCTCGCAATGACAGGGGGACGAGCTGGTTCGAGCACCCAGCTCTCAGGGGAAAGACTTGGCGCTACGTGTGGCTGGGCTCCTCGAGATACCGCTGGTGGCTCTCGTGGCCTGTGTGGTGCGTTCTTCATGAGAGCTTCTCCACTTGCTCGGAGTCCGAGACTCAAGAGGCTGAGCTTCTGCTCTCCATGGCCACCGTTGTCGGTTTGGTTCCTCTGGGCAGGCTTTGAGGTAGTGGCGGAGGGGCCTGAGGAGATACCATGGCGTCTTGAGTCGGGAGCAGGATGAGGATTTGAAGGAGTAAGTGGTGTACTCAAGGTAGGAGTTGGGGCTTTTGCGCCATGCTCTGCTTGATCTTCTGCGACATCGAGCTGCTCGTCCTCTTGAGCAGCCTTCTTCTTTTCCTGAGCGGTAAGTCTGCCGCCATGCTCTACGTGATTCTCTGCGACTTCAAGATGGCTGATGTGCTTCTTGGTAGCCTTGTTCTGAGCAGTGCCTTCGCCGTTATAGTCTGCTCGGTCTTTCGCGGCTTCAAGGCGAATGATGCCCTTCGCTGAGGCTCTATTATTCCGAGCTGTGTCTTTGCCATCACGCTCTGTCTGGTATCGCGCGATCTTACAGCATTTGTCCTTGTTCTGGGCGAAGTTCCTCTTCTGATCAATGTCCTTGCTTTCACGCTCTGCTTGGCCTCCTGCAGCTTCGAAGCTGTCGGTGTCCTTCTGGATATGCTTGTGGGTAGGGGGTGTGAATGGAGAGACTGGATGCTGCGCATTGTCTTCAGTGGGTTCGACGTGGCCGACGTCCTGGGCAGGCTCCTGAGCAGTGGGCAGCTTCTTCTGGATCTTGGGTATAGCCTAGTGAAGGTCAGTGCTTGTCGTTGAATCAATATTGCTTGAGGCCTAAGCTAACCTCCGTAGCCTTCTGATTTGGGTCCTTCTTCCAGGCATCGAGCTGCCCCCGAAGCCTCTCAACGACAGCAGGGATGCCGGCTTGAGTCGATGGGGATGTAGCTTCAACGTCGAACGTTTCGAGCTTCAGCGAACTGCAGCCCTTCTCCGCAAACCCCGGCGCCAGGCACGGAACCCGGCGAGCCTTCTCAACAAGCGTGACACCCCGCAGCATTCTGCCCTCCTCCACCAGCGTCTCAGCACCGTCAAAAGCTTTGGCCGCTTTGAAGAGCTGCATACTGCTGTCGGTGAGATGGGCGGGGTATAGATTGCGGAGGTGGGTGATCGCGAAAGGCAGACGTAGATCTGGAGAGGAAGGCCGTCGCGCTGCCGTCGCGCTGCCGTCGCGCTGCCGGCGCGGTGGCTGGCAGATTCGCCTCCTCGACGAGTGAATGGGCTCAACACCAGCAGCTGAGGGCGTGGCCTGTGAATCAGGGCCACGTACCTGACGATCCCAACTATGCTCGTCTCGACGTAGATAAGCTGATCGGACCCTCAATTGAAGGGCTAGACACTCGCTCCCTGCGGACATGGTCACCCTATCGAGCCACCCCGGACCCGACTGAACGTCACTGACTGTCTCTGCCTGTCCGCGTACCTGCAGACTGCGAACTGGTGGGGCGATATGATGAGCAGGATACCCCCTATTGGGCTAGCACCCCCGTTCCTCCCCATGTTTCGGCGCCACCTGGGGATCATGGCCACTCAGGGGCCGCTCTTGATCGCAATGATACCAACAGTTTCAGGAGTGGGTCACGCAATCGTTGGGGGAACTGCTGCAAAATCTTCTATAAAGCCCCATTGTCCCCCGCCCTTCGTCCCTCAGCAGCCAAAGCCCATACACCACCACAGACACCCTCTTCCGCGCAATCTTCCGCTTCTTCCAACAATCTCTGTCCGCTTTCGGTCCTCTTTCTCGCAACCCCCCCAAAACAACCACCACTTCCAGCGCTTCTTCCAACAAAAGCCCCAAAACCACCACCATGCCTACCCCTTCTGCCGACAGAATCGCCGAGATCGTGGCCGGCTTCCGCCCTCGTGCCCGCGCCCCGTCGCCCCGCACCCTCCGCCGCCAGGTAGCACGCACCGCCCGCATTGAGGCCGTGCTGGAGGAGAGACGGCGCGGAGGCCACCTCCAACAGTGGCACATCGACTGGGCCCCCTGCGGCCACGAAGGGCACCGTTGTGTGGTCCGAATGGACCACTATTGCCGCAATGCGGCGGGAGAGTACGAGTTTCGGGGGTCGGTGGCAGTGATGCGCTGCCTGCACTGTATGTTACTTCTTCTCCCATTATGGGCCTCTTACTAGTTGCTTCTGGTACTAATGTGAGCAAAAGGCACGGCGTGGGAGCTCGGTCTGCCCTGGGAGGAGGCCGCCTGGGCGATACAACATTCGGAAGATTGGCGCGCGGCGTGGCTCCTCATGCTGCCCTGGGGAGTTGTTGTGCCGCTGTGGGGGTTCCAGTGAGGGGTGAAGAGTAAGTTCTTCTTCCATTTCCAACCAGTCCAAATTGCAACTTGGGCTCTTGCTAATTTCCATCCGCTCACAGAGTCCGGAGTGGCTGCCGGCGGCGTCTGGCTGTGGTGTCCGGAGCATGTGTGTGTGCGCCCGATTTGCGGTGTCTGTCCGTTGTGTAAGTCTTTCACCCTCCCAATTGCAACCTTTTTTCCAATGCTAATACCCCTTCTGTAGTTCGTCCTGGGGCCCGTCGCCGCCTTTTCGACCCGGCTTTTTCGCCGCCCAATTCGCGCTGTCTGCTGTTTTCAAAAAGTCTTTGTTTTGATTTGCGGGGTGGTGTCCGGGAGTTGATTTTTTAGACTTGTTTTTGTTTGTTTTTTGTTTGTGTTGTGCTCGGAGCCCTGATTTGGGCCGTAATGAAGACCGTCTTCTCCGCCGCTCATCTGCCTGAAGCCTCTCCAGCATGCTTTTTAACTAAATCAATGTGAATGTGACTGATATCTAAACCTGCTTTTTGAGACTAAAGCTTTGTCTGGCGGCTGACGCTGTCGGGAGTACCCTCGTTGGGCGAGAAGAGTTGAGGAGGATGTCACGTTCGGCGAAGCGTATTTCTGGCCGCTGGTTTTGAGGATGTAACTATACCTTCGGAGGCCTCCTTGGCGATTTAGAAATGAATAGACTTCGATGTTATTTCCCGCGATTGCGATTCAGACGATTGAGAATAGCATTCCTAGGGTGGTATTACATAGGGTGAAGCATGTCTTGGGGTTGCAAGATCAATGAATTAAGGATGTCAAAGTTCGAACACCGTGATTCGCAACCCCAACTTTGATACGTCGTCTACACCTTGAGATTTCCTCCTGCTTCGAATTAAGCAGCGAGATGAATTGCAGCTGGGGCAGTGTTCACATACGCGAAGCACGTCATGGGGGTGCGGAATCAACGAATCAAGGATGTTACAGCCGGAGGGCTGTAAATCAGACGCCTAACTTTACAACGCCTTCAACAGTCTAGGATCTTGTCCCGCTTCAGAGTAGCAGTATAGGACCTAGTGGCTGGTATAGCGTTCGCACATGCGAAGCACGTTTAGGGGTTGCAGACTCGATAAGCCAACGATGTCAAAGCCGGAGCACGGCAAATCAGACCCCTTACATACACACCCTATCCAGTCTACGAAACACCCTCTTAGCCGAAACTAGCAGCAAGATACGCCGCGGCTGCTGTAGTTGTAGCCCGTGCGAAGCAAGTCCTGAGGGTGCAGACTTAATAGCTCGGTGATGTTGAAGTTGGAACGCTGTGAATTAGGTACTTATTCTTCACAAGCCATTAGCCCCTAGAATTTGCACGGACTTCAGAATCAGCTGTACGGTGTGTAGCTGCTGAAACATTGTATACCGATGCGAAGCACGCCAGGCCTATTGAGCTTCAAATTTTCATCATTGTCAAAGACTTAACGCTGTAAATTGGACCATTCGTTTCACGACACGATCAGGCCTGTTAGATCCCTTCCCACTCCAGATTGAGCAAGACTAATAACGCGGCTGGGGTAGTGTTTAGCCTTGCGAGACACTCCCCGCCTATTGAACATTGTTGGATTGTCGATGTAAAGGTATAGACCCTGTGAAACAGCACCTAATCTTTCACCACGAAATCAGCTTAACGGAATCAACGCCCACCACAGATTGAACAAGATCTACAACGCGGCTGGGGCAGTGTTTAGCCATTTGAGGCACCCCAGCCTAATGGGCATTAATCTATCGTGATGTAAAGGCCAAGACCCTTTAAGTCAGACCCAGTGATATGCAAGAGAACTCCGCATGTACAATACCGTGAAGCTTACCTCAGACTCCTTCATTGCATACTCACCGCACTACCTTCGCACCATCTCGATCTAAGAGCTCGCGCGCCGCAATGAGTTCCGCCTCTTCATATCCACCCCAACCCGCTTCCTTCGCCGATCCCCGCCGCACTATCTCTGCTAGCTTAGACGTCGCGAGCTCGTTCAGCTTCTCAATGGTGGTTACCGGGGGTAGTGGAAGGTCTTCGGCGGATACGTCATTGCGCTTGGGTGCTTGGAGACTAAGGAGGCGGCTGGTGGCCTGCTTTGCGATTAGAATACTTTACATACCAAATATGCCATTCCAAACCAGGTGAACTTACAAGTTTCAATCCATAGAACCCCCTCAAGTACCCGTCGTTCAGCTCCACGCTCCTGCAAAATCGGCGCATTGCTTCCGCAAATCCCTTGTATGACCCTCCTCCCTCTCCGTTTGAGATAGCAGAGAGATACAGTAGCTCCCCTATGCGCGCGTGAATGTTCCATGCGTTCGGCGTTATTAGGAGTACTTCCTCGAGAGAGTATATTGCTTGGGAGAGAAGGTTTTGGGAGGCGTAGAGGTCTGCGAGTTCGGCCCAGGCTTCAGCATCGGTCGGGGATGAGTCGACGAGGTAGGTCAGTGCTGCGATGGCATCTGTGGGGCGGCCGAGAGAGCGGAGGAGGGCGATGTGGCGTTTGCGGATGGGCATATTCGTCGGGTCCGCTTGGATGGTAGTCTCGTACTCTTTCAACACCTTTTCCAATGCACCCTTGTCCTTTGCGACTGCCTCCTCATACATTCCCCGCAGGGCCATTACGCGCCCGTTCTCGTCCCCGAATCGCGCGACCATGCGGTCCAGCACCTGCCGTGCGGACCTGTCGTCGCCAGTTCGTAGGCATGCGAGGAGCAGATTCTCGTGGACCGACCAAGTTTCTGGTGTCTCAGAGGACGTGAGGAGCGAGATGGGCCAGGGTAGCGAGCTGGCGGGGGAGGACGCGAGAACGAGAGGAGCTTGTTGGGAGAGACGGAGCGCGGTCGGCGGGGAGAGGTGCGGCGGGGGGTCTAGGAGAGTTGCGGACATAGTGTTTGTTGATGAAATGGAGGTATCGGTATTATGAAGGGTCGGTATGGGCGAATTGGAAGTACGTGGAGCTATGCAACGTTGCTTGTCGAGATGCTTGGCATGGTGTTTGATTTTAGAGAGCTCTCGGAGCAAAGACGGCCGTGGGCCCGTGATCTGACGACGACATCGTTCATTGGAACAACGCTGGTAGACGCACTAGAGCTCTACGGATCTCACAATCAGAAGGCTAGACGGGAACTCATGTCCTATTCACCTCACTTTGCGTCTATGACCTCCCAGAGTCGGTGAACATGCCTTTTGGCTATCCCCGCTACGACCGACCTACCCCTCCACGAATCGTGTCTCAGCTTGTTGATACCGGAGGAGCTCTACGAATACCGCTGCCATGTAGGATATAGTTCGATTTTTCGCAAATGTGTAGCATGTAACTAATAAGCTCTATAGGTTTGAGAAATCGCTGTACGACCTCATTCGAGGCCTGCGGAACCACAAGGGCAACGAGCGGGAATATATACAGGAGAGCATTAAGGAATGCAGGAAAGAGATCCGGAGTAATGATATGGGTATGCGAGCTGGCCTGGTATGCAAATTTGGTTATGATGCTGATAACATTCAGATCTCAAATCCACCGCTCTCATGAAGCTCACCTACCTCGAAATGTTCGGACATGACATGTCCTGGGCCTCGTTCAACGTTCTGGAGGTCATGTCGTCTCAGAAGTACCGACACAAGCGGACTGGGTATTTGGCCGCGGTTCAGAGCTTTCGGAGGGACACTGAGGTGTTAATGCTTGCGGAGAATCAGTTGAAGAAGGTACACGAGGCTGAGGGAGAGATCAGGGACGGTCGCTGATATTGACATAGGACATTTCATCGTCAACACCCACGGTCATATCATTGCCTCTAATCGCTATTCCGCATGTCATCAACCCTTCAATGGCGAACTCGGTCTTGTCGGACCTTATTCCACGCCTAACACACTCTCAAGCATCAATACGGAAGAAAACCATCGTGACGCTCTATCGACTGGCACTAGTCTACCCAGAAACTTTACGGCCTGCCTGGCCGAAGATCAAGGAGCGGTTACTGGACGACAACGAAGATCCCAGCGTCACTGCGGCCATAGTGAACGTAGTCTGTGAGCTAGGATGGCGGAGACCGCAAGACTTTCTGCCTCTGGCTCCCAGGCTTTTCGATTTGCTTGTGGAAGGAGGCAATAATTGGATGGCGATCAAGATTATCAAACTCGTAGGGATATACACCACACTCTTGTTTTCATCACTCACTCACTCATCTTTAGTTCGCAACTTTGACTCCCCTGGAACCTCGGCTCATAAAGAAACTCCTCCCTCCACTGACCAAGATCATAAAAGAGACAGCGGCTATGAGCCTCTTGTACGAGTGTATAAATGGCATAATACAAGGTGGGATACTTGAAGCTGTCGAAGGAACAGCGGAAGGGGAAGACGTTGCTCATCTGTGCGTGAGCAAATTACGCGGGATGATGGTGATAGAAGGCGACGCAAATTGTAAGCATCTTATACTGAGAATCGAATGGTTGAGAGTCTCATGTGTCATCAGTAAAATACGTTGCATTACTTGCGTTCGACAAGATCGTACGGTCCCATCCACACATTGTCGCGGTACACCAGGATGTAATTCTGGAATGCATCGACGACCCCGATATTTCCATCCGAACAGGTGCTCTCAATCTCGTCGTGGGAATGGTCAATAGCGACAATCTCACAGCAATCGTTGGGCGGCTTATGCGACAGCTACGAAACTCACCAATAGCCTCTGCGACAGAGGTTCCAGTAAACGACAGAACACGTGAGACGGGCGTCGTCCCAATAGCAGACTCTGACGATTCGGATGCGGAAGAGTCACTCCGAGTTGAGAAGAAATCAAATCAAGCACCGCCATTGCCTGCGGATTATCGAATTAGTGTCATACAGAAAATCATAGAGATGTGCTCGAGGGACACATACACCAACGTCAGCGACTTCGACTGGTATATCGATGTCTTGGTCCAACTTGTCAGAGTCTGTCCCGCGACCAAGACCAGCGCTAATCTGGACGGCACTGAGGACGCCGATTTCTCAACATCTGGCAACCACGGGGACATCTCGTATGAGATCGGCCAAGAGCTTCGGAATGTGGCGGTAAGAGTCAGGATCATACGGCCAGAAGCGTTAGAAGCAGCGCAATCGCTTGTGCTTGTTGAAAAACGAGACCAGATGTTCCCTGCTACCGGGAATGGCGGCCAAGGAGTACTGGAGTTTGCAGGTTGGATGGTAGGAGAGTATGCAGACTTGCTCACGAGACCAGACGGTGTCATGACTTCGCTACTTCATACGTCGGCCTCACACCTCCCTTCTAGAACGCTTGCGGTTTATCTCCAAGCTATTCCGAAGGTTTTCGCAAGCATCGCTGGGAGCGACCAAATATCTTGGACACCACAGCGGAGAACCCTTTTGACGCTACTAATGGCGAGGATTGTTCACTTTCTTGAGCCGCTGGCTATGCATCCCAGTCTCGAAGTCCAAGAGCGGGCAGTCGAGTATCTGGAGCTCATGCGGCTTGCCTCCGAAGCTGCCTCCGGCACGGAAACCGGAAATGACGCTGGAGATTTTGTAGATCCACCACTACTTCTCACCCAAGCGATACCAGCACTTTTCACAGGGCTTGAAATTAATCCTGTTGCTCCTGGAGCACAACGGAAGGTTCCATTTCCGGATGACCTAGACCTCGATACCCCCATCAACGCGAATCTTCAACAAATCCTTCAGCAAGCAGAGTTAGAAACAGTCTCTGATGCCGACGAGGACGACGTATACAAAGCCTACAATGAGCGCATCGGCACCCATCCCGAACCCCCTATCTCTGTCTCTGCCGCCGACCGCCTTGACGCCACGAAATCCGAACAACCTTCATCCTATCAAAACGCCACCGAGGACGAATACCTGGACCCCGATATTCTCGCCCGCCGAAAAGCTGAACGGCGCGAACGTTACAAAGACGACCCGTTCTACATCGACCCTGACCGCGACCGCGACTCAGGTGTCTCCACTC
The DNA here is from genome assembly GCF_010093595.1 of Mytilinidion resinicola. NCBI lineage: Eukaryota > Fungi > Ascomycota > Dothideomycetes > Mytilinidiales > Mytilinidiaceae > Mytilinidion > Mytilinidion resinicola. The sequence goes on along the minus strand of NW_022985445.1, from coordinate 1,087,751 downwards.
CACTCCACAACATCCTCAAAAACAGCAATGGCGAAGAGCTCGACATTGATTCGATCCCGATTATGGATCTCGACCTCGAAAAGCAAGAGCGCGGTCGGGAACGGGATGAGGCGGCTCGCCAACCCAAACGCAAGCCCCGCCGCAACGTTGAAATCATCGTCGATGAGACCCTTGGCCCAGATGAAGCCACCTCCTCTCGTGATGGCTCTCGCCCCGACCTTGTGCGTTCTGCCCAAGCGAAGGGCAAGAAGAGTCTACTTGAGGTTGATAGCTCGGGTCTAGGCTCGCTAAGCTTGGAAGATGATGGGACTGGAACAAGTAAGCTAGATATCGAGAGGAGGGAACAAGAGGAGGCGGAGATGGCGAAGGCGTTAAAAGAGGTGGAGAGGTTGAGGCTGGAGATGCAGAGGGCGGCGGAGAGGATCCAGGCACGGGATGCGCCTCCAGACGGGACGCTAGTGAAGAGGAAGAAGAAAAAAGCCAGGAAGGCGGTTATGGAGGCGCCAGAGGAGACAGCAGAGGGTGAGGCGGGTAGCATACCCGAGGGTGACCATGAAGAGGGGCTAGCTGTGAAGAAGAAAAAGAAGAAGAAAGCAAAGCTCGAAGAACACGCAGTCGGCGACGTGCCAGGGGACGGCGCAGACGGTGTCCTCAAGCTAAAAAAGCGAAAGAAGAAGAGGCAAGTGCTTCTTGAAGAGCCTGCCGCGGAGACCGGGAGTTGAGACATCGTTTAGCGGTCCTTTGGATGCATGCGGAGGCGTTGGTGTGGATGACAGGGGCGGTTTAAGTGCATTGGGATGGCATATATGCAAACATGACACGAAAACTTTCGTATCACGTACCGTTCAGATAACTTTTCCCTATGAAGATCTCTTCATGCACAATATTGCAGAGAATCTCATTTTGTACTTTCCGAGTTGGGCAAGACTTAAGATTGGTATATGCTTCGCGAATGTAGGAATTCAAAACCGCATCTCTACCCAGAGAATCCGTGACCCAAGCGCCATTCCCGAGCACAACAATGCACGTCCGCTTCCTGATAGGGAATTTGAAGAATCCACCTTTTAGACCATTCTACCCGTTCGAGGAGACCCAATCAAGCTCTTGAATCAACCGCATAGTGAAGATTGATGATGACCGAGCCACAACCAGCCCGCCCATCCACTAGTTCTGCCAACCGCAAATGTATCCTCTTTTAAATGTAATCCAATGTCTGATGTAATGGGGATATAGAGGAGGCGCAGAGCTTAAAAATCTATGAATAGACGAGCGAGCTCGAAGATAGCACCGCCGCCAAGGACGAAGAGCAGCACAACTAAAGACAGGTTCGCATTAGCAATCTATCCTTCCGATAGCTCGATTTCACGGTCTACGAATTACAAGGCACCAAACAAAAGCCAGGTCGGGAGATTTGCGCAACGTCGTCTCAATTATTCCGCCTCCTTATTCTGAAAGCGCAAAGATACCAGCCTCTCCTTCTCGTAGTATTCTATCCATACAGTGCTACTGCCAGTAGCCTGCTCTTCTCTTTTGGTAGAGTGTAGGATGTGTGAACTTGGAGGCTGTAGCTTACTTATCCACCCCTTGCTAATCGGGCTCTTGAAGTCCTGCTTCTGCTTAATGGCGCTCTGGGGCTTGCCACGTTTCGCCGCCTCAGACTTTGCGAATTTGGCGTTCGCCGCGCGCTGCTGGGGTGTTTGGGCCTATTCAAGTATCAGATCCTGTGTCTGGGAACGGTGGCGGCGTCGGAGCGGAGGTGGGGGGGCATACCATTGCGGAGGATCGAGAGGCTTCGTCGACGCCCTAGATATAGCTTGCGCAGAGGTCTCTAAGGCCGATGGAGGAGCCAGGTAGTGTTGAATGTCCAAATGTGGCACAGTATTCCAAGGTTGAGGTGGTTCTGTGGATGGTGGTCTTGTTCTGGCTCGGTGATGCGCAACTTTGGAAACGACACCTCTCCAACTTTATTTATGTCCGCTCCTAGCTCCACCCACCTTAGAGACCACCCAAAGACCACGTTGCGATTTCCCGACGCCCATCCTTTAGCGAGCTCTGCTGCTTGCCATCGACTTCTATTGCCAGCTGTTAGGAGGACAATTCCTGTTGCCTGAGTGCGCTGGCGATGTTGCATTCCCGGGTCGTCGTCGCCGGCGCGAGGGCAATGCGGATGGGGGTTGCGCCGCAGCTTATGGGGCTGCGGAGGGGAGGGGGAGTAGGCGGAAAGAGGGGATACGTGGACTATCAGCCCCCGAATAAACCGGAGGGGAAGAGTCAGACGGAGAGGAATGCGCATGTATGTTGTCCAGAACTGATGTCCTTGAAATTTCACGTCATCAACTTCGTCATTTTATCTCATCTGAGCTCTCATATTGTGAACGGATATTATATATTGATACGTCTAGCTAATTGTTGTCTGAATGATAGCGCGCTTTCTATTCCACCTTCGGCTCACCGATCCTAAAAACCTTTCTCGGCGCGCTGTTCACGTATCAATTGATATACTGGGGCTGGATGAAGCTGGAGAGCTTGGATATCAAGGACGAGAAGAATGGTGCGTGTTTAATGTCGGCAGAGTTGGGATAACTTCAAGGGACACCCGGCTGACCCTCGCCCTTAGAAGAAATATCGAAACTCGAGGATGAGCTAAGGGCATTGACGGAAAAGAAGCCAGCAGAGAAGGCATAGGCGATGTGGCTTGGCTGTGTTGTTGATCAGTTCTGAACAGTTGCCCACGTTGGAAAGAAGCGGATCCGGTTTCAATATGGACCGAACCTTTCCAAGGCGCTCAAACGGATGACCATAATTGGTCGCTGATGTAGCTGGGGATTCTTTGCCCTGACGCCCGTCACAGTACGGATATCGTCCGCCGGGACGACTACGATATCTATCGTAGCGCGAGCAAATGCGCATAGAAGACGGCTCACGCAACTGCGAGATTCCCTACCGACCGCGCCTGTCATGCTATCCTAGTGCACTACACACGTAATTGGCACACTAGAAGGAAGCAGAATGGGCGGATCACAATATGTATAACACTCGTGTTTGCAATTACGAGATCATAATTCAGACTTTGACAGCACAGAATCTGTGAGATCTTTTGTAGTTTACCACATCGTGATGTAGGATTTGTGGTGCGTGATGAGGTTTTCGGATGATACCTTTAGTGAACAATAACAGTCCAGCCCCTTTGCAGAAATTGAGATCAAATAATTGAGACGAGTCTGAGCTAGGTCTTGCGACTTGGGCACCAGTGTCAGGGGTACTTCGATAGGACGATTTGGACTCGCATGAGATGTCATAAACGGTTCTCATCTGAAATCGTAACCTAACCTGCCCTCTATACAGACGCCATTGCCCAACACGCCGCTCCGTTTTCACCCCTCTGCTGCATCCTAGCTCATGTGTCGGCGGAGATGTATTGCACTACTATCATTAGTAGCTAGCGCAAAGAAAGGAGATATTCTAGAATTTAATGATGGATATAAGAGGGCCATACCGTTGTTTCCCCGCACAAAGGCTTCGCCATACTTGCGGACTTGTTGACCCTCAGACCACTCGTTGCATTCGTCCAGCGCGATGTTCATGTAACCATCCACGGATTGTAGTCGACCTAGTGTTGAGAAGATGAGCGAAGGTTCAGAGCTTGTTGTGGGACGGATAGAGACTTGAATGTCTGTGGGGTAGGAATGCGGGGAGGAGCAGGAATATGACTGAGACCTATGTAATGAGGACTAGGAAACAGGGACTAGAAAAGACACACTGGAATGGCCTCATATTTACAAGATGACCAACCTTTATAGATGACCCCAGAGTTGAGCTTAACGAGGACATTCTTGCCGATGATGTTGGTCAGGAAGCCAGACGGGTCTTTCGTGTCTTCTGCGCCGTTTTCCATATTTGCTGACCGAGGAGCCGTGTGGATTGCACTCCTCAAATACTTGACTTAGGAGTAATCGAGAGAGTGGTGGTGCGACAAGTGAGGTGATTGGACGATTGACTTTATATGAGGTTGATGAACTTTGATATCGGGGCTGGACGCACAGGCCACACAACGCGGTTCACTTCACTCTGGCGATCTTTCGCGAACCCTGCCCGCACATCACCAACTACCAACCAAGGTATTGGGCACTCCACTACCGCAGCCTCAGCGTCTTCGCGCGCAACAGTAGAGACACAGCCATGGCGAATGCAGCAACCCCTCCGCTCTCTGTCCAAACCCCAAAACCCGCAAAACGGTCGTTCTTCAAGAGGCCAGCCTGGGCAACGGCGGAGGAGACCAAGTCGGAGACGCCACAGACGGGATCGGAATCGTTCAGGCACTCGAGCAGAGTATTTGCGGAGATAGTTGAGGAGCAAAAGAAGAAAGACGAAGAGAAGGCTAGACAGAAAGAGAAGGAAGAAAGACGCAAGAAGCGAAAGAGCGAGGAGAGCGAGAGGCATGCAAAACGGCGGAGGGCCAGTGGAGAGGGAGAGGGAAGTGAAAGCCCTGCTCATAGGAGTCCTAGGGAAGGGTGCGTAACGTCGTCTTGTCCTGTGCCTGCGGATTTGGTGTAGCTGATAAGTCGAATCGTGAAGCTCAAGCAGGACTCCTCAACTCACCAGTCCCCGCAGAGCCACTCGCTCGAATATAGATTCCACCTCGCTCTCCGCCCGCTATGAGGAAGCACTCAGACCCTCGGTACCGCGCGATGACATTTTCGCCAGCCACATAATCGATCTTGGCGACGACACAGACGACTCCGACGATTCCTCGAGACAGCCAGTCTTGCACAGACAACCCACGCCGATAATACTTGAAGATGACGACGATATGGAGCCAATCCTTGAACCCGAACCGATAGCCCTTCAAATGCGAGAGCGTGATCCACAAGCGGAGTCCTCTCGCAATCCACCCCCCATCGTTAGCTCTGCGCCAATACCGAATCCCGTAGTCAAACTCTTCATATCGTCCCCAATAGAAGGCACCACACCCTTGATAGCTACCCGAAAGCTATTGCAACCGCTTGGAGATGTTCGCACGGCCTGGTGTGCCAAGCAAATTTTTCCTCCAGGCATCACACCTAGCATGATTTTCCTCACCTACCGGAAGCGCCGCCTTTTCGATGTTGCTACGTGTAAGAGTAGCATTGGGCTAGAAGTTGATGCTCACGGGAACCTAAAGCCGAAGCATGATCACGATGACTTTGATGATGAGATGGAAGACAGGGTGCACTTGGTAGCAGTCACCGAGGAGATTCTTGTGGAAATGAAGAGACGGGCAGAGCTAGGAATACATGAGTCCGAGCCGGCAGAAGAAGTGGTAGAGGAAGAGGAAGAAGTTGTCAAAGAGCAGCCCAAGTGTAGGCTGATTCTAAAGGCTAAGGGAATTGAGGATTTCAAACTGGCTGTGAAACCCGTACGTTCCTCTGCTACAGAACCTCACGAGACTTACTGACGATCATCTGCATGCAGGAAACCACATTCAAGGACATCGCAAATGCATTTCGCCGCCACAATAAGATGCCCGATACTAGGCAAATCACTCTCTTCTTCGATGGCGATCACTTAGAACCACAGGATATGATCAAGGGCTCTGATATCGAGGATATGGATGCCATTGAGGTACACATTAAGTGATCCTCACTCGCTCCTCGTCTCACAACCTTCATGTACGATTTCACGATAATAGGGCTGCACTTTTTGCATACAACTCGACTTTCCGGAGGATATTCAGGAGTTGCTGAACACTTTCGGTTCTGGCCTTTTTCCTGGTAAATCACAAGCGCGGCATTGGCATTATCAATGGCTGGATATCTTTGGTAGCATGGATTAACTCCTGCAGAGGTGCTAATAGCGAGGACTCTCGGTCGAAGTTTATTTGATAGCGTCTTCATCAAGCATGGAATCAAATATATGGTAACTGCGACCTCAATCCGTCTATTTGAATCAAGGGATGTTGATCGAGAAGTACCACTTCGAGATTGACTTATCTCCAGTAGGTTAATCTAGGACCCACGCCAATCATACGCCGAATTAGAGTACATGTCGCACTGACTGACTTCCGTTTATGCTTCTCTCGGCATTAACATTCTTGTTGTTCTCATGGCCTCTTCGGCAAAACCATGCCAAAATCGAATCTACATTACACGAACCGGCCACGCGGGGCATGGAAAAGGTGGCACAACTAATTCTAGAACAAGCCGCGGTGGGTGTACACCTGTCTACCACTGCTTGGGTTGCTTCAATATATTTTCAGAAATTTAAAGAAGATAGATGCTCTTTGCCTTGGGCTATGTGGAAACTTGTTGAAGCACTTCCTGCAGTGGTATACACGGGCAGAGTACTTGATGAGTGCGCTACTTTTTTCGTGCCTCTCGTGCCGGCTCCCCATACTCATCTTCACATCAACTTCAACCCTAAATCCATAGCCCGTCTCAGCATACCATGCTATGTACATCTCGAAATAGCCTAATCTCAGGTTCACGTCAAAAACGTGCCAAAAGTCAATGCAAACCGCGAGGAGCTGGCGTCTGTTTACACAGGAATCCCTCACGCGTCAATCACGTGAGAGCGTGCCATTCTGGTGAAAACGCCATGATGTCACTGTCACACCTCATCGACGATCCCCCTGAAGGAATCTTCCAGATAGGTAAACAACACGTCACTCCATAACGTCACCGCGGTCTATGGAGTATTAAAGGGCGTTCCCTTCGTCACATTCGCGCATCTTTCTCAACTCAATGATGTCCGTTAACATGTGTACCGACCATCATTATCAATCTACTTCAAATAAGACGCACCCTACAGGGATTGCACCTCCTATAATGGCTCAAGAGAATAGTGTACCCATTACTCCGTCAATCTCCGGTGACCCAGCAATCGTCTCCGGAACCGTGGCTTCTGGTCTTGCGAAGCTTGGTTCTGAGGAAGGACGCCGAGAGCCGCTCGCGGATGTCTCAGCAAACACCCAGAACGCCGCTGCTGGGGCAAAGCGATCTCATGATGACGCCTTGGAGAAGCCATCTGCAAGCGTAGATGAGATCATGGCTTCAGCTAAAAATGCGCTTCTCAATATTGATAAACATGCCACACTGGCGCGAGACGTGGAGCTGCAGACTGCTGTGCGCACAGGATCTGTCGGGGGTGTATTGAGAGATGAAGCTTTTAGGGCTGCGAGAGAAGACGAGGTATGTCGACTTTCGCTCAGCGAAAGCCATTGACTTCCACTAACAACTCCCAGCGACATATCAACCGCCAAACCCTCGATGCTCTCCAGAAGGCTGCAGACCTCTCTAACGAACAGCTCGCCAGTCTCGAGCACGATATCGTCATATCACAGATGACTCGTCCGTCCATGGCGTCTCCTCCCCACGACACCCCGTTTTCCGAGGTGAAAACCGTCGAAGACGTCGACAACAAGCACGTCCGCCAGACTGTCCGCGAGTGGATCACGTCCAACATCCCGCATAACAAACAGTCTGGGGTTCGTACCGCGATCTTCGATATTCTATGGGCGCTTGTGCCGGCTAACACACGCTCTCAAATGAAGCATACGGAGGAAGCCTATGAATTAGGGTTGAAAAAACCTCCCGGAGGTGACGTCGCCCTATCAGATCACGAGGGCGAAGTCAACAACGACATCCTACGTGAACCCCATTCCGGGAGTCCAGAGGCTGCTCGCACTGGAGAAGGCCATGCCTCCAAGAAACGAAAGATATCCGATGCATCCAGTCCTCCTCCGAAGAAGAAAGAAGATGATCTTCCGGACCTCGCTCTGGTCAAACTAGACCGCAACTCCGATGGAAGAGTCCCCGTCTACGAAACCTGTGACATGGTCCGTCGCAAGATCGATGCCTACCTCCGCCAAACGGGTCTCTCCAACGCTGCCTTTTGCCGCGCCGTCACTGATGCAACCCACATTTCCTTCAGTGGTACGCAGCTGTCGTCGTTCCGCAGCAAGAAGGGTTATGACAGAGGCAACACGTCTACAGCATTCTATGCTTGCTACATCTACTTTGAGAAACTCCGCATCAAAGAGGGCAAGCCAAAGAGCAAAGACAGACTCAAGATGGAAGAGTTGTGGGCGAAAGAGGGTGGTTTCAACATCGAGACGGCGGGGCATAACAAGGCTATGTCTATGAGGATGGGCGAGAGATTCACTGTGAATAAGTACGGCCAAGTGAAGATGTATCATCTAGATGGAAGAGTTGACGACTTCAGTGAAGATGTTATGTAAGGTGGAAGAGCTCGCCCCCCTCTGATGATTCGAGGACCTTGTATTACGAATGTAACGATGGTCGGTGTTTCTTTGATCAAATGACTTTAATAGCTATCAACTATCATGCTTTAGACATGCACTCATCCATGTCAATATCAACATCAGAAAGTGAAAAAAGAAAGCACCGACGAAAAAGGAAGAAGAGCAACCATGATCGACGCAGGCCTATCCTTCTTGGCAAGAGCGTGGCTGAAGTGACAATAGTCAGGAGCTCCAGTCTCATGCCACCTAAACAGCCCTCAACCCTCCCAATTGCCCTCCAACCCACCAGAAAAATGTCAGAAGACTACCTCAACACCCCCGTCTCCCTCGACGACTTCCGCAAGCTAATCGGCCTCCCCACCGAGCCCGTCCCCGCCCCCGCCCACCGCCTCCCACGCTGGTGGCCCAGCATCGCGCGCGTAGCGCAAGACCCTGAAAACAACATCGGCATCTACGAAAACATCATCTACGAAGAACACCGCAGCAGCCGCAAAGCGCACGCCTACGACCTCCTCGTCTACGGCGGCATCATCGGCCAGCTCATCATCTCGGCGCTGCTCATCCTCCTCGCCGCGACCCCTTCAGACCACCACGTGTCGCTTGCCGTTCTGGGCGCGTTCAATGGCGTCGCCACGGGGATACTGGCGTTGGTGAGGGGACAGGGTTTGCCGACGAGGCTGCTAGAGTACTCCGATGGGCTGAGGAGGGTGAGGGAGCGGATTGAGTGGGTGGAGAGGGAGTTGGAGACGGGGAAGAGGGAGGTGAGGTATTCAGAGGTAGTGGCGTTGAAGGAGTTGTATGAGAGGATTCGGGAGGATGAACAGAAGAATCGGCCGGGGAGTTGGACACCGAGCGGTGGGTCTGTTGGGTCGTCAAGTGCGGGCGCTGTGGCGAGCAGGAGTAGCCTCGTTTGACGATGGCATCTTTTGGCGGAGTGGCTGATGCGAGATGTTGTGCATGATTGCCTGGATACGGAAGCACGGTGTTTTTGAGGGCCTTTTTCGCTTTATACCATTTCGTTGTGCGTTGTTCCGATTTTGTAAAGTTGAGTATTGATGATAGTTCCATGTTGTCTCATAATCATTCATCACATTGTCAAACCTCTTCTTCCCGAAGAGCCAAATGTTCATCATCAATTGCTTAAACGAAGCCGAGCCTTTTGAGGGCTTCGTTGTCGTTGTTATTTCGTGCAGGTTTCATGATCATGAGGGTCAAGTATCTGATGACCAGCTGTCTTCAAGAGTAGTCAGGAGGGCCTCAGTGAATGGTTATCAGTCACCATCTTGTGATTAACGTCGATCAACGTGATATACAACGCATCAACTCTTCAACTCAACGTAAGGGACTGCGTAGTCAGTATGCCGGTAGATAGAGAAGGCTTTTCATAGGCAACAGAAGGATGAACAGAAGAATTTATCGCTTCAAGAATGTCTGCTGCCTCCCGTGAAGTTAAACGAGGTGAATCCATAGCTCAAGTCACTTCCTAGGAATCAGCCTTGCACACTGCCATGAGCGTCATTAAATCAATTGGTATGACAGAATTGGTACCTGAGAAGTACTTAGATCCAGCACCGTGACTCTTGAACTATGGGCAATGCTCGCGCATGCGCCATACTAGTGACTCGTGCTCGATCTATGGCATGTGGCTCAACCCACCAGTTTCGATTACAAGGTGGTGAAAAAGGGCGCATGCGGGACAGAAGACATCCAAAGCTGCCTTCTTTCAACCTGGCCTTACTAGAAATCGTTTACGGCGCTAGACGACAGGACCTAATTTCAGGCAACTAGCTTTCTCCCTGTCTGTGTGATGGTCGGCAGGAGAGCTCGATGAGCGGTCAGTCTGCTGCGCCATGAAGGCAAGCCACCGCGTGAAGCGCCTGGTGAGGCAGCGCCTGCTGCAAGAAAGGCACAGCTTCATAGGCGATGGCCGTGAATGTTCTGCTATAAAGACTGCTATCCTCGCGAGGGCAGTGACTATCGCCTTTGCCTAGCTCGATTGACTCTCGTACATTTCACACACTGGTGTTAGCTGTCAGCTTTCTTTCACCACCGCGCCCCACGCGATCAACGCCGCAGGGACCTGCAGCTGCCCCACCATCGACGGCTCCAGGTACATAAATACTCGCGCGAGCCTCGATCTTTGCCTTTGTTCTAATCTTCATAACAATCCAGACCCACAAACACACAAGTACCAGCAAACGTGGCTCCTCCAGTGAGAAACGATCCATCAAGCGCCCACGTCCGCAATCTCCAGATCTTTCGTCACCTCTCTACTGCTTCCACTACCTCTACTATCGAATCTGCAAACACCACCATGTCCGCGACAGACAGCAGAAACATCCAAAACCTTCCTCCGCCATGGCTGCGGGAGAAGGTGGAGATCACGCTTCCCCAGGCGCCCTCCAACAGCAAACCCCACGCCGACTTCCAGACTATCATCGCACAAAACACCCTATCGGTGAAGGAGCAGCCATCCGTATTCCTCGCCGGCAGCATCGAGATGGGCAAGGCGATCCAGTGGCAGAACAACATGACCGACCACCTGAAGCATGCAGCCGTGACGGTGCTCAACCCGCGGTGCGGCAACTGGGACCCAAACACCGTCTCAGACATCAGCGACCCTACGTTCCGCGGGCAAGTGGAGTGGGAGCTGGAGGCGATGAACAAGGCGACCGTGATTGCGATGTACCTGGACGAGAACACAGTCAGTCCTATCAGCCTGCTGGAGCTTGGGCTGTTTGCGACCAGCGGCAAGTTAGTCGTGTGCTGCCCGAAGGCTTTCTGGCGCAAGGGGAATGTGCAAGTGATGGCAAAGGCATATGGATTCTCGTTGCTGGAGACATATGAGGAGTTTCTGCCCGTGGTCAAGGAGAGGCTGGGAATCAAGACCGAATAGGCGGATAGACTCGAGGCTGAATGGGCGGATAGACTCGAGGCTGAAGGTTATGACCTTCAGAAGGTTTGCAAGTGGCATGGTGCATTGGACAGGAGTTGGTGGCTTTCTGAGCGATATTTGCAGTATGAAACGATGATGGGTGGTCTGAAGTGCTTCGATTTTGCAATGGTCATTAGGTGGGTATACTTGCTTTGCATCTATCTTCTCATGAATGGCTCATGAATGGCTCACGAATTCATGACTATTATCTCTATCTTGGCTCTCTCAACATCATGCTGTCTACGCGGGACCTTCCCACTCTTGGTACTCTATATCTCATTGGTACCAACATTTCCTATCTGTTCTTAATTCACTGCCTCTCGATCCCCAGGCAGCTTCTGCAATACCTTTTCAATCTTCACAAGCCTATCGCCTCTAGGAAGTAGACTCAGCATGTTCAATTGAGTTCTAAAGCACCCCGCTTCATCCTAAAAAATCTGCCTCGGCTTAGCTCACTTCCAAGTATATTGAGGGCACCGGGTGCCTCAGGCAGCAAATCTGACGAGATGTGGCGCAGCACTGTCCATTTCCTTTCTAGAGCCGCACCATTTCTTCAGGCCTCCCGCGCTCATAACTCAGCCGCTTTTCAGGCATGTGTTAGGTTCACTATGGTTGCTGCTGAATCTCCTGAAATGAAAAGGTGCTGGGAAACAGTGTCGTTCTTTGCGTCCACGTGACCTCTGAAGATATCTTGCTAAGGTTCCAGACCGAACAGTCATTCGAAGCTTTAGGCTTTCTAGCCACTTAGATTCCGACCAAACGATCTAGGTGCATGGAGGTTAATATAGTTCTGTTGAAGGCTCAAACCAAGGCAGCGGAATGTTTTCACCCTTTCAGCCTTTTGTAGCACTCTCAAACCCGAGATCTGAGCACATCGTCGCTAGCACTCACCAGTACCCATGCACCAACGGAACCCTGGCATCCATTGAGGTATTTATCGTTCCACAGACGGGGCCCTCAGGTACATGGCACCTGGCCAACCCCACGCTCCCACTTTGGTGGCCATGAGCCTCGCACGATGGAGCCCACCATCCTCGAGTCAAACCGGACTGCGAGATACAGTAGCACGCTCAAAGGCGCGCAGCACGCTGTAGCCGATGGTCACCCCTGCATCATATCCCGGAACAAGTGGCATTTTGTAAAGGTCGAAGAAGGACTCAACAAACACGCGACATGTCTTGTGCATAGGCATAGGGTCCACCAGGTCGTGAGACCAACCCTCTCCCCATTCCCCAGGCCCGTCCCCTGCAGTCATGCTCATGTTTTGTGGCTCGAGCGGATGCACCCCCATGTCTTCTCCCGAGCTTCTAGAAACATGCTCGTCATTGGCATTAGTCCGGGCGCGCGATTAGCATTGTGGGTTCTTCCGCAGTTCTTATTTTCTCCACGCACTGCTGCTGAAACTCTGTTCTATTGTCTGCACTTTGATGCGGTGCGACAGTTCGAAACCGTGCATCGCTTTTGGGTTCAGGTGCGTGTTTTGCTAAATGGCGCAAACCAAGAGATGAGCACGTTTCGAGATGCGGCTGCGGTGTTGCGGGCGATGGCTCGGCACCAATTCATCGCCTGCATGCACTCGGAAAGCACTTTGAGCGGCGTGAGATACCTACAGCGCTCAGGTCAGACCATGATAGATGTGTCCAGTCAAGAGGCTCTGATAATAGGAATTGATGCCTCTATACGCTCGTAAAATACAGTAACTAATGCCACTAAGAAGCTTAGTGCTGATAAGGACGCCCTCGTCATCGGGATTGCCGAGCGGAGAGATCGCCATCAACCTTGCACACCACCTGCAACAACCACCACCGCCCAAGCCATCAGCCCAGCAGCCGTTGACGTGGGACAAGGACTCCAGCGCATTATGGCACCACCACGCGGTCGATATCCAGTCTTCGGTGCAATGGAGTCCAGTCTGCGGAGCGGACATGTCCATATCGCCATGCTGACATTCAAAGATGGGGAGAAGGCTGCGCGCAATGCGCATATGCAGCCTCGATCCTTCAGCATGCCTCAGTCCCCTCATCCCACTCCGTGGCGGATTCGACCAGGCCGCGAGCGCCTTAGCTCTTACCCCAGCCAAGCGGGCCGTATCAATATGCATGCTTCTCCTCCAAGAGTGCAGGGCTGGTCGGACGCCGTTTGCACATCATTGTCCATCTGGGCATTCGATCCTGGCTTTATCGCCCGCTAACCCAGCTCCCCAGCAAAATGTATCTGTGCCCTTATCTCAACTGTATGCCTTTGCGTGGGCCTGGTTGCATCCGCCCGGTGGTCAGAGTCCATCATGGGCTGCCTCATCCTGATGCTAGCCGTGAATCTTTCACCCTTCACGAGCGGTTGGGCACGTGCTACGGTACACTACATAAGCTACCGCGTCCACCCAGCTTCTGGCCCTGTCAAGTCGATGGTGATCTTTCCTGACCACCTCAATTCTATCCTTCTTTCTCAATCTACTGCCCACCATGGGGAAGCCTGAACTCGTTGACGAGATGCCCCAGAAGAGTCCCGACTTTGATGTTGGGACCTCTGATCCTACTCGGAGGAAGAGCTCGGTCGTCAACCCCGAGATTCTTGCTGGCGAGATCTTTGACGAGAGATTCGAGAGCACCCAGCGTGGATTGAAGTCCAGGTAGGCTGAGGAAGACACTCTATCCCCTTCCAATTGCAATCGACTGCTGACAATCCCTCTTAGACATGCCCAGATGATCGCCCTTGGCGGCACAATTGGGACTGGTCTATTCGTTGGATCAGGTCAAACTCTCAACCGAGGTGGTCCAGCCTTCATTCTTGGTTCTTATCTCCTGATGAGCTTCCTCGTATTCTGTGTGGTGACTGCCATCACCGAAGTCGCTGCCTACCTGCCTACTCCTGGGTCCTCAATGAACCTCTTCGGATACCGCTATGTCTCTCGCTCCTTGGGTTTTGCTATGGGCTGGCTGTACTTTTACTCCCTCGGCATTTTGGTACCGTACGAAATCACCGCCGCCGGACTGGTCATCGATTATTGGCATGCCGATGTAAACATCGCAGTTTGGATCACCATCATGATAGTCGTTATTGTCGGCTTGAATGCCCTGCCCGTTAGCTTTTACGGAGAAACCGAGTTTTGGTTTGCCTCCACGAAGGTCGTTATGATGATGGTCAGTTTACAGCCAAACCCGTCATGTCAACAAAGGAGACTTTCCTCCATCTGACTTCCCATTACACTCGAACGAAGGTTTCTAACTTGGTGTATTCTAGGGGCTAATTCTGTTGTCATTCATCCTTTTCTGGGGAGGTGGTCCAAACCACGATCGACTCGGCTTTAGGTACTGGAAACATCCTGGTGCAGCGAACACTTATTTAGCGGGAGGGGACAAAGGTCGGTTCCTCGCCCTGCTATCGACACTTGTTCTGTCTGCATTTCCTTTCACCTTTGCTCCGGAATTACTCGTGGTAACTGGAGGCGAGATGAAATCGCCGAGACGTAATCTGCCCATTGCAGCCCGTCGATACTTCTATCGTCTCATCTTCTTCTACATCGGGTGCGTTCTTTCGATTTCCGTGATCTGTCCCAGCGACGACCCAGCTCTCACCAACGGTGGTGCCGGGGCCGGATCCTCCGCCTTTGTCGTAGGCATCAAGAATGCCGGTATTCCCATCCTGGACAGTATAATCAATGGCGGCATTATCCTATCCGCTTGGTCGTCTGGAAATTCGTTCCTCTACCTCTCGTCTCGGTCCCTGTACTCTCTTGCCCTTTCCGGCAATGCGCCATCCTTCTTTAAAGCATGTACCAAGAAGGGAGTCCCTTATCGCGCCGTAGCTGCGTCCTCTCTCTTCTGCGCCCTAGCCTACCTCAATGTAGCCTCCTCTGGGTCGGTGGTCTTCAACTGGTTCGTCAACTTAACAAATACATCCGGATTCATTTCGTGGATCTGCTGTGGCATTGTTTATCTCCGCTTCCGCAAGGCATGCAAAGCGCAGAACATAACGGACCTGCCCTACCATTCCTTCCTGCAGCCGTGGGGCTCCTGGTGCGCGATCGTGGGCTTCGTCTTCCTCACTCTCATCAACGGTTTCAATGTTTTCTGGCCTCAAAACTGGAACGCGAGCAGCTTCTTGACTGCTTACATCGGTATTCCAATTTTCCTGTGTATCTATTTTGGTCATAGGATCTATGCGCGAAACGATCCATGGGCGCATCATCCAGAGGAGGTCGACTTACAAACGGGCATGGAGCAGGCTCTTGCAGAGGAAGAGCCAGAGAGGGAGCTCACCGGAGGGATCGTGAACAAGATCAAGATTCTCTGGCAGTAAGAGAGATTCTGACACGGGTCTGGGAGAGACTAACGGTGGCGGCCTTACACACGCACACATCTGACGTTCTGGAAATCATTTACGCAATTTAGACGACAATCTACCTGTCAACAGCTCGACCATGCGCCAAGAGTGAATTATACGGAGGCTCGATACAGATTGGGCTCATCTCAGCTTCTTCGGCAACTCTAAGACGACCTTTCAGGAATCCAAACGCGACTCCAATACGATCCAAACGCGACTCCAACGTGATCCAACTGCGACTCCAATATGATCCAAACGCGACTCCGATGCAATCTAAGTGCGCCTTCTGTGCCGCCTTCGTCGCACGTATCACTTCGGTATACATGGGCAGGTATCAACCAAGGAGACACATCATAACGACAGGCTCTCTCACCAATGAGATCTTACTCGGAACGGCCAGCCCCGTCCCGAGTCCCGCACCCGCTGGCCCTGTCCCTGCTTCCATTGAAAAGAGTTCGTCACACGAGGGATTGTGGGGGGGGGTAGTCTATGCGTAATTCGGGAGAAGCTCCGTTCAACGTGAGTCGAGCAACCAAGCAAACAAACTTCGCGCGTCCGGTACGTACACCATAGTATTTTGTTTTTTGGCTAGAAAATCAGGTTCATCCATGTCCATCCATGACTCCGAAACTTGAGCTTGCAGCTTAATTGGCCAGATACATGTTGAGTGTAACCTCAACTTGCCGCTCACGGGAACTCGCGTTTTCGCAGTACTATGTAAGGACTGGTCGGTTCCCCTCCGCGTTCTCTCAGGCTCTCTCTCTGTTTCACCCTGTTGGCCGTCTCTCAGACATTCGAGGTCAGTTTGAGACAACTTATTGGTGATCTATACACGTCTTTCGCCCGACTATATAACGAAAAAATGTCTCACGTAGGTTACGTCGTGACCTTCCCAGACTGGGATGCTTATTGGATGAGCGCGGCTCAGGTACCAAAACAACTTGATGAATCCAGTAAGCATATCTGATGTATCCTTTCGGGCATCAGGGTTAACACCTCCACCAGGTCAACGCCAAACATTCCCCATCTACCCAGCTTTTGTGGCAAAAGAATTGCCATCGATCAAGGATATCATATACAACCAGAGCAACGCAACCCCACATTCACACCCGCTCCTTTCGAGCCCCTTGCCCATTGCGGTGACACCGTCACTTCCATTGCCACACCTGCTCGAGCACATGCACGCGCGTGAACCGCCGCTACAGCCATGGCATGTGACCTCCGACCCCAGCCGCCCGATCCAGAGCCGTCAGAGCCGTCAGAGCCCTTTCATGGAAAGCATACCAGAGGAGCCCATGAACCTACTTTGGGACCAACTTACCCAGCCAAGAAAGGTCCGCCGCACGCAGTATATTCAATGCATTTGGAAAGCTCTGGGCGGCAAAAAGCTCACCGACGTCCTACCCCTCTCAATGTGGCCCACGACCTTCAGATCAGCAAATCGCACGCCGGTATATTATGACTCGCAGCAACCCG
Source organism: Mytilinidion resinicola (assembly GCF_010093595.1). Lineage (NCBI taxonomy): Eukaryota > Fungi > Ascomycota > Dothideomycetes > Mytilinidiales > Mytilinidiaceae > Mytilinidion > Mytilinidion resinicola. Next base: position 1,070,778 of record NW_022985445.1, on the reverse strand, counting down.
ACGACAACGTCCGAAACTGGAACGATCTCCTGCTCTGGTTGCTCGCCATGTTGTTTGATGATAACGCGGGAAGAGACCTGAAGGCTATCGTTGATACTTTACAAGAAGAGATGGTTACGCGGCTGTGTTCCCAGGCTAAAGAGGAAGGGCATTGTGGACTTCAGCCTCAGGATGTCGAACGCGTTATTCGTCGCTTTCGGCAGCCGCTTGTGCAGCCTAGATCCAACACCGATGAGGCTATGGTTCGACGGTTCCAGTCGGGGGCAATGTTTGCATAGACGAACGGAAACGGGGCGAGGCGCCTTATGTGTCGGCCGGCGACTTCTGACTTGCACGAAGGAAATCGACCTGCGACTTTTCAACTTAACCCTCCTTCGCCATGTTTTCACTCTTCGTCCAATCATTCGTCAGATTTCTTCCCTACAGGATTGTTACAGGTAATGGCCATGACAGTCTTATTAATGTATAACCGTGCGCTCCTTTTAAACTCGAGCCTTAGCAACGTATATATTATACTGTTCGGAAGATACCGCTACAACCCTCATTCGTTTATTCATCTTTCTCCTACGGTCCCATGGAACCAGGTGTTGACGGGATACCCTTCGGTAAATTATCGATGGATAGAGTGCGATATTTATAGCTATTCACTCACGAACATTTCTCGATTCGTCACACGCAAAAGCACAAAATTGACATAATTAATAAGTCAAAGCTTTGTTGCACGAGGTGACACACTTATACAACCTCAGAGGGTATTAAATATGACGCGAATCACTACTACGTTCGACTAAGCTGCCTAGTACTCTCCTTCAAGAGTTTTCCTGTAGTGTAACTCCCGCGTTCCAGAACACCTCGCAAACACCACGTTTATCCGGTCTAATAGGCTTTCGTCGGTCTCAATTTTCTAGCCTCGCCGGTCTTTCTGTTCAATCTGTATCTTTTTCATTTTCCAAAATGTACAGAATTGCAGCCCAAACGCCATGTTTATCATACTACGCGACTCTTTCATTATCCATTACAAAGCCTCCGCTCCTCTAACAACTCTCGTTGGTATTCAAGTTTAGACGCTCGCTAGCCATCTAAAGCAGCGCAACCCGCTCCCCCTCCAGCATTTCCTCCTCCTCCGTTTCCAGAACCCGGAGGGACGTGCCAACTGGATCAAATGGACGTTCTGGGTTATGGAAGCACACCCAGTCATCAGTAAACAGCTCACCGCACCTACAACTCATCAACGTCGTAGGGAACTTCGCCTTCAAGAATGGCCTCGCGATTACCCAGTTGTAGACCTTTATTACACCCGCGACCCCCGCCTCCTTAAAACGCGAACGTCGGATTAGGGGCCTATCCTCCTTCACATCCGTGCCGGAAGGGGTAGTCGTAGTGGTATTGCTCTGCCCCCGGAGGAGGCGTTGGTGGAAGGGCTGTGTCATAATTGACATAATGTTCATCGTCAGACGCATCATAGTCGAGGTCATATCTTACCTCTGGTGTAGATGATGGAATCTCCACTTCCTTGAACTCGGATGCGGATGAATGCTGTCCTTGGGCTTTGTCCATGGCGTTGTACAAGAGACCGAAGAGAGTTGGGTTATGTATGTCTTGCGGGTATTGAGTGGGCTTCAAGTCGTATCAAGCCAAGTATGATGCGAACAAATTGGTGGGGTACGGGAGTTGGTTTGGAGGGAGAGGGGAAGAGAAAAACGGTCCCGAGCTTGAGGAGATTTAAGTATAAGAAAACGCGAGGAATAGAACATCCCGATTCACTGGTTCTTGTGAATGTAGCACACAGTGAATGAATTAAACATAAAGTGAAAGTGGTGTCTATGCAGTCAACATAGGGTATATATAATATAATTAATGCAGAGAGGGAATATGGGTACACAATGGTGAGAATGCCGGTTGAGGGGGCTGGGAGGTGGCGCTCATCGCCGTGAAGCGCGTGGAAAAAAATTGATATGATGGCGCGCATGTTGAGATACGAAAGTCCAGAGGAACATGGGCATTGGAGGGAGTTGCGGAAGGAGCAAGTCTATATCTGAGCCCAAAACAAAGGAACGTAATTGGTAACGCCTGCGTCGCTTACTAAAGAATATCTAGAACAACTGAAAGACCCGAGCCATATGCCGACTCACAACGATGTAAAGAAATATTTTTGTCAGCTACTCCCAACTAACTCCTTGCGCTCCCAAACGCCGTGAACATTGACCCGGTAGGCCTACCGATTCCCAGTCTAACAGCGTTGCTAGAATCAAATAGCTCTTTCAGAGAGGGCACTCCAAACCTTGAACGCCTATTCAGCCCTTAATACAAAGCAACCCGCTCCCCTTCCGGCATTTCATTCTCCAACCTCTCCAACACCCGCATCGATGTCGCAATCGGATCGAAGCGGCCTTCCCCAACAATCCGGAAGTAAGTCCAATCGTTCGCGAATGTTCCGCCGCAGGCGCAGCCCATCAGGCCTGGACCAATTTCATAGCCTTTATTAGGCTTCTCGAATACCCCATTGAGCACTTTCACAATTCCTTTCTTCACAACGTTCCTCGCCCACTGGCGAAGTCCTGGCGTCTCATCCGGCACACTAGCACCCCACAGGAACCCGCAGTCGGGGCAAACGGCCAAGTACCCTAATTCCATCGCAGATCTACCGCCTCCTTTATCTGTCCATCTACTGAAGTCTAAAGATCTTAACTTCTTAGCCTCAGGCCAGGAGATGAGCTGCAGGGTGCTATCGAACATGCATTAGCCACACGCAGTATGACTACAGCGTATGCAGTTCGCCAAAGAATAGAGGCCCCGGCCGAAGATCTCTCGCATGTTGTTTGCCACAGCGAAGTGGCACTTGTGGCAGTACCACACGCCTTGATGCACGTGCTCGTCTGCAGGGCAGTCATATGAGGGAGGCTTGATCTCCAATGGCGAGTATTTGGGAAGAGGCGTATTTTCGCGGCGGGGTTGCTCTATCATAGCCCAAAACTCGTCAAGAGATGGGAACTGCTCTTCGTCTTGCTCTGGTTCCGGTGTAGGCGTCAGGGGCGGGACTTGGTTGTCGAAGGCGTGGTACCCGTCACTGAACGGATTGAGTTCTAGGGGATTCTCAATCTCCGGGGAAGAAGGAGGGAGTGGTGGAGTCTGACTTGATATAGGCGTGTAAGGAGGCATGGAGCTTCCTCGGGCGTTGTCCATTGTGATATGGGCCAAGCTTGAGGGGAACAGAATTGAGTTGTGTGGGGTTCAAGTCGTTAAATCCGACCAGGCCTTGATTGAAAGAAGTGGTGCTGTGCGGGTTGGGGTTTTGGAAATGAGGAGAAAGGAGATTATCCCCTGCTTGGGAAGATCTATATGCGAGGAAGGAAAGTGAAAGAGCCTCCTTGATTTTCACTGAGCCTGTATTGCGTCTACAGTGAATGATGAAAAGGGGTATAGGCGAAAATGAAACGATTCATGCATGAACATCATTCAGGTTGGCTGCCAGTAGCAACATTATAGCGATCCCAACTAAGGGTTACGTAGTCAATAGGGCTCCCTATTGTATGAGGCTGCGGTCGTCATTCTTCAATCTCGATACACCACAAGAGTCCTCTATTACCTATGACGAGAACGAATGAACATGATGTGTGTGTATGTCAGAGAGAAAGTGTGCATGTGAGAGAGAGTGTGTGTGTATGTAAGAGAGAAAGTATGTATGTGAGAGACAAAGTGTATATATATATAAGAGAGAGTATGTGTATATAAGAGAGAGAGAGAGAGAGTGTGTGTGTAACTACTAGCGTGGAGTTAGATAGGTTGACATAGGATTAAGATACCAATAGGTATAGTTAGTAAGCTGGTACATGATAAAGTGCGTAACTGCGAAGGGAATCTATCTTTTAGAGAGAATACAAAACAATTATACCTATCTGAAGCCAAAACGAAGATAGAGGACCAGCCTTGTATTTAACAAGGTGTCTAAGGGAGTCTTCAAGACGAAGCTACGTGGAAGCATACCGTCATTCGCTAATTTCAGGTTCCAGGGTACCTCCCAGAGTTCCTAACAGTTCCCAATTTGGTAATCGCTCACGCGGGGTTTTAATTTTCCAGTAGATGGAGCCTTCAAACGCCGCTCTGGCCTGTCCAGGCATCTCACGAGTGCTTTTCGTCATCGAGTCGCCGTTCTCCTAGCTTCTTTTAGGCCTTGTAGATAGGCTCAAGGTGACAGGGCCTATTGGCTATCTAAACCCACAGCAGATATTCTCATAGCGTTATTCCTCTTTAAACCTCCCATGGAACCGCGTTGCATCTAGGTTGAAAGAACTGATTAACCAAGTATTGCTATACCAAGAAATTTCGGTGGGTACAAAATGCGACATAAACCTTACCATTCACTAGAGAATTCACCCAAAATATTACCACCCCTCGTCATGACCACCTCCGAGCCTACTTTCCTGCTTCGCAACCCTCCACTGACCCTTCTGCTGCGCCCTCGCACCACTCGCCCGCTTCTTATCGACATCGCGGTGCACAATCTGAACGCGCCAATCACCGGGCCACTCGAGGCGTGCGAGCTCCTCAACAAAAGCGACGCTGCGGTGGTGGCCGAGCGCGCAGTTGCAGCCTACACGCAGGACTGGACTCTCGAGCTCTTCGTCTGACGACCCTGCGATGGTCAAGTCGCCGTCGTGGCCATTTGCCTCGTGACCCGCTCTCGGCTCGCCTGAAATGGCTTCACTCTTCCCCTGCATCGCAACTTCGATCTCACCCTTCACCTCCTCTAGCTTCCGAGTGAACCGTGCGTCTGCGAGAAGATGCGCACGCATTCGTTTTGAGCGGCCGTCATGGGTGTCGCGCGCGCTCTTGGGTGGATTGGGGATGGTGCGGAGGTCGAATTTGAGGTCTGGGGGTGGGTTGAGGGGCGGCGTGCGACCGTGCGAGTAGATGATGAGAAGGGGAGGGCCGGCTGTACGCTTGATGTTGCTGGCCAGAGCCGAGTTCGGCGGTAGAGTCGACGTAGTGGCCATATTGAGATGGATGGATGTTGGTTAGTGTTGGTGGGAGGTGAGATTATGAGTGCGTCTGCTAAGGTTGCGATGGAATTGGCTGCCTATTATATTCTTATGAGCTTTGCAGTCTCCCGTCTATGGTTTATCGAAGACTGGCTTTTGTCAGGGAGCTTTGTTGAAGGCCCCGTGTCGTAGGCACGTAGTCTTTGTGTGCTTCAAGGCATGTAATGTGCGTCTTTGTTCCTCACTGCGAAGTTGTGGTTCGGTACCTAGCCCTAGATCGTGAGTGATGACAAAGCCTATCCAAAGAGGCAGGTTAACGTCGACACTCCCAGATCCACCACTCACAACAAGCAAAACGCAGAAGCCTGATCGCTTAAGGTCAGCCCTCCATAGCTAGAACTAATTGGCTATGGCGTAACGCACAATATGGATGTCGGAGCCTGACCCCGTGACTTACGGACGGGAAGGGCGCTACCCATTCCGACTCCGATGTAATCACAGCCCTTTTCTCTTTAAATATTCAGGCATCACTTGGGGACGCGTAGGCTTTCTTTTCGCTTCTTTTCCTATTCAGTCTCTTTTCACGATCGTCGAGCAGAAATCGAAGCATTGCCTGACCGTCATACGAAAGCAGTGACGAAAGCATCCGCGAACTTCATCCATCTCCTTCCTATTCTTCTTCTGATTCACCCATTACTGTTTCCCATTCAACTATAAAAATCCCCCCACAAATCCCCAAGAAAGTCTTTCCCACTCAACCCATCCAACCCATATCGCTAAGAAAAACCACCTCAAAACATGGCCCCCTTCACCCACCGCCCCACCACCCTCGCCGACATCCCCGAGCAACTCACCATGGGCGAGCGCGCCTTCGTCAACGACCGCATGGCGCGCATTGCCTTCCCCCCCTCGCGGCGCGACCCCGCCCGTCCCAACGAAGAGCGCGAATACCGCGAAGCCCGCTACATCAAGCGCCTCGCCAACCCCGCGGGCCGCTGGTGGACGTGCGTCGACGAGGGCGCGGGCGGGCGGATCGCGGGAAGCTCCGGGTGGACGCGGCTAACCAAAGAAACGGAGGCGGAGGAGGCGGAGAAGAAGAAAAAGGAGGAAGAGGAGGAGAAGCTGCCAGCGTGCGCGGATGCAGTGGTGTTGAAGCGAATTATGGAGGCGATGGAGGCGATGAAGAAGAAGTGGACGGGCGAGATGGAGGCGGTGTGGTGTGAGTGTTCTTTTGCAAATTTGGTTCCTTTGCGTTGATTTGGAAGGGTGTGGGTAGAGCTAATTGTAGGCAGATCTTGGGCATTTAGCTACGGATCCGGATTATCAGCGGCAGGGGATCGGGAAGGGGCTCCTCAAGTGGGGATGCGATGAGGCGGATAAGGAAGGCATCTATGCCTATCTTGAGAGCACGCCTGCTGGGCGGAAGCTCTATGAGAGTATGGGGTTCGAGCACGTGGATCAGATTGAGCTCTCGGATGTGGTGGAGGGTGGGGAGCCCTCTGCTTATTGGATCATGTTGAGGAAACCCAAGGGGAAGGTAGAGGGAAACGCAGAGAGCTAAAGACATATAGTAGTCAGCGCGGGTTAATATGCGTTTTGGAGGCGGAGATGATATCACTGTGCATAGCAGATCAACGATAGTATACGATAATGGATTCTCATTAAACTAGAGTAGTCTACTGGTTGTTACAGTGACTCTATCCCACTGCCTCATGCTATGTCTAATGGCACCAGGCCTCAACATCTAAAACGCCACGCTATGCAACAGTGAAAGCATCCAACTCCGAAGTGCCCAAGAACAAACGCTATGCCAAACGATTTACATAAACAATGCAATAAGACAAACGAACCGCTAAAGAGACTCCTCCCCATCGAGAATGCCTCTCAGGATACGGCTGCCTGGGCCGACGAGTGCAGCCTCCAGCTCTTTGTTAGCGACGGTACTCGCAACCCTCCTCTCTTCTACAACGGTGGTACCGAAACCCCCCTTTGGCCTTCCCCTCTTACTTGGAGTACCAGCACTAACGACCAACGACCCTGTCTTCCCCTCAACGGACGAGATCAGCGAAAGTGTCTCCAAGTTGCCGACAATGTCACGGAACTCGGTATTTGTGAGAGGATGAAGAATGTCCTCTCGCTTACACAAGCTGGTATAGGCCTCGAAGATTGCTTTGATGGTTGGAGCCGTGCTGTGAGTCTTCGAAGGGGTTGCAAGAACGCTCTCTGAGAACGCGTTTCGCTTCTTCTTCTCAAGCGCCGCTAGTGCGCAAAGGACGGCTTTTTGTTGGAGGTTGAGGTTCTGGAGCCTCTGGGTGGCGCCGTTGCTGAACACAGCAGAAGTGATACGCGTCATGTGGTTGATGGTGGCTTGAGGAGCATTTTCGATCGTGATTTGAGACAATGAGATTGCAACGCTATCCAGACGAGATGTCTTGAGGGTGAACGTAGCGGCCGGAGGAGAGGAGAGGTTGATGTTCTCGACAAGTGGTGTCTTGGAAGGAGATGGCGTGGGGGAAGGGGTGATTTCGATGGCTAACTTGGTGTGTTGGTCCCGAGTATCTGCCTCGACGAGATCAATAGCTCGTTTGCAGATGTCGAAAGCCTTGCGTAAATCGCCTGATTGCGTCGCGACCTTGTTGGAGAGGTATCGAATTGCCATAGGATGGATGAAAGGCACAAAATCCGTAGAGTTAGCGGTAGAATCAGTGGGTATGGCTGATCTGAGCTTCGATATAATTACAGACGCAATCTGAGCAGCTGTATACGGCAAAAATGGCAGAAGTTGAGGCTTGAGACCACGGGCTTTGAGGCGAGGGAGGAAGCGATCTGTGAAGTCCAGAGCATTGGCAATCCCCACGAGAACGAGGCTGGAAGAGCGTTGGAGAGACCATTCAAATAGACGATAAAGAAGCTCAAGGTCCAGATCCAAAAGGTGGTCAACCTCGTCAAGCGTAACAACGTATGAGCGATCACGCTTCGTGAAGATCTCATGGAGCGCGTCCACTTCATTGCCCTCGGTGGTAGTACTAATGTCGGCGAACTGCTCAAGCAAGGTTCGGTAGAGATCGCTGGCATTCTTCACGCTCATGCAGTTGATGTATGCAGTTTTCGCAGAGCTCTCAGACTGCAATCCGCGGCACACATCGCCCACGAACGCGCTTTTTCCAGTTCCTGGGGGCCCGGAAACGTAGATGCAGCCAGACTTGTGGCCCTTGGTTCGCGTAGACACGAATTTCTCCAGCTCCTTGCGCTCGGTCTCCCGGCCGAAGAGTGCTGGGGGTGCGGATCCTCGAGCGAAAAGCTGGCGAGCAACATTGTAGACCGTAGGGACACTATGACGAGGAGTGATCGGCGTCCGGGGAGTGCGAGGAGTCAATGGCTTTCCACCAACGAGGACCCGATGTCGAGGGGTGACGGGAACCTTCTTCGAGAGCGCGTCGCGATGCCGAGGAGTCTGAGGTGTGGCTTGAACGGATTTTGAATCTTGTCGAACAACGGGCTTAGAAGCCTTGAAGTGTGCGTTGATTTTGGCAGGAGACAGAGCGACCCGGCTTTCTGGGGCTCCATGCTTCGCGGGCGTGGATCCGGCCTTTCGGACGCGCTTTCCAGACGGCAGGACATCCTCCGCCAGCTCGTCCAATTCCATAGCATCGCCATGGCGGACAACCCTCTTGTTCCTCGGCGTGATGAAAGGGTTTTCGTTCTCGCCATCGTCCAAGATCACGAACTGAGCCTGGCGTTTGGCCCGCGTTGTGACTCTGGAAGCAGCATCTACAAGCGCCGAGTCAATGTGTTGACAAGAGAGAAGGGGCGGATCGTGCCTACCTGGCGAGTCTGTGGAGCTCCGAGTTCTCTTTCCGAGCACGGTGGAAGGCATCGTGGATGAGAGGAGCAATTGCGATGGGGAAGGGGTGGGTGGTGGTGGAGTGGGAAGGAGCTACGCGGGTCGAGGTTTGAAGATGGAAAGGAAGGCGCGTCGACGGGACGCTAAAATGCGCCTGCCCCATAAAAGTGGGCCCACGCGTAAAGTGGTACGTCTTGGCATCACGTCCAGCCCCGTCATTCACCCTCTCTTCCATCTCACCACCATTCACCAATCAATGAATTCTGACATCTCATCTGCAATTTTGGCCTTCCTACATTCCTTCCTAGCTCGCTAGCGACGTTATTGATGACAGGAATCTGGGAGAATTTCTCATCTGCGTTACATACTCTGGCATGCAATCCACGACATTTACATATATATCATCTCAGACCTTGGGAGAGGGGTGTTGCATAGGTCATGAATACGCTTAAGTAATCGTGGTTTAGTCCGGAGAACTATCGTGTTACTACGGTACTGCCAAATGCCGTGTGCTCATGAGACAATTTCAAGCTAACGCAAAGCAACGCAAACACCTCAATTCCTGACTGCTCAACCATTGCAGCTCTTAGGCCCAAAGAAACAAAAGGTATCATACCGTGCGTCTCAGCACAACAAAGGAGACGAAGCGCAATTCTCCAATCTCTCACAAGATTTCCTGAAACTTGCTATCCCGATTCGGGCTCCCCCCTTTCCTGGCCGCAGCGCCTGCTTCACTCTCGAAAGTCGGCGGCGGGACAAGACCGGCGTCGAATGTGTCGCGCGCCTCCTCAAACTCCTCCTCTCGACTCACGCCACTCACGCCACTGATCCCGCTGGTGTTGCGTGCTGGCCTCTGGCGACCTCTAGTGTTGGCTTCCTCGTCATCGTCAGACAGCGAGGATATGCTCGGGGATCGGGCGCGGGTAGGCGTGGCGGCTCCCTCGTGATGGGTGGTCGAAGCTGGAGTCTCCTGCTCTTTAGCCCTTGCCCCTGTTAGGGCAGAGCCGCCTGAAAACGAAAGTTTTCCAGGCTCGTGTTTAGAGCGGCGGCTCTTGAACTTGCTGAAGATGCCCTTGAGGCCCTTAGAATCCGATTTAGTTGGAGATGTAGGGGACGTGGGTGACGTAGGTGACGTAGGTGATGTAGGGGATGTAGGGGATGTTGGGGATGTTGGCTCCTCCGACGCAACTGGTTTAGGCTGAGCAGAGTCTAATGTCTCTGGAACGGTGGGGGGAGCCACTACCGGTGTTGGGGGCTCGTAGAGGTCGTCATCGTTCTCCTCGGTCCCAACGACTGTAGCTGAGGCGGCAGTGGTGGGAGGTTCGAGCTCGGTGGTCTTCGGAGCGTCCTTAGATTTGCGTTTCTCCTCCTTTTGAATCCGCTTCTCTTCGGCGCGTTTGGCCTTTTCGGCTTCCTTTTCAGAGCGTGCCGCGGCTTTCTCTTCGCCTGTAATCGTTAGTCGGGACTTCTACCAGTAACACGCAACGACTTACCTTTGACGCGTTTCTCTTCAGCCTTCAACGCTGCAGCTCTTTCCTTCTCAGTGCGAGTCTCGCGCTTCTTCTCTTCGTTGTCGAGCCTGATCTCTTCATCCCTCGCCCTCTGCTTCTCGGTAGCATCGTTGATCTCGTCCAAGGTAGGCTGTATCCTCGCGGCAGCAACAGCATCAATATCTGATTGGTCCATGAACTTTCCACCGCCTACATGCACCTTGCCGTGATTCACCATGCGGGCCTCGCTGTCAGCTGCTGCTTTTGCACGCGCTTTGTTTTCCCATTCCTCCATCATGGCCGGTGACATCTTCCCCGTCTCGTTGAAGACTTTGTCGTCCATACCAAGCATCTGAGCCTTGACCTTTCTTTCTGCAGCCGCCATCAGATTCTGTCGATCCTGAGTACGTTTCTTCGCGTCAACTTGAGCAAGCGTGTTGCTGAACTGGGAAGTCTGGGCGCGGATTCGACGAGCCCGGAATTCATCGTCCGAGTCAGCCTCCTCTGGATCGCTAGCAGCCCGCCTCCTCCCACGGACGGAGAGTCTCGAGCGTTGCTTATTTTCGTAACCGTAGTAGTTGCGATACGCAGCCTCGTTGTCAACTGGGATCCTGGCGAGGCGTTCTGCAGCAAGTCTTTGTGCAGCTTCTTGCACGTGGATGAACTGCATCGCTTGTTCTTTGACGTCCCCATCCGTCGTGGCGGGGGTTTGGCCGTGTGCAAAAGCAGCTGCTGATTGTCCTTGCGAAGCAGCTCTACTGGCTCTGGCTTCATCGATGTGCGTTTGTTGGATATTGTACATCTGCTTCGCCATTGAAATCGCCGAAGCGCGGAGCGCGTTCTGGTGATTTATCTCGTCGGTTTCTATCTTGACAGGAGGATGCTCGGTATACATTGCCCTCGGAATTGACTTATTGTGCTGTATTCGAGCCGCTTCCATGGCCGGGGATGCCATTTTGTCTCCTTGGGGAGCAGCCTTTGTCGGAGGTCGATTTGCGAAGGTAGCAGCACTAAGCGCATTCCTCGCAGAATTGGCAGAATCTGGGTATGAAGGGAGGGGAGCAGGCGTAGAGCCAGCTCGCTTTCTACGAGCCGATTCTGATGTCGCTCCATTGGCAGCCATCAGAGCTCTCTTGCTTCCATCCTTGGTGTATCCACGATCAAGCTCTGGGCTCAGTCCCTTGGTTCGCATTGCAATGTTGGCAGCAGAATTGCCGTCGGCGCTTGCCTCTGGCATCCAAAGATCGACCTTCCCGCCTCTGTTCGCTGCTAGCAACGCTGCCTTCGATCCAGCTGCGCTTGCTTCGGGCTGCCATAGAGGTGCCATCTTGTAGTCTTTTGCGAGGAACGCGGCCTTGCCTGCAGCGTCGGAGCTGTCCGGCTTCCACCACTCTGGCGATTTCGTGTTCGCGTTCGCAAGGGTGGCAGCAGCGCCTGCGGAGGCTAGTGTATCTATTCCGACGATGGGGAAGCTGGGCAGGTCTTGCGGTCGAGCGTGCTTGAGGCTGGTGGCAGCACCTGCGACACTACAAGTCAGTCGTCTGTTATTTTATACACAGAGCCTAGAGCGGCGATACGTACTTGCAGAAGAGAGCTTGCCGTTAGAATCCAAGGGAGAGCCCTTGGTGAAGTCTCGTTGATTAGATCCGCGCCCGGGGTTGGTCACGTAGAGGGCAGCGTTGGAAGCCTGGTTCTGCAAGGCTGTGCCCTTTGTGGTGTGAGCCGAGGGATCCGGGCATTTCATGTCTGGTCCTGCGCCATTCGCTTGAGAGTGTGAATGGTGACCCCCTGGCAGGGGCGCTTTGGATGCATCATTGGATGTCTGTGTTTGTGTCGCCATGGTGCGCTCGTAGGTCGGACGACTCGAGATAGGTGTCAGACTTCGGAGGCGGTCGACGTGGTTATGGAGGAGTGAGGAGATGAAGTGTAGGGAATTGAGGACCGACTCTGCGCAGTTCAATCCGGGCGAACATGGTGGTGTAGTTATGGGATAGTTTGGGGTGGCCTAGACTATTGACAATGACGTAGTCCTAGCTTGAAGCGCTGTGGCGCTTCGATGGATGGCGGCTGGGATGATCGCATAGCAAGAATTAGTCCATCACCGGCTGCCCTTTTGGCTCTCACACCACGTTTTTCGCGAACACCGGCCCATCCACTCCCGCTGATGCGCTGCGGGAGATGTTGTCAGGGACAGGAACTGCAGTTCACAGCTTACCTGCTCCATATAATGTGAAGCCGGAGCCATGGGATCGACGCAAGGAACCGTCGCTATGGCCCACCAAGTTGGCAGGGCGCTATCCTCCCCCGGACCTCCGTCATCACGGGCACCCTCATAACCACCTACTGACCCCAGTAAAATACCAATTTGGTCTAGAATCAACACTTCCTCATGACAGTATCTGGAACATCATGGAGAACAAAGCAAACCCATTCGCTACAATTCTCAATTTCCGGGATGTCGCAGAGGTAGTAAATACCACCATAGGCACTACGTCAGCAAACTTACCCATGATTCAATTTCCAGGACTGACTCTGTGATAGCTATCTGAAAACTGGGCTGCTGTACCGTGGAGCTCGTCCAGGTCAGTACTAAATGTACCACTAAAAGAACTCTATTAATGGAACCCAGACGAAGCCTCCCCTGAGGACCGCAAGCGACTCGTCAACGACTATGGCATCAGAGACGTTATCGACCTTCGCACCAAGTAGACATCTTAACCTTTTACCTCATCTACAAAATTCTGACTGCCTAACAGGACTGAGCACATCCAACAAGCTGAAAAACGAGACGCCAGAATCAAGAGCTCTGCCGCAGTCCCCCAAACCAACAACCAAGTCGCAGAGCCCTTGAAAATCCCCGGAGTGACGTACCACGAGATCAATTTCAACGGCAACGCCTTCTCCAAGATGCTCATCAACAAGCTCACCTGGAGCGAGTTTGGGCGGCTCGTGTGGCTCATGGCTAGAGGCTACCGGCTTGATGCCATCAAGATCCTCAGCCCTCACATGCGGGCGGCAGGCCTTGTTGGACTCGCCAAGGACTCGCTGGATGTTTGTACTAAGGAAGTCTACCAGGTGTTTGCTGTGCTCGCGGAATCTGGCAATTGGCCCGTCATGTTGCATTGCACACAGGGGAAAGATAGGACTGGGTTGACGGTAATGCTGGTGCTGATTCTGCTTGGTGTTCCAAGGGAGGCGATTGAGAAGGACTATCTGGTGTCGGAGCCGAATTTACTCTCTGAAAAGGAAGAGAGAATGAAGGAGATTGAGTCGATTGGGCTGACGGAGCATTTTGCTTCGTGTCCGCCGGAGTTGGTGCCAGAAGTACTCAATCACATCACAGAGAAATACGGATCGGTGGAGAAATACCTGCTAGGGGTGGGTGTCACGACGGAGATGCAGGAGACGATAAAGACGATGTTGCTTAATGGTACTGATGCGAGCACTATGTAGAGTAATGACCAGTAACGACTGCAATCTTAGAGCGTTCATGTTTTGAGCATGATTATCAGTCTTTCATTCGCCTCCTCCTAGACCTGATCGTCCTGTCTCCTCGTCTTCCGAATTCTGCTCAGCCATCGCCAATCTCACCCAATTCAGCCGACCAGAAATGAAATCCAGACCGAGTCAAAACGATCGTCTCGCGAGATTAAGCATTTTTAGTCTCCTTCCCATGCAACTCCGCCCACGTAGAGAACATGTGTATCAAGATGAGCGGATGGACCAAGAGGACGCCGACGAGCTGTACGATCAGCATTATTGCCGTTGTGTTGTAACTCTTGTTGGAGGTACGTAGCTCGAATATATCGCCGAAACCGCCTCTCTTGCCTTGGTAGAATTCGGCCATTGGGATACTGGAATCGGTAGGTCTCGATGGGATGGTATTTGGGATAGATGCACAGGTAGAGCGATGAAGTGTTGGGCTTGTTGCTCCAGAGTATCAGATGAATCCACGAATCGGGATAGTGCCCAACAACTCCGGATCAGCGTGGTATTTTATAAGCAGTGACAATACATGTTGAAGACGCAAGATCACAAACACAAAGCAGCTGGCATAAAGGTCTTCATTTTAGTTGGAAGAAGGCCTCTTTCATTGCGAATATGAAACAATCCGCTAGTATAGCTTTATTGAGGGGATGTCTTACCATATTCCTTGGTATCCGGGTCTGCAAAGGAAATGCTCTGAATACCTTCGAAACTACTTGAGGCGACATAGTAATGCTGCAAATGAGATCGGTCCGACGAGTATGATCTCTACTCTAATTTTAAGGTTACCGGTGAAGTCATTCAGCCACAAGTCCCAAATCTGGTCAGTGCCAATAGGCATCGGAAAAACTCCTGAGGTGCTTCAGTGTAGAGTTTCCGTCGTCCAGTTGCTATAAGTCACATTTCGAACCGCGTGATATATATTTTATTAGACGCGGCGTGGACGCTACGTGCACTCAGCGTAGTCGCTTTACTACAGGACCAAAATCACGACGCCGTCAAGAGGATGAGGACAGCTTACTGAGGCGCCCCCGAGGGGAAAATAGGGCGTTTTGTTACAAGTTTTCACATTTCGAACCACGTGAAACTATTTTTCTGTAGACGGACAGGGTATATGGTGTATGGGCTGCGTCCACCCGTTGTAGTCTTTCTGTGTACGCACAAAGAGTGAAATTAGACATCTGGCTGGGCGAGTGGGTGGTAATAATGAGATCAATTGGATGGAGTAGCAGCTGAAAAAGACGAAGATGTGTGGTCAAGGGTATAAGAGAGGAAGAACAGTGACTGAATATGGCCACATATAGTGGACAGCTCAAAAATGTGGGAGCTATTCATAGATGGCTGGGTCCAGCCGTCTTTCGGTGAATTGCCAAGACCCGGAGCCCCACTTCAAATACTTAGCCTTGGGCCGCGTTACTTGGATATCTACCAGTGAATTTTGAATATTGCCGCCTGGATTGTGTATCGAATCTAGGTTTGATGCCTGAACCATGAAACTTTCTGACGTGGAGTGACACGTGGGGCCGATGACTCTGAAGTGCTTTTTGCAAGAGGCGTTAATCGCTCATTTGCTGTGGTCGAGCGGAGGACGTCATGTCTATTCGTCGAGAGACACCTGTACCTCTGTAGTATCCGGTGTTGAGGAGAAGGCGTTGAGGACTTAGTTCAGTGAGAAGCCGTGGAGCGGGCGAAGGGCGAGAACGGAAGACGACGAGAATTGCAAGTCGACATGGGGATAGAGCAGGCCGAATAGGGTTTCACATGCGCAGGTGAATTCTCTTGCCCAGTGGTGGGCTCCGTTAGTGCGCTTCTGGAATGACGGGCTGATTGGGCAGCATTTCATGGTTCTCGTGAGGGCGTCCGCCGCCCGCAAGCGATGTAATCCGGGCGGGCTGCCATTGTTCTAACGCGCTCTGCTCCCTAATTTCACCCTTCTTCCCACACACACCAACCCCGAAACCTTCCTCTTCACTACACGACGAACAACCTCCCGCGACACAAAGCCTCAAAGCCCTACACGACACCGCAGAACCACCAGCAGCCAGTGCGATCAGCCCGCCCCTCCGAACCATCATCATGGCTCCGTCTAAGTGGGGTACGTCATGCCATCCATTCCCCTGAGCCACATTTGTGCGCAGTTGGCAGCCGGCCTCCGTCGCGTTTGACGGACCATTACTGACGGCTTTGGCTCTGTAGATGATGAAGAGGAAGATAGCACGCCTCCATCCTCCCCGCCCACCGTGCCCCTGGCGCGTCGTGGCAAGTTCGAAGACGAGGAGGAAGATGACAGCGACGTACGTGAGACCCGATCCCAACTGTCGCGTTTTCGCTTTCGCATCATCCTGCCACACTCTCATTATTCCTTTATCATTGTTGCCGACGCGATCGCATCCGGTCGACTCGTTACTGACACGTTGCAGGTCTTAGAATCATGGGACGCCGCCGAGGACTCCGAAGTCGAGCGCGAGAAGCAGAAGAAGGTCGACGAGGCCAAGGCAAAGGCTGAGGCCGAAGCAAAGGCCAATCATAAGTCAAAGTCACAGCGTATCGAAGAGAAGCGTCAAGAGACGATGAGGAGGCGACAAATGGAAGATGACTCCAGCGAGGAGGAGGAGGACGAAGCTGAGAAGCGCGCCCGGCTTCGCAAGACGGAGCAGGATGCGGATCTCGCCCACGCCCAGGATCTCTTCGGCGAAATCGCTATATCCAAGAATCGCGCTGTGAAACCCGTCACGATCCAGGATACCGCCGATCCCACGAAAGCCCTCGATCTTTCCTCCATCGCCCTTTTCAATCCCAACACCAAGGACCAGTTCCTCAAGCTCCGCGAAACACTTGTCCCACTACTCACGGCCAACTCAAAGAAGGCGCACTATACACTTTTCCTTCAGGAATTCACGAAGCAGATTGCCAAGGAGCTACCCAGCGACCAGATCAAGAAGATCGCCAGCGGCCTCACCACGCTATCAAATGAGAAGATGAAGGAGGAGAAGTTGGCCGAGAAGGGTGGCAAGAAGTCCAAGGCGGCAAAGACGAAGACCAGCCTGGTTGCATCACGAGACACGTCGTATAGAGTCGACACGAACGCCTATGATGATTTTGGAGAGTAAGGATCTCCTTCCCCATGGTCTCTAGATACACACACGACTAACACTTCCAGCAGTGACGACTTCATGTGAGGGTTTCATCCGAAACCCACGCGACTCTGAGGACTTGAGGACCCCTCGCACGCTATACCAGCTTCCTCCCGCACGGAGCACACCCTCCGACGCGATTCCTCGACCGCAGGCGGCACCATCCCATCTCACCTCCGCCACCCGGGCATCCCGTTTCTTCGATAGACATTCCCCGCGTCGCCGCCAATACTCTTCCCTCTCCCAGAGGCCTTATATTAGTTTACTGGGATTATTGGCGCTGAGGGCTGCGAGCATGGAATACATGTTGCCATTTTTCTGCGTGCTTGCTTTGCTTTGTTTGCTTCAGTGCGGTTTTCCTTTGTCTTTTCCTTTTCATTTGTTCGACTGGTCTCATGGACAGTGCAATGCAATATGCGTTTGGGCAAGCATAGAGGATAGGCCCTTTTAATAAGCAAGCTGGCAGCCGTGTTGTGCGTATATTCGATAGTGTGGAATTCCCACTTTTGAGCTTCAAGGGTTACCCTTCAATTGTGTGAGGTCTCGACGCCCAGATGACTAGTTTGGCCAACGACAGCCTCACCTTCTTACTCGTGAATTTCAGTGAAGGAGCCAATGTCTTGGATCTCGAATCTGGATAAAGCAATCTCCGACCTCGGAGAAAACAATAGATAGCAAAGCCACGACCCACGGCATAGTGTGAAGCCACATCCAGCCCTTCCTCGCGATGTGAGCTCTAAAACGGCAGATGTTTCCTCTCCAGCCTCTTCGGTGATATCAGTTCGTACACGATATGTGTCCAGATCCTAGATCCTTGGCAGTTTAGCAACGGCAAAAGCTTGATGTTTTGAAACGGTCCCTGCAGGTGGCTATAATTAGCTTGTTCGCATTCAAGCCTCCATGTGGCTAAAAGCTGGAGGTTGCGTCGATATGACATGCATCTGTACATTAGGATTGGCGTGCAGGTAAGGGCGGGAAGGGAGGAGGGGTTCGGGCGTTGGAATTACCTAGAAGAGTGAATGTCTCTTGGCCCAACCTACCATGTGACGGCCCTGCGCCACTCAGCCGCCTGTCAGCTTAAACATGTCGGGATGTCGACAGGACAGCTGGAGGAGGCATGTCGAAACGCCGGAAGGGCCGGACGGGAACAATAGACGTGGTGGTGATTGTGCCTGACGATCCAAGCGGGCTCAGGTGGCTTCGAGGCCCAGGGCAGATGGCAGACGGCAGGTCGTCGCTCGCTCGGCAAGGCCAGTTGCGACACTGCACCTTGCTTGGTGGCGTGTGGCTTGTCTTACTCACACCCCGGATTGCGGGCAAGAGACGGCCTGTCCAACCGATGGGCGGCGGGAGGCATCGTCGATTGCACGGCTGCGATGCGAGGCTGAACTCGCCCTCGACCGTTCTTTAAGGGGGAGCTCTGCGAGAGCATCGTGGTGGAGCAGAATTCGTGGCGACGGCTGAGGTTGGACCGAGCCACAGCATCGACATCTGCACGCGCGTCGCGATTGGCCGGCTTGTTCGACATCAGGCTGAAGGGTGGGCTCGAGATGTTGCAGTCGTTACGAGTAGGCTCGAGCGGCTGGGGTTGAGTCTTCGGTACAGGCCATCCACTCCTCTCCCGTGGCCACGTCCTCCGCAGCGGCTTCATGGGGCGAGTGGACGGGCTCATACCTCTTTGGTCCGCGTGCTGCTCAATGAGGACAGCTCCGCCACACGCCTGACGCCGTCGAGCGGCCTTGGCTGGCGTGGAGCGAGGATCTTGGATTGCTGGGCCCATCGCGGCAGTTGGAGCAGTGAATGATGCACGATGCGCGCTGGCCTGCGACTACTGCGCGACGGCCAAGGCTTTGGGAACGTCTTCGCGCACCGTGGGCCTCTGGGAGCAACGCTGCGTGTGGCGCCGTGGATACTGCCCAGGCGTGGAGAGCGTGCTAACCCAACAGGGCCGGCCAGGATGCATAGCGCGCCTTGGGAGCGAGGGTGGAAGGCTGTGTAGAGGTCGTTGCCACCCCTCGCATCTCTCAGCCCATCGACAAACTGCCCTCTCTCCCTCCACGACGAACCACACCACAGCTGTGGCTCGAGCAATCACTTGCCCAGCTGTCCGCGGCACGCGCTGCCCTCGTCCAGCTCAGATCCTGCCCGCGCCGTGCGCCATCGCCGTGGCCCCCTTCCCGACGAGCCGTGCTGTGCGCCAGCCACCCGACGAATCTAGCACCCGCCACAGCCTGCCTAGGTGGTGAAGCGTCATCGCCCTCCGACACTCAACGCATTCTACCACCATCCTACCCCAGCACCCATCGCGACACCAACCCAGCGTCCAGCGCCGCGACAGGACGACGACCGCCGAGCACGCCCGTACCTGCGTCCGCCCAGCCTGCGTCCGCCCAGCCTGCTGCCGCTGCCCGCCGCCTCCCGTCGCATCGAGCATCGACCGTCGAGGCGACAGCGCCCTCTCGAACCGCACCCCGACTCCGCGGCCTCACCACGCTGCCCTGCGACTCCTGCTGCCGCTCCCGTGGCAGCTGCCCGAGATTGACGTGGTCCTGCGGCATCTGCAACAGCTGCTGGCCTTGCACCGTCTCGACGAGCTTCGCCTCACTTCACCACCACGCCCGCCTCTGCTCGCCGACCCGCGTCGTGTGACGTCTCCCGCTCGCTGCACCTCCATGGCCGTCGAGACTGCTTGACATCGGAGGGTCATTCTGCTACTGCGTCGAGCACACTTGCTGTCAGGCTTGCCTCCCAATCAGGTGCGTAAACGCATGCGCTCCTGCCCGTGCAGGGCCAATCATGTTTGCGGAGCCTCTCGATGCTCCCAGAGACCGCGATTGTTGCGCATTGGGCTGAGCTGAGGGCCATGGCTGACCTGAAGACTAGGTACCCGGTAGATCACCACCCTTTCGCAACTACCTCTCTTGATCCACTTGCCCATGGCCGCCTCAACTCGCGCCATCACCCCCACACATACAGGTCACTTTGCTGCCGCAAACGCCCCGTCTACGCCTACTTCTATATCCTCTGTCGCGCAACCAATTGGTGAGCTTTGACTGATTTCACCTACTGCTTCACTTTCTGACATGCGCGAAGCGACCTCCCAAAATCTAGCCACGCGTCTCACCAAATCCCCCCTGCCGGGACTGTCGCCGCGACTGTCTCCTCAGCCTCTGACTGGGGCTGCTGCCATGGCAGACGAGCGTCGCCACCGGGAACAACAGGCACGAGAACTGTCTCGACAGACGAGTCCGAATCCCGCAATGACCGCACTCAAGACTCTGGTCGGCGCCGATCTGTCGCCCGTGAGCCGACCAAAGGACGCGCCGCCTGCGCCAACACAGATCAGCGAGCCTTTGGCCAAGGCGATGAAGAGCATCGTCATACCAGAACAGGTGACGCATGACAACATGCAAACAAGTCCGGTAAGCTTGTCAAGCTTTGGCTCTGCAGACAGCACCACTGCCCCAACTGCGACCGCGACGGAGGCAACTTCGGGGCCATTATTGTTGGGGAGCATACCCGTGGATGGTGCGATGAATTCGACTTCGTCGAACACGCCTTACAAGGGACCGGGCGACACTCCCACGGGAAGTCGGGCGTTCACGTACCCTGGCCCTCCCCCAGCAGAACATGATCCGCGCGCGCCACAGCGAGGCATGAGTCTTCCTGGCTATCCCCAAAACAGTCCAAAATCGCCATCCTCCACGAAGCGCCATAAATGTCCTTATTGCGCGACTGACTTTACGCGACATCACAACCTCAAAAGCCACTTGCTCACGCACAGCCAGGAGAAGCCATACGAATGCCCCACATGCCAAGCCAGGTTCCGTCGGTTACATGATCTGAAACGCCACACTAAGCTCCATACCGGCGAACGACCGCACACCTGCCCGAAATGCGGACGCCGGTTCGCGCGCGGAGATGCCTTAGCGAGGCACAACAAAGGCCAAGGTGGATGTGCGGGGCGAAGATCCAGCTTTGGAATGGACGACGATATGGACGGGAAGGGTGAGGAGAGTATGGACGGCATCTTGTATCCCGGAGACCACGGAGATGAGGAAAATATGGACGAGGACGACGATGCAGGAAGGCGGAGGGTCAGTGAGCCAGCGCGCAAGAGGCAGAATACCGGAAACTCGATGCAGGGACGGTATCACCAGCACCCAAGCACCTATCCGCCTGTCCCGAATCGAGTACCAAACATGGGCAACAACAATGCCAGGCCGATATATGCAAACCCGGGCGTGTCCGGCTCGTCGCGAGACCAGTCGACGAATCTTAGTCCCAAAAATGCACCCTCTAGTATCTCGTCGTTACATGCGTACACCAACCAATCCGGGACGTTTGCAGGGATGACGGAAAGCCCCAAGCCCATCTCGCCTGGCCAGACAGATAGCCATCACCGCTTGGGCATATCTGAAGCTGGTTCTCACCCCGGCGCCCGCTCTCCGAGCATGTCCCAGCAGATTCATCAACAGAACTTCTCCCGCGGCGCTGGACGAGGCTCTTCGCCTATGGGTCTCCCACCACCACCCCACGGCAACTCTAATGCACCCCAACTTCCCTCTCTTCCCGGTCTCTCCTCGGACATGCGGATGAATTTGCCCAACAAAGGCCCACAAGCGGCCGGCAAGGCGGGCCCCAGTTTGCTTCAACACCAGCAAGTCCCCGGTCCTGGAGCTCAACCCCCGTCAAATCCAGGCAGCATGTCCAGCCACACCACCAACAGCGGTAACAGCATGCGCGACCATATGGGAGGTGGGGACATATGGACGCACATCCGCGCGATCGAGAGACGTTTCGAAAGCCAATCAGAGGAGCAGCAGGCGCAGATTGCACGGCTAGAGAACGAAGTTACAACCTTACGCGCACAGCTTGCGCAAGCGGGTGCGCAGGCTCAAAGCCAGACGCAACCGACGGGAGCTCATTAATCAAGATCGAGCTCGACTCCGAGCAAGCATCAACAAGATATTATCTAAGCAACAAATGGAAAACAAACGCCTAATCCAGGTTTGGAGTCCCACCCCCGAGAAGTAACGAAAACCTGTATTATCATGATTGGGTTGGGCTGGGATTGGATTGGATTGGAAGATTTTCGTCGACTCCTTATTACTGTTATGACACGAATGGAAGTGAAAGGAACGACAAGGGCTACGAGTCGACAACGGGCGGAATCGGATCAGCGTACGGCGTTGGAACGCGTTTAGATGGGGCACGACACACCACATATTTTTGAGCTAAAAGGCGGGTCCAGTACACGATAGACTCTTTTGCCGACCAATACAAAATTAGCACCTAGGAGCGATGGATGGAGGAAAGGGAAGGGGTTTGGTGTTTGCTGATCTTCGTATAGGGGTCAATTGGGGATCTGAAGCTTTTCCGGTAGGTAGGTTTTATGCGATATCGATGTCTTCTCTACAGTGTTTTTGAGGGTTATCCCCTTTGAGATAAGAAGCGAGAGGGTGAGGGTGGAAAAAGTAAGCACTATATCCTCCCCCTCCCCTTTGTTTTCCTGTTATTTGTTGTGTTCTATACTTCCTTAATGGCTCGATGGATGGCGTGGCGTGGCGATTGCGATTTGATACACTACCCTGTATATTATGCGAAGTGATTTTTCCTGTTCATTTGAAATATCATCTATCTACCCCTTTAAATCTTACCGCTCACCCTTGTACCTTGGGTGCTTTGTCAATCCAAAGCCCTCTTGGCTAAAGCGGATTATACCCTTCCGGAGCTCCCAAAGGTGCTGTCAGCTCGGAAATCTTGCTCTTCTTCGCGCCACACCGATCTTTCACCGCTCTTCCTGCATCTAGCGGGGTCTAGCAACCGTTGAACGTCGCGCTTTCAACGGCGACGAGATCGAGACGCACGTGTGGCGTTGTGGTCCGACGTTGGCTAGACGGAAGAAACGGTCACGGCAGCGGGTTACAAGAACGGTTAGGTATTGTCCTACGGAGGGAACTTAGACAGCCACGGCCACGGACACGGCGTACGGGAGGTGGAGGAGGCTAGCTGGGTTAGATAGGGATGACGGGGGTGTCGAGGTGGGTTGGGGGGTTGGGAGGTGAGGAGGATCGAGAGGAGAGTGGCGTTGAACTCGTGCAACTTGGTTTTCTCTGACCGCAGTAGATGGGTAGTCTAAATGCTCGCAAGCCGTGCATGCCGTCCCATCTAAACCCCCCAAACCCTTCACCTCTTCCACGCCCCATCCATCTACAAAACCTCGCGCTCACCCCACTCTCACGAGAAGAACTCCGCCTTCACCTGCGCCAGCGTGTCGTCTGGGTCCTTGACGCTGTGCCCGATCGTGCGCGAATCCGAGTAGATCTCGTAATCGTTGCCGCCGGGCGACGTCTTGTCGCCGAAGAAGTGGATGGTAGTGTAGTCGACGCCGTCTGGGCGCGCTTTCTCGGCCTCGACGTGCTGCAGGCAGTAGCGCTTGTCCCAGCCGGTAGGGAAGACGTCGAAGGAGATTTGGCCACCGATGGAATAGCTATATCAAATCATGATTTAGTATTCGTGCGGTGGGAGAAAAGGGGGGCGGGGTATACAGGAGGGGCATAAAAAGGGGAAAGAAGGTTATACTCACGTCAACCCCAATTCCACGAATTCTTTCTGGAGTGTAGCTACGAACTTCTCGCGCACTTTATGCTCCGTGTCAAACGCGTTGAACGCGTCCCGCTCCGCATTCGTGGCGTTCCTGCCCACGGGGCTCACGTTGACCATGCCGTTCCGGAACTCGACGAAGGTCCCGCGCTTGAACGGTAGGTCGATCTCGCTGATGTACCGCAGCAGGAAGTTGACGAGCTTCTTGTATTTCTCTTCACCGAGCCAGCCGATGAAGGATTGGGATGCGAGGGGCACGCCGAGTCGGAAAGCAGTAAGTCCGTTCTCAGGGAAGCAGAAGTCGAAGAGGGAGGTTACGGGGATTTCGGAGGTGCCGAGTTGCTCTTGTTGCTTGGCTAGGTCGGAGCCGCCGACGTAGCCGATGGCGACTTTTTGGCGGAGCGCGGAGAGGAGGGTGAGCATTTCGGGCTTGACTCCCTGGCAGTGGGCGGTTTGGGTTAGCTATGGTTTGATTCATAGAAGGGTGGGGGGTTTGAAGAGGTAGAGGTCATACCTGCCGGGATTTTGTGAGCGTCTCATCTACATCGAAGAGGACGATTGTGTTCTTGATCGGGCGCTCGTTGAGAGGGGGGATCACGGCGGCGGTCTGCATGGTGGCGTGTAAGTATAAAGTCGGAGAAAATAAGTACTATAAGGGTTAGATGTCCAATTGATCTTGTCTTGCACTTTCAACCAGTTGACAAGACTCGGGAGGTAAAGAAGGGCAGAAAGGCCAGCGTGGGGTGTATTTTGGAAGACGTGGAGGGGAGAGCTAGGTGGCAGGGATCCCTCACCGCTGAATCTTTCACGTTGGTGCTAATGTGGGGGATGGACTGTGCTGAGAACTAGTGGACCTCTCCTTAACATCACTTCGACTCCATCAACACTTTGCATCGAGAACATGATCAAAGAACCTCTTTTCAATCGGAAGTCGTCTCGAAGTGAGAGGAAGAAAACAATGCTCTGCCATCTTTCTGCGTACTCCGACATCCGCTCATCGACTACCCCAAAATCCTCCCTTTCTCGCCTCCCTCGCGTCTGTTGCGTCAAATCTTTTGCAAGTAGCCTACGAATTATCTGTCCAGTCTTGTCTCTGTTGAAGTCCTGCTCATTCTCTGTGAAAATGGCAAATCCAAGATAAGACTTTCAAGGATGAGCGCTGACCAATGCTTATGCGAAATGCTGCCTCATCGTATGCTTTGATGCATCCAAGTGTGACCCGGGGGAAAGCAATCAGACTCCAAGATGCCTTCCATTTGTGTGACTACTGAATGTGCCATGGTTTGCAACACATTGAAACATCAGGATGTATGCCAGGATGAAGAAAAGAACACACAAAGCTGATCGCTGCAAGGTTCGAGATGGACGAAATCCATGAACAATGGCGAACAGGGAGCATGGGTATAGGACTGCGCCTGATTTCACCCAATCACATTGTGCAAGTATCTGGTCGTTTTCTTTGAGGCACGTCTTTGTTCCAACCATGCATCTGGCTTCTTTGAGCACTGTCTTGTCGTACGTTATTCATGTCCTCAGTACATGTTTCATAATTTGTTGTCAATGAAAACTGTTTCAAGACTGATTTACATCGACGCCCTCTTCTGCTATCAAATAAGCTGGCGTATCGCAATTTTATTCTGCCATACTCTCTAACTACTCTTTTTTCAATACTCATCAAGATCGCCTCATAACATTCATCAACGAGCATAAAGTCGACAGTATCTCAAAATTGAACCATGCCACAAGAATACTTTTCGGCAGATGACGAGTTGGTCGCTGCATATGTGCTTCCGAGGACGTTCATTCATACACCCATCGGTGCCACGCTTAGCCGACCTGAGTCCGACAGGGAGGCTTTGAGGCTCCCTATAGATACGTTTCAGATCCCGGCTTTCGTCCGCCAGACACCATCCGGCGCCACGTTGCTCCCATTGAAGTCTCAAGACCGGATGGTGCCCCCCGATCCGCCATCCGTTGTTGAGCCCCAAGATGTAGAACACTCTTCGATGTCGCGAAAAGGATTCCGAGCGCGCAGTAAGTTGACGATCAGGAAACTTTGGCAAGGCCTCACATTTCGCAGCCATAAAGCAGATCTTAGTACAAACTCAATCATCGCGCCCGAAAACAGAAGCGATGGCCGACAGGAGTCCGCATTACCCTAGACGAGTAGGTCAAAGTTCCTTTGACGACGATTCGTTGCGGCTTGATAGGACTTTGGAGCGAGTCCTATGCCGCACTTCACCTTCATACTCTTTGACGTTGGCTAGGCAGTATATTTCTAAGATAGAGGTCCCCGTCAATTACAGTATGCAAGTCATGGTCGCGTTCCGCTGGTCTATCCACACGAACGGAAGTCAATCGCTTCGATCTGACTTTCGGAGAGGCCGGCATCTTCTCGTCTCAACTCAGGCATAACATAACGAGTACACAATACGACGCCTTGTGTTATCCCACATTCTTCATTACTATGTTGTTCATGTACAGAGCTCTTTTCTCAGCTTCCAGTCGCGGAGATAAAATCCGGTCCTGGTACCATCCCGGCGGCACTATTTATCGGACTTCTGGAGGTCACAGCTCCTCAACAGCTTCTTCTGGCCATTCCACTATCGGACTTCGCTTCGAACTTCTCTGCCGTCATGTTAAACCGTCTGAAATCTGGCACGAGGCAAGGACCCAAGCCGAGCATGCCCGCTGCGATTCTTGAAGATATTAGCGAGCTAAGGTCATCAAACATGCCGCCTCCTTCATACGAGGAGGCAAAGCAACCTCGCGTCCTCTGCGCTTCCGAAGCTACTCGAATGTCCTGGGAAGCCTGGCGCGACGGGTATTGGAAATGCTGTCGCCCATGTTCGACCAAGAATCCTTTCTTCAAAACTCCCTACGAAGCATATGGGCTTGCAGTGTGCATAAAATGCTCTCATTCCGCTTGTCCGATGTGTATTTTCAGCTCCGCCTTCCAGCCACTGCCGACAGCCGTTGCGCTCACTATCATCAGTATTTCCCGCGACCTGTTCGCTAGTCCCTACCTAGTTATCTGCCCTAACTGTGGACTGTCTTTTGGTAGCGGAGTTATCCAGCCTCCAGCCTTCCAATGCGCCGCTCTTGACTGGGCGGAACGAAAGTGTATTCCTATCTTAGCCCTCAACATCCCGCGAAGGATTCGGCGGAGGATAGCGTTCTACTTCAATAGGCACCCGAAGACTCCACTATGTGACTGCGGCCGACCGTTCAGTGCATACCATTGGAGCTCTTTTCGACAAGGTTAAATACTGGCAAAAACCTCTCAAGCGCAAGACTTGACTAAGTACAAAGTACGTAAACTAATCTACGCCCACCTTCTCAACCTATTTGTTCAACACTTGTCTAACTGAATTGACATTGAATCAAAGCATCTAACACCCAATCAAACGCTTGCAGCTTATGTCATCTCCTCCACGGTCAGCTTCGTTGTTGGCTACCCATTCACTTCAGCCTCACCTCGAACATTGTCGTCACACAATGAAAGCGGGTGCGCTCCTATTTAGAACATCATGCGGCCTCGTCCTCGGTTCTAAATTTACCCTCGCCACCACCACCAACCATGTCCTCAGAAGACTATCCTAGTTCGGCAATGCCTAGAACAAACCTCTCGTCGTCCTCTAATAGACCTAACATCACGCTACCCTCGCAAGACCAGAACTTTCCCGACGGCCCGCCGCCGGACTACTATCAGTACGAGTCGCGGCCTGCAGATTCTGATACAATCCCATGGCAGTGCTGTGTCTGCGGACCCTCGATAGCCAACCTGCTCCGCGTAGGCCATGCTACTCCCGCCAGTGTGTTTCATCCGGCGAACTGCAAGCAATGCCGACACTCCGTTTGCCGTCAATGCCATGTCGAAAAGTCGTTTCAGGCCGTTCCCCAAGAGATCCACGACCAAATTAAACGAGTCTGGATCTCAACGGTTATATGTAAGAGAGTACCTTTCACTGCTTTCTGTTGGCTTTGTGGGACTTGCCACTGGGCTGATACGGTCGAGATAGCCAGCCGGAAGCCTAATATCTTCGTTCGTGCATCGGCACACTTATGGGCGAGATTGGGGAAGAAAGAGGATGAGACGAAGGCTGACATGAAGTGCACTTGTTGTAGAGAGCGGTTCAGTGAATTTTGGGCGACCTTTCGCAACAAGAACTAAGCGGAGCCCAGAGACCGACACCCTCGAATCTGAAGCTAATTGGGATTCGATACGCAACTCAAGGACTCAAATTTCGGAGAGTATGACTACGCGGCCAAATTATACAGCCGGAGCATTCTTGAGCGGCGAATATACGTACAATGGTTCAAGGTGTGCGTACACATTGCTGGTCGATTACGCCGTCAAGGGGGATGCTACAACCTGCTTAGCAGTTTGGCACAGTTCTATACCTACTTTTAAGCGAGACGCCTGAGATCATACCAGTCTACCCTCGTCTCACAGGTTCAGCACGTATTGTATACACATATTCTATTACCACCTAGCACATTGCTCGCTTTCATATCTTGCGATGCCGTCTATTGTTACAATTCAGGGGCTATCCAAAAGCCAGAAGGGTGATCTGTCCCACTCTTTTCTTCCTCTACCTATGCGAAGAGCATTGTTCACCTATATTCCCATTCAGATTCGCTGTATGCTCCCTTCATATCATCCAGTGGATCTAGGATAGGCAGAAATATCTCACTCCTCTCGACTATTCCTTACATCTTGAGTATTGTGTGCCTATATCCCCTTTCATTCTTCATTGTATACAAATTATTCCCACAGCCTAGTGAATTAAGGTGTCTCACTCTTCGCTTTTTGGTATATTTATATTCCTTTTCTGTTGGAAGGATCTTTCCTCTCTCATCTTTCTCCAAAATCAATTTTTGTGAACCACCACACTGTCAAGAGAACCCAGACCAGACTCAATTGCACCCAACTTGGATAGCACCATGAGATACTTCCACGATACCCCGGCGTATCCAAGTGCATACGAATTCGCCGCACTGGAAGCCGGTCCGCTAACACCATCACCATCAACGCTAGACGAGACAAGCATGGCATACTCTCAGAATGCGGCAACTTTTCCAAGTGCTCACGAATTCGCAGCGCTTAAGGCTCGGTCGCGACCATCACTGCCATCACCACCACCAGCGGTACACACCATCCAGCCATCATCTCTACCGCCAACTCCACTACCCAGTTACACCAGGGTCGAGGAACCACCCCCAAAGTACGTTCGTCAAGCCCCTCATAAACACCACGAACGTGCTTGGTATTGTTGCCAGTGCAATTTCACCACCAACAATTCCCTCCTGGAGACCGCCAACGGCTTCGAGAGTTTTGCATGCTGCAAGACGTGCGATCATGCGGCTTGCCGCTGTTGCCTGTAGGACAAAATGCTTCAAGCCACTCCATTGTCAACAATGCGAGAGATCGAATCTCTAACAGAGCCTCGCTCATCTCTCGTGACTTTTTGCGAGCATTGTGGCAAACCTCAAGGCGCACAAATCGTTGAGTCCGGCCCACAGCGGCCAATGTTGCATCAACGTGCCAAGGCGGCCGGTAAGGCGATTGGGAAACTGGTCGTGAACTGGGCGACGGCCGAGTCACTCGGAGCGCCTACAGATGGAATGCGCAATGCGCGGAGGGAATCAATGTCTTGCTTCCAGTGCGGCCAGTACTTCACGCACAATTGGGCTATCTTTTATCGAGTAGAAGGGGAGTTCGACCCCGACGAGATAGGCAATGCGTGTGATCCGATTGCGAGAGGAGCTGGCGGTAATCGCGCGACGACGTTAAGGACAACGCGCGACTTTCCAAATTTGAACTTGGATTGAAGAACATAGTAGACAAATATGGAAAAGATTGGAATTTAGTCACCCGGCCCGATGAACGAACGCGGTTTGAAGAATGAACAGAATGACGTAAAAGACCAGTCGGGCGGAAATTTTCAGGACAAGAAGTTGCCTCAAGGAATGAACACGATGTTTGGGGTCTTTTGGAATTGGGAAATCGGCAAGCTATCAAATTGAAAACCACTAACGTCTGTTTTCCTCTCTAAACCTTCACAGAATTTCAATATTGCATAAATATCATTAAAAGTATGCGCCATATTATACCAAACCACCCCATCACAGCGGCTCATCTATCAGTAACCGCGAAGATGCGTTATGGGCCGCCAATACGCCAGCCAAATGGAGAACCGCGGCGTTTTAGGAGGTATTCTGTGAGTTGAACATAGCCCTTTTACTTCTCACTAATATTGCATTGTTCACCTACAATCCCCTCAATCATTCGCCATATTTACACAAACCATAAGTTGGTGAATAAGCAGGCCTCAATCTGCGCTGCTCGGGCCGAGGACAAGGTGGGTTCAATGTGGATGACACCCCACCGCGGGTGAATGAGAGGCTGCAAGGGGAATAAATCCATAAAAACAGCTGCTGTAAAGTCAGACACCCAGTAGCCGTTGCCACCTCGAAATCAAAACTTTGACTGGCATCTGATTCAGATCTTATTTCTCACTAGAGACCCTATACGCTGTGAATCAGGCTCTTACATATCATTATGTGCGACTGCAGGATTGTAGGGTGAGACACTGAGGTCTGATTCACAAGGGCATGGCTTTGACATCGATGATGAGTTAGAGTTTAATAGGTCAGGCGTGCTTCGCATGTATAAGCACTGCCCCAGGATCAATACACTCTACAGCTGATTCTGAAGCAGGCGGATATTCCGGGCTGGTCGTAGTGAACATAATGATTGCTTGATTCACAGCGTCCTGGCCTTGACATCGTGGTCGAAAATTCTTGGATACTTTGGGCGTGCTTCGTATCGTTATGTGCTGCCCCAGTAGACAGGCTCCATTGACTCAAATGTGACAGTCCATATTCCAGCATTCATGTCCTCTAGAAACACGCTCACATCAGGCTTGTGAACGGTCGCCTAGCACCGTCTGAGGTCCTCTGGTACGTTATTAAGCACTGCAAAACAATGATTTCGACAAGGTTAGTACCTCTCCGGGCCACCTTAGACGTTGTTGAACGGAGCTTGGTAGACGTGCTCTCACTGCTCGATCTGGACTTGGATGTGATTTGATGGGGCTAGCGGCTCGTGAAGAAGTGACTCCATGGTCGAAAAGGGGAAAACTTTTAATTGATACCAAATCCCTCCAAACCCCTCACGCCTGGTGAATTGCCCATGAAGAATTTACAAGAATATGCATCTATAACCCTTCAATTAACACGAGACACTCCAACTTGTCTTTAAGGCAGCTCTTCTCCTATTTACCATTGTTTCCCGTCCACATCTTGTCACTAGATGCCACTAGTAGGGGATACCATCATACTCGCCATAGCCTAGCGCAAGGTTCATGTTCTGCAGGCACTGCGTGGCGGCTCCCTTGAGTAAGTTGTCAATTGTAGCATTTACGACCACTCTCTTTCCCGAAGAATGCACCGCAAAGCCACCAATCTCCACGCCGTGTTTACCCGAGATGTTCTTGACGAGAGGCGACTCGCCAACAACTTTCACGAGTTTTTCGCCAGCATAACGGTCCTGGTACAGATTTCGGATATCACGTGATGTCATCGTGCGGTTGAGTGGTATGGAGATAGTGTGCTACGATTGTCATTAGTTTCATATCGAGGCACACAAGGGCACTTTTAAAAACTTACGTGAATGCCTTGGAACCATACAGCGACATGGGGAATGAAAGCCACATCAATGCCAAGCTGGCTCGAGATCTCCTTTTCGTGAATGTGGTCTGTTAAACTGTACGGGATAAGATTGTTCTCGAGGTTGTTGACATCGTTCTTCGGGCTTGGCTTTGTACCAGCACCTGAGTAACCAGACACACCAAAGACCGTAGGCTGACCGCCAATAAATTCGGTCAACGGTGCAATGCCCAATTGGGCAGCAGTAGCGTAGCAGCCCGGGTTGGCGATTCGAGTGGCATCCGCGATCTTTCGACGGTCGACGAGCTCAGGAAGACCGTAAGTCCAGGACGAATCGAATCGGTAGTCGGCGCTCAGATCGATGATAACGTTATCTGACCTGCCAGCCTCGTTGATAGCATCGACAAAAGGTTTGCATACACCGTTTGGAAGAGCCATGACCCAGCAGTCAACCTCGCCCTTCTCCGCCATGCGCTTCACGTCCTCCGGCGAGAGGTTTTCGTAGGTAATGTCGCGCTTAGTGTAACCTTCAAGCTTCTTTCCCGCAAGCTCGCGAGAAGAAACGTGCCGAAGGTCCATATTGGGGTGCTTGTTTAATAGATCGATAAGGGCCTGGCCGGTGTATCCTCTGGCACCAATAAGAGCGACCTTAGATGGCCAATCCTTGCTCTTGAACTTGATACCGTATGGAGGGTTGGGGTTGGTGGTTTCTACGCTTTGGAAAGACGTCGACGAGAAAGGTCGGGCAGAGGAGGGGCTGGCTCGTGAGGTCCGAACCGCTGGCCTTGAGCGTGCTCCCATAACGCGAGAGTTCGTTGAGTATGCTCGCACCTGCTGTGCTTGCGGCTTCTTCAAGCTCGCGGCGTACTCAGCAGGGCGCCTGATTTGCGCCTCCAGATTCTGATTGCTGAACATGTTGCGACCATTTGCCCTGAATTTGTTCATCAAGGCGACCACTTCGGTGGGGTCTGCGGGGCCCCAAAAGCAGAACATGTCCCCGTCGTGACGGAATGTCCCATCTGCCTTATCCTTGAACCAACCCAGGTTCTCGTCCTGTCCGTCCACGGTCCAATACATCCGAGGGTACTTCTCCTTCAAATGCTGGAAAATGTTGTCTGAGATGTTTTGTTGCCATGCATTCCTGTTGCATGTGAAGGTAGAAAGCTCCGCCATTGACTGATCTCCTTGTTCGGGAAAGACTATGCCTATGCCGCTCATCTTCTCGTCATAGAATGCTTCGAACGGACGGGTCTTGAGGCCTTCAATATAGCGGTCAACTACGGCGGGAGAGTCTAGACTTTCGCGTCCTCTGAGAAGGGCCTCTTTGAGCATGTCAATATCCTTGAAGTCTTCATACTTCGTTGCGGTCTGCACACGATGGCCTCGTCGGATCAGGGTGCCGGCACCCGTGTGGCTGAAGAGTTCCTTTTCTAGCACCTCAGGGTGAATGATGGCCACGCTGGATGCCTTGGGAAGGGCATCCAATAGCTCTTTAACTTCCTTGATCTTTAGCCTTGTTCCATATTTGACCCAGGACTGTGACATGAGCTGCTCGTACTCCTCGTCGAGGTTGATGGCAGAAATGAGCTCCCCAGTCTCTCCGTGGAAGATGCCGCCCTTCTCAGAGAGGTAAACGATCTTGAGAGGCTCCAGTGCGCGGGCCAAGTCTCCTGCTACAACGTCGGCATTGACGTTCAAGATCTGGCCGGTCTCGGTTTCTGCCATGGAGCAAAGAATAGGGATTTCGCCGGCTTTAATCGCATCCGTGATAGGCCTGGTGTTGACATTCGTGATCTTTCCAACGTACTGCCATGTGTCTTTGTCCAGATAATCCGCGGTCAAGACGCCAGAAGTGACAGGTCGAGCTGGAACACCCCAGTCTTGCCTCAATCGCATCACCAGGTCCATATTGGCCTCCAAGAATAGCTTCCTTGCAATTCCCAATGTCTTAACGTCCGTCACTCTAATACCCTGCTCGAATTGGGGCTCGACGCCTGCATCTTGGAGTATTTTGTTCAATTGAGGGCCAGCTCCGTGGACGATGATGGGGTATAATCCCATGAGGTAGAGATTGCGCAGGGCTCGGCAGAATATCTCAACATGGTCGGTGAGAATAGCTCCGCCAACCTTGACGACAGCGAATTGTTGGGACGAAACCGATTTGAATTGGGCGAGGTATTGTTCGATTTCGCGTTTGGTGCTTACGCTGCCTAGCAGGTTCAAAAAGGCCGATCGAGTGGTAGCAGCGTCTCGAGACTCTGAGGGAGAGGAGTATGCTCTGGAAGCTGTGGAGGCCAGTATACGGGGCAAGCTTCGAGGAGCAATGGCGGTGACTCGATGCGAGGACCGGGCAATCAGGCGAGCGCCAGAGCGCACAACGCCCTGCATTGTGACAGCCGGTGAGGAATGATATGGCGGATATGAGGCAATTGGGCGTAGAGAGGAGAGGAGAGGACAGAGTGGAGAGGTGGTGAATGACTGTGAGCTCGGTTTTTCGTACCGAACACCACCTACCTAGGTACTCCAGTACGCCGCTATCGCACCCCGCGACTTGGTGGCGCCCTCCTAGCTTCTATTGGCTACGTTTGTGCAGGTGCGCTCCCACGAAATTTCTGCACTTTTCCTTGCGCATGATCGAACTTTCATCGTTCATGCAGGCCTCTGAGGTGCCCTGACCAGTCTTACAGACCGTACAAACAGTCTCATTCAACTTCTCGAAAAGGTGTCGAGGCTAGTCAGGCGGCGGCAGACCACTCTACACAGTTGTCGAACGCGCCCGTTTCCATGGCATAGTCGCATTCTAAAGTCAGGTCTGCATTCACAACTCCGCACGAGACCGTTTGAGGTGGCCCCGTAAGTCTTAAGGGACGTCCAAACTGTATCATTCACGTCTTTAAGGTGTTGAGGCAGCTCAGACGGCTGTAAACCAGTGTACACAGACATTCAAGTGTACACAGAGTTACAGCAAGAGAATGTCACAGTATCAACTACACTGCCAGCGTTTTTACCTCTGTAAAATTAGAACATATAAGTTATATGCCAAGTCTGTCAGCCTCCCTAAATATGGAGTAGCGGTCTAACACCGTCTGAGGTGGCCCGAAGTGTTATCGGGCTTGCCAAAACTATAGCATTCCAATTTTTATTGATACACTGGAGGACTTTAAGCAGTGCTGGGCAAGTGTACACAAGCCTACAGAGAGTGTGAGAGTGTATATCGCGACTCTTGTGAATACGTTGCCTAGCCAGTAGAACTTCGAGATAGACGGCACTGTGTCCACGCGGAGTCTACGCGCCGCAGTCACCCCTGAATGTATGACCAGTAATCTGAAATCAGGCCGATATTTGCTATCATAAGGTTCTGTCTGTGGTGCCTTGACGACGTAATGCCACGTACTGTTCTAAGATGCCACAAATCTAACACGTAATAGACCATCGAGAGACATTTTCATAAGCCCTCTGTATTTGACTTGTCTACTGGGTACAACGCTCCAAACAGGAACGGTAATGCGGCCGCCCTCATTCCAGGTCCGAGTGCGCCTCATAAGACCAGACTACGCCTTAAGCCCATCCATCTGACTCCACTCCCTCCACCTCTCATCTGCCCTTCTTACCAATCCCTTCATGACCTCCCTCCCCACAACCCCACCCCCTTTCTTCTCAATCCTCCGCACCCTCCTCTTCCCCCCAGAACCATCTACAACCACCGTCACCACCTCCTTGCAAAGCCCTTCTTCAAACGCATCAGGATCACTAAGCACCCACGCCTTCTCCTCGGCGTTCTCTTCATCTTGCTCCCCTTCGCTTAGCAGCTCCGTAGGTTTAAACACCGCAAACGTCGCCGCCATGGGTAAACCTCTCAGCTTCAGAGAGCGCGCGTTAGATACAGATGGCGAACAAAGTATGTTTTGTACGTCCTCATCCCACCATGCGGAAGGAAGCAGTGTATCTCGTAGCGCGGCGACCACAGCGGCCCAGGCCACGTCGAAGGCGTTGCCGTCTAGGCTTATGAACATAATGTCGATATAGAGTGCCCAGTACGCCTTGACTTCCTTCGCTGATTCGTCATCTCCGGAAGACTCGGACGGTGGAGGTGAATATATTATCCTCAGATCCCGCGCACGGAGGAGTTGCGTGGAGTACAGTAACGCGCGGATGCGGGAGGTGAGGGATTGCGCGAGTGTAGACGGTGGTGAGCCCGGGAGGTGGGCGGGAGAGGCACCGGTTGCGAGTTCGATGTTGGGAACTAGGAGGGATAGGTTTGATAGCTCTGCTGCGTCGTTTTCCGCATCATCGTCGCCATCGTAGTCGAGGTTCGTTGGGAGTGTTGGTGGATTCGGGATGTTGGACGCCAGCAGAATTTCTCCTCGTACGCCGCATACCACGGCCGTATCGCCTAGTCGTACCACAGCGCTGCCAGAGCAATGGCTTAAGCTGCCGGTGTTTATGGTGGGCTTGCGGAATTCGAAGGGGGCGCGGCCATTGGGGCGCGAGGGGTTGGTAGAGGGGGAGTCGTGCGAAAGGTGGGCGAGGAGGAATGGCGACGGAGAGAGGGCAGCGAAGATGTCGCGTGGGAACGAGAGAGAAGGGGATGCGGCAGCCATTGAATGCTGAGATGCTTTTGTTATGAGATTCGTGGTGGCGGTATTTCGAACTTGGATGGTTGATTGAAGCTTTGGAAATCTTTTGGTATAACTTGCTGGGGTCGTCTAGTCAATTAGCGTGTTTTCGAAAGGACGAGCAAGACCACCTGCATTCTCGGGTTAAGCAACATTCGAAATCGGTTACCGAGGGGCTCTTCACGGTATTGCTGTAGTAATCACAAGCTCCTTGTCCAAAATGCCTTTCACTCATCCCTGCCCCGCTGGAAAATGCCCCGCCATGGCCTTACGCGTGCCCAGAACGACGTCACCGGCGTCATATATATCTAATGGCCTTCCAAAGCAGCACTCCTTCCAAACCCATCTGCGAACTCATCGACGACTACTACAGCCAGAAAACAGTATTCTCCTCTCTCATCGCTACACATCCAAACAAGATCGCAGAACCAGAATCTGCTCCCAACACTCCCAACAAACCAATCATGCCTGTCCACGCCGCTGAGGAGAACGCCACTGGCAGTACGTTGACTTTCCTTTGACTTTACATACGTGAATCGAAATAATGGACTAAACCTTTATATAGGCATCACCGACCAAGTCGCCAAGGATTCATCCGACTCTACGGCATCGACCCACAAGAACCACAACGTGGATACTGGAGTGAACCCAGGAGGCGTGCATGCCAATGCCCACAAGGCGAACCCGGTAAGTGGAGCTTGAACCTTGTCAATCTAACTTAATCGTTGCCAATAGCATAGATACTAACTGGTTTCATCATAGGGACCCGTCATCGCTGAGAACATTGGAAAGCCGGAGAGCAAGGAGGCGTTGAAGAAGAGAGCCGAGGAGCTAAACCAGTA
Organism: Mytilinidion resinicola; assembly: GCF_010093595.1. Taxonomy (NCBI): domain Eukaryota; kingdom Fungi; phylum Ascomycota; class Dothideomycetes; order Mytilinidiales; family Mytilinidiaceae; genus Mytilinidion; species Mytilinidion resinicola. Next base: position 1,034,107 of record NW_022985445.1, on the reverse strand, counting down.
GATGCAACAGACTGGGATTTCACGAGTTCATGAAATGGGGTGAGACTAGTGAAATGGCCATAGGGCGCCCTATGATGGAAGCATCGATCTGTGCTAGCGGCAATGAATAAAGATACCAATTCATGATCTTGTGTAGCCACAGGCCAGTGAGGCGAGATGATTATGATATTTGAATGACTACGAGCCTATCTTTAATTCGTGAGAGATTTTATACACCAGTGTTCCCTTCCTAGGTCACTCATTATCCATGGTATTATCCAGAAACCCGTCCTTTTTGACTCCTCTTCACTATTTATTCGTGCTTATAGGCCAGCCAAAGCTCCGACAACTGCCATTCCGCCTAAGGCCCACGCGGCCATCGTCTGATGTGGCGCCATGCCGGTCGAGGTCGCAGACGCCGCAGTGGCAGAACCAGTGGCAGAACCAGTGGCAGAACCGGAGGCAGATTTGGAAGAAGCAGCACCAGTAGCCTCCGGGTTAGTCGTGTTCGCAAGGGGAGATCCTGAGACACTCTGGACTTTGACTCCAGTGTTGTTCTTGCAGTTGTTGTTGTAATCGGTAGTGGAGAGAGCAGTCTTGGTAAGAGTGATATCGGCACACTGCATAGCAAGGTCAGCACGAGCTCTTTGACAGTCTCGCAGAAGGGGACTAAAAAAGCCATCTCTCGGAGTTGGGAGAAAGGGAATTTTACCTGGTAGAGTCCGCCATCTGGGTCGCCGTTCGACACGACCTGGATAGTCGCGTCCTGGCCCTCGGTGAAATTGACGCCCTCGGGTAGGCTTACTTGGCCTATGCAGAAGTTGCCGAGGCCCTCTTCCTCGAAGGTGGGGCGCAGGATGATGTTGTAGTTGACGCCCGGGTCGCTGCCGAGTGAGAGCAGCACCATCACGTCGGTCTGCGTGTGGTGCATGTCCAGCTGGATGGGGGCGCCGACGGCGGGCCATGAGGTTCGGGTCTTGCTAACAGTGTCGAAGCCACCGCAGGGGAAGTTGACGGCCTTGTTATCGTCGAAGCCGCGGGCAGGAGGCCAATTGAGGAGGAAATGGGCGGAGGTGATGGGGAGAAGAGCGAGGAGAGCGAGGTTGGACAACATGGTGCAATTGGGATGTGAATTGACTTGTTAGTGTTGCTACGAAGAACAGTTCAAGATTTGGAAGAAATGAAGGAGGAAAGATGTTTGAGCGGTTTAGAGGAGGGAATTGCAAGAATGGCCAAGAGAAGAGCTACGTTCCTGCAGGTAACCAGAGCACCTTATGAATGAATGCACGGTAGGACCTGGTGAGTCCGGTGGCTGGGATTGGCGCCAAAATAAGCTGACAATGGACGCCATGGCGACTCTGCGACACTAGGAAGACCGGAGCTGCTACGGGTCTGGGTAAGCGGCTATCAAAGGATGTGGTCTGTCTCGACGATGCGGGTGAGCAAGTTTCCACGGACTGAGCACATTTGAAGCCCGGGCCGCCTAGGGGGCCTAGCTCGAGTCTTGCATTCACCCCTGCCACCCGACGATCGGCAACGCAGAATTTCTCGACATCCCAAAATGGAACCGTGCACAGCACTTCATCGCGCTGCTACAACAGAGCACATTCACGGTAACAAAAAGGACTGCATAGCTACGTCTACCACTTGCATAAATCCTCCAGCAGTTTCAGTGCAGTCTGGGTCCGTGGCGTGGAGAAACATGTCAGTGACAGTGGTAACTTGGCGGGCCGAAGTCAACTGCCCCACCAATTACCCCGCCACAAGGGCCGTCGTGCGGCCATGCGACTGCCATTCCAAGCTTCTTCACGACGCTTATTCGACCCAGCACAACAGGCACACTAATCGCCGTGGAAGCGTGATATGAGGCAACGTGTGTTCATAGGGTGGTGTGCCGCTCTACCTCCTACTCTCTATCTATCACGAGAAAGTGATACTCGTCCGATTCCAGCCATAACATCGTTACCCTCCACGGATGGACCCCAAACGCCGAGCCCGATGCAATCAAAAATATCATCCCCAAACACCTGTCTATACAGCTAATGATGTTCATCATCAGTTCCCTGGTGCTCCGTAGCGGCCAAATGCCAGCTCTCCGAGAAAGACACCCCCGAGCACTGAAAGGAAATAGCCCACGTTGAACGTCATGACAGCCAGCATACTGTGTACTATCAGCGATATAATGCATATGAGGACACATCAAGACTTACAGAAGATAGCCTACTCCAGCTATGCAAGTGTATAGCAATGCTCGCGGGAGGTCGACACTGAATCGCCATGGTTGGACGTGCTGGATCGGACTCTGCACAATCACAACATGTTCTTCCACGCCGTTTGCCGATATGACTGCTGTCTTCGAGTCGGCATCCGAACTGATGCGCTCTGCGATGGGCGTCTTGTCCGCGACTACGACGTATCGGCGCTTCATGGCGGACTCGAGCCATTTGTGCTCCAGGAAGTGCAGCAGCTTGAAGCTGCCTCGGTACAGGGCCGCGAACAGAATGAGGAAGATGCAAGTGCCGGCATAAGCTCCGGTCGATTTGGGTGCCCATTGCTCAGAGTAGAGAGGCGTCAACGAAGAGGTGAAAAAGGTCATGACCATCTCGCTCGCCGGCATCATCCCAGACATGTCCATGTTTGCGGTAGTGGTGGTTGGTTATGTCGTGGTGTAGGGGTGTGCTTTTGGTGGTCGTCGAACTTGTACTCTCGAGTCTCTCTGAGAAGCGATGAGGCAGCGCAAGCGGTGGGTTTTGAGTACCGGGCGTGGAGTCAGACGCGCGGCGTTAGTGTGAAGCGGTATGGTTCCGCGTGCGAAGAATAGGTCTTGTCTTTGTGGAGAGCAGAATTGAGAGCAATGATGCTACGGGTGTAGTTGGAGAGTGAAGCGCACAGTGTCACGGCAGATTTGGAATGCGGGAAGCGGCAAGCCACTCGCCCTTGCTCGGCGGCACGCTGGTGTTTTCTGCCGCCCGATAAGCTTATTCTATGGAGTTTGTCGAGCTTGCAGCGGTCGGGTTGCCGTTCATCGGGTAGGTACAGGTCACATGATGAGAGGTATTGAGCAAGTTCTTTGGCGTCTGATTGGCGGGTTCTCCGAACGCCACCGCAAACAGCGAAAGTCCGCCATGCCTTAACTGCATCCCGCCCGATCATGACAAGTCTCCGATGCACTCGTCGAACCGGCAGCCCGAATTAGCACAGGCGTGCCCATCTAAGCTTTCCCGGGTGCGCGGATTCGCGGCACATTCATGTACATGCCTGGTGGGCACGCTTTTTGACACTCACATCAACTTGCCCCTCGTTCTTGCACACCTCCGTTTCGCGCCGTGACACTGACATCCATACTATCGCTGCTGGATGATCCATGGACGGGCACAGCCGGCGAGACGTCTTCTCCCTCTTCCTTCGCACTTGAGCTGATCAAGGACTCGATACTCCCAAGAACTTGTGGCCATATTCTTAATTTCTCCGATCTCCACCCTCAAAAATGTCCAGGATGAACAGGGCGGGGCGCTTCGTCAGAAGACAGGACGATGGCGGCGGAATGGACATGGACATGACAATGGGCAGCATGTCCATGGGAGGGCTGCCAAAACTGCTCGACTTCCCATCCTTCTATTGGGCTGTTGTGGGAACCGCGATCGGCATCGCAACTCTTGTCAACCTGTCTAACTCTATCATATACCGTCAGAGGTAATTCAAACCGCTCTGGGAAGTCAAAGAGTTCTAATTGACAATCGCAGGCTTTCAGCTGCCAGCAATGGCGACGCAAGACCCGCAAAGCCAAAAACGCTTCTCTCCAGAACGTATGCGACCATCACTGCGATAACGCGAGAGGCGTCGAATGCCTCAGTACGAATTCCCTTTAAAGGACGCGCTTTTAAGCTACCAACGGTTGGCCGGACCAGCTTGGTAGTCGGCAATGTCGTGCTTCTTGTTGTTCTGTCATTTTACGGACTCGATGTTAGAGACCGATGGAAGTACGAAGATATTGGCTACCGGATCGGATTTGTGAACATGGCCCAGCTCCCGTTGATTTTCTTGCTAGCCGGGAAAAACAACATTATCGGATTCCTCTCTGGAATTAGCCATGAGAGACTGAACTGGCTGCACCGCTGGACTGCCCGATGTCTTCTTCTCACCACCACGATCCACATGGGCTACTTCTTTGCAGATTGGGCGCCGTACGATTACATCATCCCTCAGATCAGATCAGCCCCCTTGGTGAAGGAGGGAGTGATTGCTTGGGCTGTCCTGCTCTGGATGGTCATCAGCTCCATGACGCCGATCCGCGGGTTGTACTATGAGGTGTTTGTAATTCAGCATCTAGCGTCGTTCGCTGTGTTCCTCTACTTTGTGTACAAACACACGCCTGCAGAGGTCCACGTCTACATTTGGATCCCCATTGGAGTCTTCGCTTTCGACCGTGTGACACGGGGTTTATATGTAATATACACAAACGTGTCCCTCTTTCACCCCAAGCAACGGCAAGCTGGGCAGATGTCTGGACTTTGGGCGTGCAAAGCGGAATTTACGCCGCTTGCACACGATACCACGAGGATCACTATCAACAACCCACCGATTAGCTGGTCACCTGGCCAGCACGTTTTCCTGTCCTGCCACTCAATCGTTCCACTTCAAAGCCATCCCTTTACCGTTGCCTCGATCCCAGAGGACGGCAAGATGGAATTCCTCGTAAAGGCGGAGAAAGGCGGAACCAGACGATTCTTCAAGCACGCGGAGAAGCTGAGCGGGCTGCCAAGTGCGTCTCCAAATTCCAAGCCCAAATTAAGGAGTGTTGCTATCGAAGGGCCATATGGTTGCCTTCGACCACTTCGACAATTCGACAGCGTGGTGCTACTAGCCGGTAGCACCGGAGCAACTTTCACCGTCCCGTTGCTTCGGGATATTGTCCAGGGGTGGAAAGAAGTCGCAACATCGACCAATCAGAAGTCGTCGATATTCAGTAAACCAAAGGGTGCTGTAACACGACACATCCGCTTCGTGTGGGTTGTCAAGTCTCGGGGCCAGCTTGGCTGGTTTGCCGACCAGCTCTCGGGCGTCTTCGAAGACATCGAGAACCTCAAGTCCCAAGTCAAGGGGCTGGATGTAGACATGACTATCTACGTCACTTGCGACAACTCATTCACGGAAGAGCACAAATCTCTCCTTTCATCTGTCAGAGCCCCAGCTAAAACAAACTTCCGAGGTGCTGTAGAGATGGTGGATGGTGACCCAGACGAGAAGTCCGGCAAAAAGTACGAAGAGACGTATGATGCTCGAGAAGTCGGCTCTGAAGACTCGTCGCTCAGGAAAACCACACCACAGACGTCCTGCGGGCCAGACGGCGAATGCTGCTGCAGGGACACCGTCGAAAGCGAAGATGCAATCGGTCCCGCGACCTGCTGCTGTTGCTCCTCATCCCCTGCCACCATGGATCGCGCGCTATCAGCGGTATCGTCAAGCACTAAGGGGTCAGCAAAGCAAATGCTTCACCCCGACATTGTCGTCATCAGCGGCCGGCCGCAGTGCCACAGCGTGATTTGGAAGACGCTAGAGCAGGCGCTGGGCGAGAGCGCGGTAGTCGTTTGTGGGCCACAAGGCCTTGTAGCTGATGTCAAACAGAGCGTGGTGGCCTTGAGCGATGAGCGGGCGGTGCACAAGGGTACGGGGGCACAGGGGATATATTTGCATACTGAGTCTTTTGGATATTGATGCAGGGTTGATGGGACTGATGTTCTAGGCGTTTGGGGTTTCGCTCAAAGCATTAGGCGGCGTTGTTGCATCTTGGGATACGAAGAATAGCGGCGGTCGATAGACGCCGAGACTTGCGTTATGATATCCGTTACGTGAATATGAACAACAGCTTCTCTATTTAGAAATTTAAGAAACTTGTTGCAGAAGCCTACCACTTTTATCATTCTCCGAATCACTTCAACGAACCTTCAAAACTGCAAACAGGGCTACTTCTATCCTGTGATCAGATTCGTGCACGCCAAGAGCTGTTTGTTTAGTTAGTTAACTTAACGTACCCTGCGGGTGAGCTGCCCATGCGGGCGAGCTGCCCAGTCCGTGCACCACTAGAAATTCAATAATCTAACCTTAAATAACTCTACAACCACCTAATAAAAAGTTATACAAATCTAATGTATTATTCTTATATATATAAATACTTAGTATATAGAATATAGAGTCTATCCTTATAGTAGTTAGCTAGTAATAAAGGGTAAGGTCTAAAATAGGGGTCTAAATTTAATAATTAGTTAACTACTATAAAAATAGACTTTATATTCTATATAACGTATTCCACAAGCGAGCCGTCCACCCAAGCGAGCCGTCCAC